>NC_081853.1:14353821-14706434 GCF_963259705.1 Myotis daubentonii | reverse complement strand
TGGGGTTTATTTATCTTCTATAATTGAAACTTTGTTGCCTTGAGTGGAGCTCAGATCTGGCCGCGGCAGACGGGAAGCTTGGCTTCCTCCATTACTGGGGCAGCCAAGCCTCCTGCTTGCTCCAGCTCCGTGGCTGCTGGACGCCATCTTGGTTGAATTAATTTGCATATAGTCGCTCTGATTGGTGGGAGTGGCTTAAGGTGTAGCAAAGGTACAGTCAATTTGCATGTTTGTATTTTATTAGTGTAGATACTTTGTTTCTTTAACTTTTTTAAAAATTCTTTATTAGTTAAGGTATTAGAAATGTGTCCTCATACCCCCCCCATTAAACCCCCATCCGCCCCCCCATCCTCCCTGCCACCCCCCCCTTCGCCCCACACTCATGCTCTCATCCCCTTGTTGTCCATGTCCATTGGTTTGGCTTATATGCATGCATACAAGTCCTTTGGTTGATCTCTTCCCCTTGCCCCCTCCATCCCCTGCTTTCCCTCTGGGGATTAATAGTCTGATCACTGTTTCTCTGTCTTTGGATCTGTCCCTGTTCATCAGTCTATGTTGTTCTCTTTATTTCACTTAGCATAATGCTCTCCAGTTCCATCCATGCTGTTGCAAAAGGCAAGAGTTCCTTCTTTTTTACCGAAGCATAGAATTCCATTGTGTAAATGTACCACAGTTTTTTAATCCACTCATCTGTTGATGGGCGCTTAAGCTGTTTCCAAATCTTAGCTATGGTGAATTGTGCTACTATGAACATAGGGGTGCATATATCCTTTCTGATTGGTGTTTCTGGCTTCTTGGGATATATTCCTAGAGGTGGGATCACTGGGTCAAATGGGAGTTCCATTTTTAGTTTTTTGAGGAAGCTCCATACTGTTCTCCACAGTGGCTGCACCAGTCTGCATTCCCACCAGCAGTGCAGAAGGGTTCCTTTTTCTCCACATCTTCTCCAACATTTGTTGTTTGTTGATGATAGCCTTTCTGACAGGTGTGAGATGATACCGCATTGTTGCTTTGATTTGCATCTCTCGTATAATTAGTGACTTTGAGCATGTTTTCATATGTCTTTCGGTGTTTCTTTAACTTGACAATGATGAATTCTAAGTGTATATAATTATTTTTACCATTTAAATCATTAACTCTTTAAAAGTTTATGGACTCACTTATAGTTTCTATTATACTAACTATGTAAAAATAAGGGAAATTTATGTAATACTAGAGGCCCGATGCACGAAATTCATGCAAGAGTAGGCCTTCCTTCCCCCGACTGTTGGCACCGATTTCCCTTTGGCACCTGGGACCTGGGCTTCCCTCCCGCTGCCAGCAGCCACCCGGGACCTAGGCTTCCCTCTGGCCGCCGGCAGGCACCCAGGACCTGGGCTTCCCTTGCAGCCCCGACTTTGTCCAGAAGGTCATCTGGTTTAATTAGCATATTATGCTTTTATCATTTATGGAATATGTTTAAACATTTAAGAACACAAGCAAGGGCTGCTCTGTCTGTGGAGTAGCTTGTGCTCTGTCTCACTGCTTCACTAATAAACTCTATTTCACTTGAAAAAAAAACATAAGCGAATTATGTAGGCTTATTTGCTGCCGGTCAGTGTGATATTAGAGGGAAATTCTTTTCTTCCCTGAAACTAGTTTCTCTGGGTTTCCACCTATTAACATTCCACTTCTAGGTGTGTAGAATTTTCTCATCTAAATGCTAATTCCTAAAACATATGTACAGTATTCTGTAGATTTCAAAGTGCTGTTGATTTACTTAGCCATTATTGTTGACCATTTCCTGTGTGCCAAGCACTGTTCTTTATTAAACAAAACAAAGTCCCTGCCCCCCATGGAGCTGACATTCAACCATCTTTCATCATCACCTCAGCCTATTTAGGACAAATGAGAGTGCTTCTCATTTATTGACAGGGAATTCAACATTGTTCAGGTCATCAAATTTGCTGTGCAAAAGCAATACTATCATATGTCCTTAACATATTCTGGTTATTTCAAAGTCATTAAGGAACCTCTTAGATGAGTCATTGAATGATTTTGTTTTGGTAGTTATTCTTTTTGTTTTCTTCCTGCTTGGAAACTCACTTTTCCATCTCCTAAGTATGAATTTTAATAGAACTTTTCAAACTTTTGTTTGCATCACACTGTACTTGCCTAGTTTTTAATTTTTTGACAGTTTTGACATCTCCATCCTTGTTTTCATGTCTATGGTTTCCATAAAGACTTTTCTAAGCACTTTATTTCAGAATTCATGTCCTTATCCTGAATTTCTTAACCATCTTTTTAGTTTATTTTTAACTTTTTTAAGTGTGCACTTCAGTGGCTTTTAATATATTCACAGAATTGTGCAGTTATTACCTCTACTCAGTTCCAGAACATTTTTATTGCCTCAGAAAGAAACTCTGTACTCATTAGCTATCACTCCCCATTTTCCCCTCTCCTAGCTCCTGGCAACCACAAATGAGTCTACTTTCTGTCTCTATAGATGTCTTGATATTTCATATAAGTGGAATCATATGACATGTTATTATATGTTATATGATTTTGTGTCTGCCTTCTTTCATCTAGCATAGTGTTTTCAAGGTTTATCCATGTTGTAGCATGTATTGATACTTCATACCTTTATTGCCAAATAATATGCCATTATAGGGATATACCACATTTCACTTATTCATTCATCAGTTGATAGTCCTTTGGGTTGTTTCTACTCTTTGGCTATTATGAATAACTAGTGGCCTGGTGCACAAAATTTGTGCACATTAAAAAGGAATTAATTAGAGGAAATATTTTAATATTGCTACTTGCCCTTTCTCTATAATAGAAGTATCAGAGATGAAAGAAAATTAGTAAAATGTATATTAAAATCTCCCTCCTGTCAGAGTCTGGGGTGTACCATGGGACCCAGATTCATATACCCGCCCACCCGCATGTGCCTCAAAATCAAGCGAGATCCAGACCAGGCCTGGCGGGTTGTGCAGCTTCAGGTCCCCCAGCCCCGGTGCTGATGTGGGGGGTGCAGCCTCAGATCCCCCATCAAGCAGTGCTGGGAGGGAGGCGCGGCCTCAGGTCCCCTGGCCCTGGTGCCGATGCAGGGAGCATGGCCTCAGGTCTCCCAGCCCCGGTGACAACCATTTGCATATTAGCTCTTTATTATATAGGATGCTACTGAGAACATACATGTACAAGTTTTTATGCATATGTTTTTAGTTCACTGGGTCATATGGTAGCTCCATACCTAACATTTTGAGGAACTGCCAAACTGTTTTTCCAAAGTGGTTGGCCTGTTATGTGTGCCCCACCAGCAGTGTATAATAAAGGTTCAATTTCTTCACTTCCTGGTCAATACTTTTTCCTGTCTTTTTTATTGTAGCCATCTAGTGAGTATAAAGTGGTATTTCTTCCTCCCCCTCCCTTTTTTTTCGTATTTCCCTAACAACTAGTAATATTGAGGACCTTTTCATGTACTTATTGGCCTTTTGTATATATTTTTTGTGAAATGTTCACATCTTCTCCCCATTTTAAAAATTAATTTATCTTTTTATCATTAAGTTATATATTCAGGGTACAATTCTCTTATCAGATAAATGATTTGCAATTTTTTTTCCATTCAGTAGATTGTCTTGATGGTGCTTTATTATTATTATTGTTATTATTGTAAAATATACACAACAAATTTACCATTTTAAGTGTACAATTCAGTGACATTAATGTGTTTAAATATGTTCACAATATTATGCAACCATCACCTTCATCCATATCCTGAACTTTTCCATCATCCGAAATAGAAAGCTCTGCATGGATGAGAATGCTCTGCCTGGATCAGAACTCTCTGCCTGAGAAAGATGGCTTCTGTGGTATGGAGGAATAACTTAGTATAGGGTTCCTAGTGGCTGTCCTCTCAGCTCTCTCCCAGAGCCACCAACCCCAGACTCTCCTCACATAGTTGTAGTCCACTCTGCCCTTCCTCTGCTAAAGCCCAAGAAGCCTGAAAAATAAAGCCTGAAATGAGGTATTCAACTACCAAAATTTCCCCAGCAAAGATGAACAATTCAGCAGGAAAAGCCCTGGTAAAATCTTCTGGGTTGAGAAAATCCCAACAGGCCAGAGAAATTTACAAGATGTACTTTATGCAGCTATGTTCTGGCCTTGTCATAGAAAAGAAGGCCTGTTACTTTAGGAAAGAAACTGTCAAAAGGCATTCACCAGAAACAGTTGGAAATCACAAAGAGCCACATCTGCTATTCACTACCTTTCGGAAGCACCTGGAACACCTTGAACAATTTGTGGAGGCCTTCCCCTTTGATATGCCTGTGGTCCAGAAAGATACTAGAACATTTGATGGCTCAAGTATCCTAGAATGTTCTTTTTCCCTGAACACATATAGCGATCAATCCACTACTTTTGGTTTTGTGGATGGAGGTTATGAGATCTATGTTGAAGATTAGAGGGAAAAACAAGAGAAATACAAGGTATTATTCTGTTACTATGTCTTGCAGTTACCTGCAAGCGAAGCAGGTGATTGTGTTGATTGTCACAAATTAATGGTAAGCCTCAGTCTTACAAAAGACAAAGATTTCTTGCTGCATGCCAACAACAAGGAGCACTCTGTGAAGCTACAGAAATGTGAAAATTCGTTGCCAGTCCAGATCTTTTTTCTTCCTACTGAGCTCCAGCCCTCCCCATGTGTTTCATTTGAATATAAGAGCAATCCTGGAGTGTTTATAGGAGTAAAGGATAACCATGTTGCTCTAATTAAATTAAATGACCAAACTGAGCATTCAAGAAGAGAGAATATAAAATTTCAGCTGTCTTGAATGTAATGTGTTTGAAAGTTGTGAATCCTGGGTTGAGTAGCCCAAATAGCTACCATGGAAGAGATTGTCAAAAAGAGAGAGAGATGAAATAGAATCACTTGCCCTTTAAACAATAACTCCCTTTCTTGTTCCTTCCCAGACCATAGTAACCACTATTTCTACTTGTTAGTTCTCTAAGTTTGCCTCTTCTAGGTGCCTCATATAAGTTTAATAAGATAATAGATGTCCCGATGGTGTCTTTTATAGCACAAAAGTTTAATTTTCATTAAGCTTAATTTATATTTTAAATAATTTTTAATAATCTTAAATTTGTAATTTATATTGTCACTGTGCTTTTGGTGTTGTATTTAAGAAGCCATTGCCTAATCCAAGGTCATGAAGATTCACTTGAACCATTTTTGAATACTCTCTTACTTGGTCCTCCCATCCATATTTAAAACATCAATATAATTATTAAGATTTTTATGGGGAGGGTTTATTAAATGTCCTCTTTTTACGTTTTTAGATCAAAATAGTGGGTTTCAAACTGTAGAATCTCCTGGGATGCTTATTAAAGCACAGGTTCCTCAGATGAGTTTTGTACATTTGTTGTAAACTTCTAGTAGACCAGCATCATGTAGTTGAAAAAGTGTGGAATTAAAATAGTCCAGCATGGCCTGGCCAGCGTGGCTCAGTGTTTGAGCATCAACTATGAACCAGGAGGTCATGGTTCGATTCCTAGTCAGGGCACATGCCTGGGTGTGGCTCTATCCCCAGTGTGGGGCATGTAGGAGGCAGCCAATCAAGGATTCTCTCTCATCGATGTTTCTATCTCTCTCTCCATCTCCCTCTCTGAAATTAATAAAAATATATTTTTTTAAAAAAAGGCCAGCATGGTGATTTAAGAGCATGGCCTCTATAGCCTGACTACTTTGATGTAAATCGTGACTATGTCCCTTTCTAGTTGTACAGTTATGGGCAAGTCACTTGTTCTCTCTGGGCATTCATTTTCTTTCATAGGGTTGTTGCAAGGATTAAACAAGGTGAAGCACATAGAGGAGTTTGGCAATAATGAGTACCACATAAGTGTTAGACATTGTTATACCCTTTAACTCAGTAATGCCGTTTCCAGGGACTTAATCTAAGAATAATATCAGAGATATTGCCTAAAGATGTATAGCAGTTTCATCATAGAGATTAATTCCCCAAAATCTACCATATATAATCAGTAGACCTATTATTAAATAAATTAATTAAATTTATGAAGTGTCATTTGCCATTTAGTCATATTTTCAACAAATATTTAATGCCATGGAACCTAACAATGTAAGTGAAAAAAAATTAAATATGCAACTATATATAAAGTATGTCTTTAAACTTCTTTAAAAATACTGGGCAAGTGAGTGGAATGGTGGTCTTACAATGCATATAAGTATGTTAAACTGTTGAGAGTGGTTGTCCTTAGAAGCTGGGAGGAGTAATTTTAATTTCTTCTGTACTTTATTGTACTCTCTTGACTTCAACAGTAAGTATTTTATACTAAAAAAATGTTACTTTTTAGAAAGACTAAATGGGGGAAAGCTCAATGTGAAATAGGAAAGCATAATGTGAATAAGAAACCCGAGTCTGAGAAATAAGCCAGTCAGAGAAAGACCTATATCACATGATCTCACTTATATGTGGAATCTAATGAATAAAATAAACTAATGAACAAAATAGGTCCTGAGACATTAATGCTTGGAAAAGACTGACAGATCTCAGGGGGACGGGGAGAGATTAACCAATGAACATATATGCATAGCCCATGGACACAGATAATAATTTGGTGAAGCCCTGGGGTGGGGTTGGGGCTGGGTGGAAGGGGCCAAAGGCAGGGAGAAATGGGGGACATTTGTAATACTGTCAATAATTAAAAAACAACAACAACTCTTAGTACTAATCCAGTACTAGTACTGCTATTAAATAGTTTTAAACCTTGAATGAATTCTGTCTCTTCCTTAGGGGACACAGTTTCCTCATCTGCAAAATGAAAAGTTGGACCAGAATGAAAGGCAATGTAGTTGAGTGTTGAAAAACTGGGAGGCCAGCCCTAGCTGGTTTAACTTAATGGATAGAAGGTTGGCCCACGGACTGATACTGGCTGTCTAGTTTTGCTTATTTGTCATGTGTTTTTATACTGGCAGCTTCTTTTTTTTTTTTTTTTTTAAGGGAAGGAAACCATTTCTTTAATTTTTTTTTTTTAATTTTTATTTCAGAGAGGAAGGGAGAGGGAGAGAGAAATAGAAACATCAGTGATGAGAGAGAATCATTGATTGGTTGCCTTCTGCATGCCCCCTACTGGGGATTGAGCCCACAACCTCGGGCATGTGCCCTGACTGGAATCGAGCCCAGGACCCTTGGTCTGCAGGCTGACACTCTATCCACTGAGCCAAGCCAGCTAGGGCCTGGCAGCTTCTTTGGGGCCCTAAGCTATTTCATCAATAAGGGTATTTTGTAGACCTTTTTAGCATTAAAAATCTTATACTTAATTTTCTACAGTTTTTTCTGATTCTTTTAGTTCTGAAGCTAATGGGTACAGCTTAATCTATCTGTAATTAAGTTGCATAGGCTCTTAGGTCATACTTATTTTCCTTCAATTGATGTTTTGATTTTAAATTTAATAAATGTCATAAAGCCCAAAGGAATGTTATTCCTCAGCTGCCTAGCCCATTCTAGGAAAAGTTAATATTATAAGGGGAACTCAGCTAGAAGTTGGTAGAGCATGATCAAATGCTTTAAGAGATAAATCTGAGTATGTTAAAGTCACTTTCAGAGTCAACAACCATGTTGGAATTCATTTTCGGAACCCCGAGAAACAAAGACTATAGAAGAAATAGATGACTTTCATAATATACTAGAGGCCTGGTGCATGAAAATTCATGCACATGGGGGGTCCCTCAGCCCAACCTGCACCCTCTCACAGTATGGGACCCTAGGGGGATGCCCACCTGCTGGCTTAGGCCTGCTCCCCGAGAACAGATGTTATAAAAGAAATAATCATATCCTTGGGTAAGGATTTTTTTTAAAAGGTAATGGTCACATGAAAATTCACTGCAGGCGGGGCTGAGGGGACTGGGGGACTATGGTGGCGGGCACGCGGCAGGGCTAAGGGGATTGGGGGACTCCAGCGGCAGGCGCTCTGCCACCTGCCACCCCCCCAGTGGGGCTGAAGGGACTGGCTGCCGCCATCTTGTGGCTGTGGGCCCCACCATCTTATCAAGGCCTGATGGTCAATTAGCATATTACCGCTTTATTATATAAGATAATTTTCCTTCACTGACTAAATGAGATAATTAAATCTTCAGTGGTTAAGGGACTTGGCTAGCCATTCCATTGTTTTGGAAATGTTTGTGAGCAAGTCACTCTGTGGTACCTCAATTTATAGTGGCAGTTATAATGAAGATGATGATTTTTTTTTTCCTCTGAAGGGTAAGATTGAAAGTTACATATTCATACATTTATTTTTAGATTTTCAGAAGTTCTCCTCTTTTCTATATAGTGTAGCTGCAGTAGGCTGCCCACTACGGGGATCATTATTTCTGTGTTAGAGAGTTAATTAATAGATTAACATTGCCAGGAAATAAAATGGAGTTAGATGGCCACAGTTGACAGATAGATTTGTTACTCATAACTAATATTAGAGGACATTTTCCTCTAATCATAATAACTTTTGTTTATAAAACATACCTAGCTAACCCCCATAACAAAAGAGAGGTGGTGTGTTTTCTGGCTTGATGGGCAAAATAACCCTGAGAAAACTTTGTGCCTCACAGACAAGAAGAGAGAGCTCTGCTGGTTTAGGGGTCAGATTTTATTTTAGGATGAGTTGTTTGTGTAAGTATAGATATGAGAGAGTTCCTATCCTACATGTCCTATATGTCAGATATCTTATTCTACTTTCCCAGAGATTTAATTCAATGCTTCCCAATTCCCCAAGTGTATACTTTTCGTATCTTCTCCTAATTGGGTAATGTTAATTACAGATGGCCCCCATCTCCCCTCCCCCCCATCTGTCCACATCCACCCAGCCCCAGGAGGGACAATATATCTTATTGTATTCAGTGGTTGATGGACATTTAGATTACTTCCAACTTTTGGTTATTATGAACAATGCTGCTAGGAACATTTGTGTACAGCTCTTGTGTTTTCATTTCACTTGGGTAGATACCTAGGAGTAGAATTGCTTGGAACCCATTAAATTATCACCCATTAAATTTCATATCCCTACTTAGCCACAAAAATATTTCTTTTAAAGAATGGATGATAGCAATATATTTGATAAGAAACACATTCGGTTGCTTGGAGTATCATCCCACACACCAAAAGGTTGCGGGTTCAATTCCCCGTCAGGGCACATACTAGATTGTGGGTTTGATCCCCCGTTGGGGTACATGCGGGTTCAATGTTTCTTACATTGATGTTTCTCTCTCTCTCTGACTCTGTCTCTCTCTCTCAAATCAATAAACATATCCTCAGGTGAGGATTAAAAAAATTTTTAAAAGCCCAGCCAGTGTGGTTCAGTGGTTAATCATCGACCTATGAACCAGAAGGTCATGGTTCAATTCCCAGTCTTGCAGGCTTGATCTCCATTGTGAAACATGCAGGAGGCAGCTGATCAATAATTCTCTCTCATCATTGATGTTTTTATCTCTCTTTCCTTCTCTCTTCTTCTCTGAAACCAATAATATGTATTTAGATATATATAAAGAAAAACACAAATGATAGAAAAGAATTAAAGGGTAATGATTGGAGCAGGCAAATAAAAAGTTCTAAGACAGGCAGTGTGACTATATAATAATGGAAACAACTTCAGGATTTATTGGTAGATGAGTAACTACTATAGCCTACTCCCAAGTGAAGGCAAATCAAATCAATGGGTATCTAAATAAACATTGAAAACTTTTGTTCCAATAGAAATGGAAATGGGACATCATTTGCATTCATTATGACAGAAAAATTAAGATATATAACACATAAAATGTCCTTTCCAAAATAAAAGAAGGCCATCAAGATTATTGTAGATAAACATATGGCCAAAGAAACAAGCAGTTTGTTCAAGATGAATATATGTAATAAATATACATTAATCCTTGCTAGTAACCATAGAAATAAACTTTTACAAATTGGTTGTTACATTAATTAACAAAATCAAACTGTCTAATGCTAGAAAGGTTGTTTGTGATAGTGATGCTAGCTTTATATGTTAGTCTAGTCTATGTGCAAAGCAGCGTGGCAAAGCCTGTCCAGATACTTGAAGTAATAAAATTCTGAGGTAACTTTCATTTTAGCTTCCTTGAATGTAATTAAAATATTTTAATAGTAAATTAATAAGAGGAAATAAACCAAAAGGTAAGAAAGCAGCCACACAGTTTTCCTATATGCTGAAATTGAATGTGGTAGTGCTTTCTTCCCCACTCTGTCTGACTCGCCCAAACTCTAGAAGCACTAACCCAGCACAGCTTTTTTTCTGTCTGGTCTAGAGCGCTGCATGTGTGCTCTGCTGTGCTCTGAATCCTGCTTTTCCAGCTTTGGCTAATGACACACACCTTGGGAGTTCCCCCTATCCTACTCCAAGAAAATGCTGTTACCTTTCCCATGTCATGTCTTTTCTTTGTTTCACTGATTGTGCTTTAGGTGCTCATCTGAAAATAAGCTTCATGTAGATTTTTTTTTTAAAGTTCTTTGTGGCATTTTTTGTATGGGTGGGACCAAACACTTGGGAGTCACTCCAGGTTAGTACAGCCATCCAAGAGTGAGTGATTTTTTTAGATAGCCTGCCAAAAAGTGTAGATAAAGTAAAGCTAAAATCTAGAAACAAAAATTGACCCTTGCTCTGTTATTTCTCCCTTTATCTTTCAAGTTATTTTTTTCTTCCAACATCAAAAATTCTTTCCATTTCTGATAAATTTTTATTGTATGGTTGTTCTGCTGTAATGGTTGCTTAGGCTTTTATTATCCTATATAATAAAAGGCTAATATGCAAATTGACTAAAAGGCAGAATGACTGGTCGATAGGATGCACACTGACCACCAAGGGGCAGATGCTCAATGCAGGAGCTGCCCCCGGTGGTCAGTGCACTCCCACAGGGGGAGCGCCGCTCAGCCAGAAGCTGGGCTTACAGTTGGTGAGCCCAGCAGCGGTGGCGGGAGCCTCCCCGCTCCCGGATTGTGAGAGGGCACAGGCTGGGCTGCGGGACCCCCCTGAGTGCATGAATTTCATGCACCAGGCCTCTAGTAGATAATAATTTTAATAACCCCTCAAATCCTGATGCCCTTCAGATGTTTTGAGCCCTCGGTTTGAGTTTCCTACCCAATTGCCTGCTTACATTTACTTACTTGGATGTCCTATAGAGATTCCAAAAGCAATATACCTCAAACTGAAACAAATCATTCACTACCCCCACCCATTAATATTTCCAAATACAGGTAATGGCATTATCATGTACACAGTAGCCCCCTCTAGAAGCTCCTGAGAGTGTCGTCCCCATACGCCAAGTTTTCTGGTGTGATTTACCACCACCCCCCACCCCCCCCCCACCCCGGCCTCCGCTCCCTGTCAGAGCACTGACAGGAATCAACCAATGAATGCATAGATGGGTGGAGAAACAAAACTGATGTTTCTCTCTCTCACCCTCCCTCCCTCTCTCAAAAATAAATAAATAAATAAATAAATAAATAAATAAATAAATAAATAAATAAGAGCAGAGAATCTGAATAGCCATTTTTCCAAAGAAAATGGTTAGCAGGTACATGAAAAGATGCTCAACATCACTAATCATCAGGAAAATGCAAATCAAAACAAGGATGAGATATCAACTCACACCTATTTAGCATAGCTACTATAAAAAAGAAAAGAAATAGGTGTTGGTGAGGATGTGGAGAAAAGAGAAACTTTAGGCATTGTTGGTGGGAAAGTAAACTGGTGCAGTCACTATGAAAAACAGTATAGCCAGTTTGGCTCAATGGATGGAGCGCCAGCCTGTAGGACTGAAGGGTCCCAGGTTCGATTCTCGTCAAGGGGACATGGCCGGGCTCGATCCCCAGAAGGGGGCATGCAAGAGGCAGCCGATCAATGATTCTCTCTCATCATTGATGTTTCTCTCTCTCCCTCTCTCTTCCTCTCTGAAATCAATAAAAATATATTTAGAAAAACAGAAAAATGGTATAGAGGTTCCTAAAAAGTTTAAAATAGAACTACCATATGATCCAGAAATTCCACTTTGGGTATTTATTCAAAGAAAAAACTAACTCAGAAATATGTATGCAACCCATGTCCTTGGAACATTATTTACTATAGCCAAGATATGGAAACAACCTATTCAACACTGAGCACATCAGATCTTTCACTAAATCCCTTTCACTACTTTTAACACTGTCCTAGTTCAGGACTTTATTATTTCTTTATTTCAGTAGCCTCATAACTGTTATCCCTGCCTTTTAATAACCCCTCAAGCCATTCACTTCCTCAGTGAAATGTCAGATTGATCTTAGTACTTCCCTGCCTAAAAACCCTATAGTGGCAAGGCCTGTGTTATCTATATGATAATAGTTGTTCTGCTTGATTTATCTTAAAAGGCTTAGTGACTGTTTACCTCTCCAGCCTCACCCTCAACTCCTGTCATTCTCAGTTTTGAACTTCACATGCCCCCCTCCTGTTGTTTCTTGCCTCTGTTTGCTCATGCTGTCTCAATTTCCTCCCCACTCATCCCTACTCACTCTTACTCTTCATGACTCAGCATGAGACAGCTCCTCCAGGAAGTCTTTTCTGATTCCCCAGGGTTAGGCTAAGGGCCCCTCCTCATTACTGGGTCATTTTTTGTTAGTATATGAAACAATGTGATTTTTCTCTTATTTTAAAAAAATTATCTGAACCTACCTTCCCTTTTAGCTACTGCTCATTTCTTCTTTATCTGGTTAAAATTTTTTTATTGAGGTATAATTGATATATAACATTAGTTTTAGGTATACAACATAATGATTTGATATCTGTATATATAAAAGCCTAATATGTAAAGTGTCCCCTCAGGAGTTCGACTGGGAGACCAGGAGTTTGATCGCTCGCTATGACATGTACTGACCACCAGGGGGCTACATGGAATGAAGGAAGGCCCTGGCTGGCAGCTGGCATCTGGGGAAGGGAGGCCCTGGCTGGCACCTGGGGAAGGAAGGCCCTGGCCAGCAGCTGGAAGGCCCCAATCAGCCCTGCTTGCTGGCCAGGTCTAGGGACCCTACTCATGCACAAATTTTGTGCACCAGGCCTCTAGTTTATATATATTGCAAAATGATCACCATAGAAAGTCAAGTTAATATGCATTGCTATACATCCTATATAACAAAAGCCTAATGTGCTAAGTGACCAGTCCACCTGTCGGCTGTTCAACCAATCAAAGCATAATATGCTAATGATACGCTAAGGCCACTCAACCTCTTGCTATGGCATGCACTGACCACCAGGGAGCAGACGCTCCGACCAGTAGGGTCCGGCTGATTGGGACTAAGCGAGATGGGCTGGACATGCCCTGGAGCCCTCCCACGGTCCCTACCCTGCTTGTCAACCTCCTGCATCCCTCCCCGGCCCCGATCATGCACCTGTGGTGTCCCTGGGCCTGGCCTGCTCCCTCTCGCAATCTGGGACCCCTCCAGGGATGTTGGAGAGCTGGTTTCGGCCTGATCCTGCAGGCCAGGCCGAGGGATCCCACTGGTGCACAGATTTGTGCACTGGGCCTCTAGTAGTTATAGAATTTCCTTGTGATGAGAACTTTTAAGATCTACTCTCTTAGCAACTTTTCAGTATGCAGTACAGTGTTATTAACTACTAGAGGCCGGTGCACGAACCGTGCATGGGTAGGGTCCCTAGGCCTGGCTGGCAATTAGGGCCGGCTGGGACCTTCCTTCATTATGCGCTGCCCCGTGGTGGTCAGTGCACGTCATAGTGAGCAGTAGAACTCCTGGTCGGTCTAACTCCCAAGGGGACAATTTGCATATTAACCTTTTTTTATATAGGATAGTTGCTGGATTGTACATTATTACACCCCATGACTTACTTGTTTTGTAACTGTAAACTTGTGCTTTTTGACTCCCTTCACCCATTTCACCCACTCCCACCCCCTGCTCTGGAAACCACCAGTCTGTTCTCTGTGCCTTTGAGCTTGGGAGTTTTTTGTTTACTTTTAAGATTCCACATATAAGTGAAATCATATGGTATTTATCTTTCTCTGTCCATCTTATTTCACTTAGCATAATGCCCTCAAAGTCCATGTTGACACAAGTAGCAAGATTTCATTCTTTTTAATAGCTGAATAATATCTATACCACATTTTCTTTATTCATTCATTCATTAATAGACATTTAGGTTGTTTCCATATCTTGGCTATAGTAAATAATGTTCCAAGGACATGGGTTGCATACATATTTCTGAGTTAGTTTTTTCTTTGAATAAATACCCAAAGTGGAATTTCTGGATCATATGGTAGTTCTATTTTAAACTTTTTAGGAACCTCTATACCATTTTTCTGTTTTTCTAAATATATTTTTATTGATTTCAGAGAGGAAGAGAGAGGGAGAGAGAGAAACATCAATGATGAGAGAGAATCATTGATCGGCTGCCTCTTGCATGCCCCCTTCTGGGGATCGAGCCCGGCCATGTCCCCTTGACGAGAATCGAACCTGGGACCCTTCAGTCCTACAGGCTGGCGCTCCATCCATTGAGCCAAACTGGCTATACTGTTTTTCATAGTGACTGCACCAGTTTACTTTCCCACCAACAATGCCTAAAGTTTCTCTTTTCTCCACATCCTCACCAACACCTATTTCTTTTCTTTTTTATAGTAGCTATGCTAAATAGGTGTGAGTTGATATCTCATCCTTGTTTTGATTTGCATTTTCCTGATGATTAGTGATGTTGAGCATCTTTTCATGTACCTGCTAACCATTTTCTTTGGAAAAATGGCTATTCAGATTCTCTGCTCTTATTTATTTATTTATTTATTTATTTATTTATTTATTTATTTATTTTTGAGAGAGGGAGGGAGGGTGAGAGAGAGAAACATCAGTTTTGTTTCTCCACCCATCTATGCATTCATTGGTTGATTCCTGTCAGTGCTATGACAGGGAGCGGAGGCGGGGGGGGGGGGGTGGGGGGGGGTGGGGGGGTGGTGGTAAATCACACCAGAAAACTTGGCGTATGGGGACGACACTCTCAGCTGCCCTGCCAGGGCCCCTTTGCTCATTTTTAAATCTCATTGTTCTTTTTTTCCCTATTGAGTTGTGTGAGTTCTCTATGTTTTGGATATTAACCCCTTAGATAAATGATTTGCAAATATTTTCTCCCATTCAGAAGGTTGCCTTTTCATTTTGTTGATGGTTTCCTTTGCTCTGCATGCTCATTTCTTTGATTCCTTTTAGAGCAAAACTCCTGTATTTTTTGTTTTGTTTTTTTCTTCTTCTTTTCATCTTCCACTCTCTTCCTCTGAATGACCATAATATGGTATTGAAGATTTGGTAGGCTTATTGAACACATTTTTTTAGCTTTCTTAATTTTAAAGTTTAACTCTTAAGATTTTTTTAAAAAATATATTTTTATTAATTTCAGAGAGGAAGGGAGACGGAGAGAGTGATAGAAACATCAAAGATGAGAAGAATCATTATGCTGCCTCCTGCACACACCCTATTGGGGATCAAGCTCGCAACCCCAGGCATGTGCCCTGACCAGGAATTGAACCGTGATCTCCTGGTTTATAGGTCAATGCTCAATCACTAAGCCACACAGGCCAGGCATAAGATTTGTTTTTGTGTAGATAAGCTGTGAGCTGTTTGTATACATTCGTTCAGATTTTTGTTTTCTAATGGTATATTAGAATATATCCTTTTTAAAAAAGGGATATATTTAATTTCAGTGCTGATAATTCTGCCTCATTATTTTTGATGATTGTGATATTGTGGTTATGATGTCTGATATTTCATCAGGTAAGCATAGTTCAGTTTGGGTGGGCATTAGCTCTTTCCAGTTCTTCTTTTAATTTTGCTTCAGTGAACATGCTTATACATTTGCCTTTGTGCATGTGTGTGAGTATTTCAGTGTTTCCGTAGGTTAGATTCTGGATGTTGAATTACTATTTCAAGAATATAAACATTCTGCCCTAACCAGTTTGGCTTAGTGGATAGAGCATCAGCCTGTGGACTGAAGTGTCCTGGGTTTGATTTCTGTCAAGGGCATATACTCGGGTCGCTGGCTGGATACCCAGTAGAGGGCATGCATGAGGCTGCCGATCAATAAAATGGAATTATGAAATCTGCTAAATATCACTTAGTTTAATTCATACTATTCATTGAGCTGTAAATTGCTCATCTGTGTAATATATTCTAAGTGTATTCACATATACCTGAGTATAGTCATTTCCTTTTTTATAAAATATATTTTATTGATTTTTTATTTATAGGAAGGGAGAGGGTTAGAGCGTTAGAAACACTGATGGGAGAGAAACATCTATCAGCTGCCTCCTGCACACCTACTGAGGATGTGCCCACAACCAAGGTACATGCCCTTGACCGGAATCGAACCTGGGACCCTTCAGTCCGCAGGCCAATGCTCTATCCACCAAGCCAAACCTGTAGGGCGTAATTTCCTTTTGATTTAAATTTTATTAGGGAATTCCCTAATCACATTGTAATATGTGTTTCATATTTTTCATAAAAGATTTTCAGTAGTGTGCGACAAAGGCTTAGCTGCTTACCTTCTTGCACAGGTTGTGGTTACTTACAGTGATATTTATGTGTAACAGGCCAATGGCATACTATTTTTAATACCTGTATGTGTTAGAGTTCAGCTGTTACTGATCTATTTATATCTCTATCAGCTGTTTACTGTTTAAGTAATTAATTGGCAAAGAACTTTATTTTTAAGAATCTTGAACAATAGAGGAAAGTCTTAAATCAGTTCCCTGACTGAAGAAAGTCAAAGTGACTTTATATGTATGTATAGTCTATGAATTTAAAAACAATAGCTGCCATTTGTTTAGCAGTTATTATGTACAATACTGTGCTAAATACTTAACATGCTTAACATAATTTAACCTTTATCACGAACACTCTGAGGTAGGTACTAGTATTATCCTCAATTTATACATAGGGATTTATAAATATCTCTTTATTACTAAAGGGATGCTCAGAGAGGTTAAAAAACATGCTCAAGGTCACATAGTAAATTGGAAATGATTGATGTTTCTCTCTTATCATTGATTTTCTATCTCTCTCTCTCCCTCTCCCTTCCTCTCTGAAATCAATAAAAATAATATTTTATAAAAAAGAAATGGAAAGGGAAAGGCAGTAGGGAATTGAGAGATTGTTTTGAGTCAGAATTCATAGGAATTGGTGACATATTAGGTGAGATGCTCTAGTCTAGAGGATCGTAGAAACTACTTGTATTACTGATAGTATTTGTTGTTACTGTTGTTTTGCATTTGCTGTAAGTGGCTTCTTATAATCACATATTCTTTCTATTATTGGAATGTGGCTGATTGCTGAATTCCTGTCTAGAGGTGCTAAGGAAATGGTGGGTAAACAATGGGTCTGGGTTGTAAATGTTACATTCATGAATTATTTATTTAAAACACTTAAATGCTTATTAACAGGCATTTTGTTAATAAGGTCTAGGAATATCATTGATCCTGATCTTCAAGGAATTTGCCATAGTCATCAGGAGTCCAATAGGCCTTGTTGGCTATTATTACGTTCTGTATAATCTTTTGGTTTATGGTTTAAATCCTAACCCTGTCTGTGTGGGATACTGTTTATATCTTAGTATTCTGAAGTTCGCGTGAGGTAATGTATGTAAAGTCCTGGCATAAGCTAATGCTTCTTTCCTTTCATCTTCCATGGGCACAGAAATTAGGAAACCCAAATTTATTGGGATTGTGTGTCAAGTAGGTGGAAGCAGATAGTGAATGCATTTTTTTTATTAATATATTTTATTGATTTCTTACAGGGAAGAAGGGAGAGGGATAGAGAGTTAGAAACATTGATGAGAGAGAAACATCGATCAGCTACCTCCTGCACGCCCCCAGTGAGGATGTGCCCGCAACCAACGTACATGCCCTTGACTGGAATCGAACCTGGGACCCTCGAGTCCGCAGGCTGACGCTCTATCCACTGAGCCAACGGTTTGGCTAGTGAATGCATTTTTAAAAGAAATTTTAAAAGTACCTTTTCTGATGATTTGGTAGCATAAGGCCTGATGGCTGGTTTTATTTTTTTCTCCATTGTTACTATAGATAGGCCACTTGACTTGTGTGTCATCCTCGATTTACTCATCTATTAAATGAACAAAATTCTATTTTACAGGGTGGTTGGGATGCATTAGAGATAGTGGAAAAGAAATTGCCAGACAAGCGTAAGTAGTATAGCAGAATGGTTGAGATAAAAAAGATTAAAATGTACATTTCTCCCCATTACTAACTTTGGGATCTCCTTTGGCAACTTAGCCTCTTTTAGTCCTCATTTCTTTATCTGTAGTATAGGGATAATAAAACATCTACCTCATAAGATTTTTGTAAAGATTATTTGAAAGTGTACATGCAGAGTCGCTTATCCAAGCACATACTAAGCACTCAAAAATGTGTGATTATTGTAAATGCTCTGGTATGCTCTTGACACTGTTGAGCAATGAACTCTTCTTAATTGACTTTGCTTTGTTGTTAAATTTTCTGTGTGGCTGGATTCTGAATATACTTAATGTTTCCTTTCATGGTAGTGAAATAAACCAATGATCTTTTTAAAAGAAAACTTCACTTTGGCCCTCAAAGTTTTCTAGGGAAAAATGTTTAAGGCCTTGTGTTTAAGCCATAAATGGAGGTAGAATTTGAAATGTTATAAATAAGGATTGAAATATTCCATTTAATCAAACATATAGGGTTTTTATAATAATTAAATGAGATTGAAGTATATGAAAATGGATTTGTAATTTCAAAACACTTTCTAACTTCATAGGATCGTTTGTACAGCATTATACAAGAAGGAAACTAGCCCTGGCCAGTGTGGCTCAGTTGGTTGGGCATGGTCCCATGCACCAAAAGGTTGCAGGTTCGATTCCTAGTCAGGGCACATGTCTGGGTTGTAAGCTTCATAGGGGGGATGCAGGAGGCAGCTGATCAATGTTATGCTCTCATACTGATGTTTCTCTCCCTCTCCTTTTCTCTCTCTCTCTAAAAAATCAACTAGCCAGTTTATATTTTTCTACCTATCCCCCACCCTATGAATGTGATACTTTCTACTATTAAATTTAAGTTCAAAATTAAAGAAAAGAATTGCTGACTTATAACTGGGGACATTACCTATCCATCCTGAGAAGTAGTGGATGTTATGAGGGGTAGTGAGAGTAAACTGTGTTTGAACATCTTTTTTATTTTTTTAAATTTATCTTTATTGTTGAAAGTATTACAGATGTCCCCCCCCATTGACCCCCTCCACTCTGCAAACCCCCATCCCTGCTTGTCTCCTCCCTCCCGTTTGAACGTCTTAATCCTGTGGTGGCGGAAAAATGGGAGCTTCTACACTATACTGAACCCTTTAAGGGGTTTGTTTGCATTTTTATTATTTCTATTTACGCACTTATGGTCCTGAGTTAGTGACTTTGTTTCCTTTTCTCTTAAAGTAAAATTATGATTTCTAAAGAACTCACCTATGGATTTGTGAATTGTCAAAGCCTTTAGGAGATAACTCTCTTGAAGACTTAATTATCACTAACAATAGAGAGATATGAGTAAAGACCAAGGTGTTTTAAACAGATGTACTATTTGCATCTTTTAACATTTCCATTGAATTTGTTTGCCAAATTGTTTTATGTGTGGGCAATTTTTTCTCCCTATATAAGATCTAGATTCCTATGTTTTGTCAGTCTTTAATAGAAAACATTTTTAAAGTTTCTCCCTCTCCTCTAACTCTTAGGGACTATACAAATCAATATCAACTGTCCTTGGATCAAGCCCGTTGTGTTCTTTATTAAACAATATGTAAGCCTATAGTGACCTTGTTCTATATTTCCCACAAATGTGATCACAATGATTTCCTTTTGTGGCAAACAAAGCTATTATTCTATGGGTGACTTTTTTTTAACTATCAGAGATAAAGAGTGGTAGTGCAGTTGTTTTGTTGTTTCAGCTGATCTCAGGATGGTTTAAGCTAACATTTTGTGATTAAAATAGTGACCTATAAAATATAGTCAGTATTGTGTATTTAAAATATCATAGTATTCCCTTGTTCTATATAATATGCTGTAATATATAGCATTTTAATAAATACATACTTATTTTAAATATTGGAGTTCAATTTTTGAGAGGTTATTAGAGACCACTTGGGGTTAAAAAGATTGAGTTTGGAATCAGTATCTATTCTTTATTTTTTTTAAAATATATTTTATTGATTTTTTTTTTTTTTTACAGAGAGGAAGGGAGATAGTTAGAAACATCGATGATAGAGAAACATCAATCAGCCTCCTCCTGCACATCTCCTCCTGGGGATGTGCCTGCAACCCAGGTACATGCCCTGGCTGAAATCGAACCTGGGACCTTTCAGTCTGCAGGCCGACGCTCTATCTATCCACTGAGCCAAACCGGTTTCGGCAGTATCTATTCTTTAATACCAGTACCTAAGTAGGAGGCTCAAAGAAAAAGTTGAATGCATCTTGCTGTGATTAACACACCATTACAGGACAAAAATAATTAGAATTTGCTTGCCAATGCATCAGTTTTGAAATGTGGCAAATAGGTTAATCTCCTATAAATTAGAATTTGGTGTAGACTTTCAATAGAAACACTCTCAGAACTGTAATTTTCAGATGATATGTTTATTTTGTATTTTGCTGAGCTTCAGAAATCTAGTTTACTTTGTCCTAAAGCCTAGTGAAGGATTGTCACAATTTGATTACATATTTTAAAAGGATGTAATCACTCCAGCTGTGTTTTGTAATGTTCTGGTTAAATTATTTTTAATTTTGCCTTCCTACCTTCTCTACTTCTGTCCTTCATATTCTTATTTCTGTTCTATGTAGAGAGAGAGAAATACTTTTTCTCCTCTTTCTCTTGTGGGCTAACTCCACAAGAAAAAAAAAAATTACTGTACAATGAATGTGTCTGGAATGCCACTTGGAGGTGGAAAAATCCTTGCAAGTTTATAACATTTGCAAGACCTCTGGTTATGTGTTGACAAGTTCCTTCTAGTTACATGTGAAATTTTATTTTGGCAAGAGCGTTTATCACTTTTCTGTGTTTTTTTTCCGATAGCATATGAATAAAATCTTGTATTTTCCTTTTCAGTAGCACAACTTAAAAATTCCAGTCTCTGAAACTAGTGGTGTTTTGCTAGTCAGGAAGTTAGAAAGTTTATGTAAACAAATAAATCCTATCTAATAATAGACAAGCATGGTAATTGACCATGCCTTCACTACACCTCCCATTGGCTAATCAGCATGATATGCAGATTAACTGCCAACAAAGATGGCGGCTAATTTGCATACTGCAGGCAGGGCGGGACAGCGCTAACCACCACCACACCACCATCTAGGCAAGGCCGGCCGCCTGGGACCCCATCAGTGTGTCCCGGGCGGCAAGGCACCCCCACCCAGAAGCCCCAGCAGCTGGCTTGCCTTGCCGCCCTGGGACCCCATCGGGCCCACCCCAGAAGGCCCAGAATCTACCTGATATGGTAGTAACTCTATCAGTAAGCACTCTGAAAGTCAGTGGATGCACCAATTAAAAGACAGATTATGAGGGTGAATCAAAAACAAAACCCACTTTAAATATAAAGACACATATAGATTAAAAGTAAATGAAATAAGATGCAGCCTGTTTTGCTCAGTGGATAGAGCATTAGCCCGTGGGCTGAAGGGTCGCAGGTTCGATTCCAGTCAAGGGCATGTACCTCAGTTGCTGCCTTGATCCCCAGTCCCTATCAAAGCATGTGGAGGAGGCAACCAATCAATGTGTCTCTCCCTTTCCCTTCACTCTCTCTAAAATTCAATGGAAAAATATCCTTGGGTGAAGATTAACAAAAACAAAGTAAATGGATTAAGTAACACTAAAGAGATTATAAGAAAAATATATTCGAAATTGTGTTAGTTGTATAATGGTTATGTTTAAATTATTAACACCTAAGAAATTGGGTGAAGGGTACATATAATATGCTGTAGTATTTTATAGCTTTTTTTACATGTATGAGATTATTTCAAAGTAAAATATTAAAAAATTAAAAATTAATAAAATATTAATTGAAATGTGTATGCATTACATGAAAAATCTCCTAATTGCTTCTAGCATAATTTATTAAATTGTGCTAAAATTTACAAGGGTTCAATTAAAAAATATCTTAATTCTAAATGATATAATAGAAAATATATAATAGTGTAGTTATAAGCACTTACCTGAAAATAAAAATTTAAAGAAGTGAATTTAAAGAAGGGATTAGCCAAAGAAAATATATCCACAACCCATGGACACAGAAAACAGTATGGTGATGGCCAGAGAGAAGTGGGGGGCAAGAGCTGGGTAGAGGGGCCAAAAGGGGGAAAATAGAGACATCCTATCCTATCTAATAAAAGAGGAACATGGTAATTAGCGTACGACCGCTACCCTTCCCATTGGCTAATCAGGGCAATATGCAAATTAACTGCCAGCCAAGATGGTGGCCGGCAGCCAGGCAGCTTAAAGCGAACATGAGGCTTGCTTGCTTCAGTGATGGAGGACTCCAACGTTCCCCGCCTGCCGCTGCAGGCCTCTGAGCTGCAACTCTAAGCAACTATGTTACAAATATAGAAGCTAAACAAAACCCCAGAAACCTGCTTTAGTCTGCCGGGCTTCAGCCAGCAGGATCGCAACATTGTTTCAAATACAGAAGGTAAACAAAGGCCAGAAACCTGCTTTCAGCAGCGGAGCCCTAAGAGCTGGAGCCAAGCCTCAGAGCTAAAGCTGGCCCAGAATAAAAAAGAAAAAAGAAAAAAAGGAGCGGTTGGGAGCTTCAGTCACCTGCCAGCCTGAAAACAGCCCTCAGCCCCTCACCCAGACTGGCCAGGCACCCCATGGGGATCCCCACCCTGAAGGGTGTGTGACCAGCTGCAAACAGCCATCATCCCCTCACCCAGACTGGCCAGGCACCCCAGGGGGGACCTCCCACCCTGATCCAGGACACCCTTCAGGGCAAACCAGCCAGCCCCACCCGTGCACCAGGCCTCTATCCTATATAGTAAAAGGGTAATGCCTCCCAGCACCGGGATCAGCGGAGCCGAGAGGCCTCCCGGCACCGGGATCAGCATGACAGGGGGCAGCGCCCAAACCCCTTGATCGCCCTGCGGCTCTGTGTCTGACAGGGGGCGGGGCCACAACCTCCCTATCCACCCTGCTCTGTTCGTGACAGGGGAAGGCGCCCCAACCCCCCGATCAGCCCTGCTCTGTGCCTGATAGGGGGAGCTCCCCAACCCCCTTATCGCCTTGCGGTTCTGTGTGTGACAGGGTGCAGCGCCCCAACCCCCTGATCGGTCCTGCTCTGTGTGTGATGGGGTAGAACCATAACCTCCCCATCGGCCCTGCCCTGAGTGTGAGAGTGGTGGCGCCCCAACCCCCTGATCGGCCCTGCTCTGTGGGTGATAGAGGGTGGTGCCCCAACCCCCACCCCACGGGCCCTGCTCTGTGTGTGATGGGGTAGAGCCATAACCTCCCCATCGGCCCTGCCCTGAGTGTGATAGTGGCGGCGCCCCAACCCCCTGATCAGCCCTGCTCTGTGGGTGATAGAGGGCGGCACCCCAACCCCCTGATCCGCCCTGCTCTGTGTGTGACAGGGGGCGGTGCCCCAACTCCCCTATCGGCCCTACTCTGTGAGTGACAGGGGCGAGCTCCCCAACCCCCTGATGGGCCCTGCTCTGTGCGTGACAGGGGGCAGCGCCCCAACCCCCTGATTGGCCCTGCCCTGTGTGTGACACGGTACGGAGCCCCAACCTCCCTGATGGGCCCTGCTCTGTGCGTGACAGGGGGCAGCGCCCCAACCCCCTGATTGGCCCTGCCCTGTGTGTGACACGGTACGGAGCCCCAACCTCCCTGATGGGCCCTGCTCTGTGCGTGACAGGGGGCAGCGCCCCAACCCCGATTGGCCCTGCTCTGTGCGTGACAGGGGGTGGCGCCACAACCTCCCCATCGACCCTGCCTTGAGTGTGACGGGGCGGTGCCCCAACCCCCCAATCGGCCCTACCCTGAGCGTGACTGAGTGTGGCATCGCAACCTCCCAATCTGCCCTGCTCTGTGCATGACAGGGGGCGGCGCCTCAACTCCCCAATCGGCCCTACTCTGAGCCGGACCAGGAGCTGCACCTAGGGATTGGGCCTGCCCTCTGCCACCCGGGAGCAGGCGTAAGCCAGCAGGTCGTTATCTCCTGAGGGGTCCCAGACTGCGAGAGGGTACAGGCCGGGCTGAGGGACCCTCCTCCCCCCCGAGTGCACAAATTTTTGTGCACTGGGCCTCTAGTAATAATAATAAAAGGCTAATATGTATATTGTCTGAACGGCAGAATGACCGGTTGCTATGATGCACACTGGCCACCAGGGGCCAGACGCTCAATGCAGGAGCTGCCCCCTGGTGGTCAGTGCACTTCCATATGGGGAGTGCCACTCAGTCAGAAGCTGGTTCATGGCTGGCCAGTGCAGTGGTGGTGGCAGGAGCCTCTCCCACCTCCATGGCAGCACTAAGAATATAAAACTAACAGTTTAGACCCAATCCGTTGGGGGCCTAAGCCTTTAGTCGGACATCCCCCGAGGACTCCCTGGCTGCCAGAAGGATGTCTGACTGCAAGCTTAGGCCTGATCCCCCGGGGAGTGGGCCTAAATGGACATGTGGACATCCCCCAAGGGGTCCTGGACTGTGAATGAGCGCAGGCCGGGCTGAGGGACCCCTCCTGAGTGCACAAATTTTAGTACACCAGGCCTCTAGTCCTATATAATAAAAGGGTAATATGCAAATTGACCCTAACAGCAGAATGACTGGGAATGACTGGTCACTATGACACACACTGACCACCAGGGGGCAGACGCCCAATTCAGGAGCTGCCCCCTGGTGGTCAATGTGCTCCCACAGGGGGCACTCTGCTCAGCCACAAGCCAGGCTACCAGCTGCCAGCACAGCGGTGGTGGCAGGAGCCTCTCCCACCTTCTCAGCAGCGCTAAGGATGTCCGACTGCAGCTTAGGCCTACTCCCTGCTGGCAAGTGGACATCCCCTGAGGGCTCCCGGGCTGCCAGAGGAATGTCTGACTGCCAGCTTAGGCCCGTTCCCCTGGGGAGCGGGCCTAAGCCAGCAGGTGGACATCCCCCGAGGGGTCCCAGACTGCGAGAGGGCACAGGCCGGGTTGAGGGACCCCTGCCCCCCGAGTGCACAAATTTTTGTGCACTGGGCCCCTAGCTTGCATATAATATGCACATAAAGACTTTTGTGTACACTTAAGAAATAAATGTTTGGTGGCAAAAATGTACATATCATGGATCTCCCTATTTCTGGTGACACCCACTGCAGTTCATCCTACACATAGCTGCCCAATTATCAGAGTTCTCTCTTAAAAAATATCAACTCCTTAGGATATTCTCATCAAAATTTTGGGCCAACCCCCCAATCGGCCCAAATTCATACTCTCTTAGTTTATTGTCAGTGTAGAGTTCCTCTGCATTTGATTTTATAGATGTTCAATCTCTGAGATAGGTGCCAGGTAAATAAATGTTGTAGACTGACTGATTTGCCTTAAAGGTGGAGTTAGAGTTGAAATTGGCTCTTTCTATTCCGATTGTTTCAGGAAAACTTCATAAACAAAGTGGGATTTCATAAATTTGGACACAAAAGACTAGAGTATGTTTAGTTTAAGTAGCAGAAGAGAAAGGCAGAGTGGAGTTTTTGAAGGAATAACTGTCAAATCTGCAATAGCTGTGGGACAAAGGCAATTTACTTAATATATCTACTCCTCAGTTTCTGTTTTTTTTAAATTTTTTTAAAAAATATATTTTATTGATTTTTTACAGAGAGGAAGGGAGAGAGATAGAGAGTTAGAAACATCGATGGGAGAGAAACATCAATCAGCCGCCTCCCGCACATCTACTGGGGATGTGCCCGCAAACCAGGTACATGCCCTTGACCAGAATCGAACCCGGGACCCTCCAGTCCGCAGGCCGACGCTCTATCCACTGAGCCAAACTGGCTTCGGCTACTCCTCAGTTTCTTACTCTATGAAATGGAGATGGTAATAACTACTTGGTAGGATTGTCCTGAGGATCAGAAGTGCCTGTACATAGCAGGCAGGCCAATAAATGGTAACTATTATTATAATTAGGTATTGGTTTGGCCCAAGAAAATATTTGTAGGTTAAAATATGGGTAATAGGAGCGAAGTCATGGAAAATGGCAGAGAAGGAAGCTTCAAAAATTGGTTCCTTCACCAAAACTAATACACTAGGTTTGTCTGAAGCAATTAATTTGAAACTCTTGAGTGTAGTAAAAACACTTGCAGCATTCAGCAGAGTGCTTAATGAAGAAAGAAGCTGGTAAATTTTTGAGAATTTTGGTGTTTTGCATAGTGGCTACCATATCTCATTCTCCAGCCCTTCGACAGGCAGCTGTGAACATGGTGGCCCGTGATTCTTGGTATGACTTGCTTGTCCTTCAGAAATTGGAGTTGTATGTTTTGATCACTGTTTTTGATTGCTGGGGGGCCAAGCCAGCTGGGCTATTTTTAAAATTTATTTTTATTGTTAAAAGTGTTACAAATGTCCCCCATTACCCCTCTTTGCTCCCTTCCACACTGCTCCTGCCCCACCCCAGGTCTTTATCACACTATTGTCTGTGTCCATGGGCTATGCATATATGCATATAAGTTATTTGGTTAATCTCTTCCTCTACCTCCCACCCCCTCCAATTTTGTTCTTTTTTTTTTAATATATTTTATTGATTTTTTACAGAGAGGAAGGGAGAGGGATAGAGAGTTAGAAACATCGATGAGAGAGAAACATCGATCAGCTGCCTCCTGCACACTCCCTACTGGGGATGTGCCCGCAACCAAGGTACATGCCCTTGACTGGAATTGAACCTGGGACCCTTGAGCCCGCAGGCTGACACTCTACCCACTGAGCCAAACCGGTTAGGGCCGATTTTGTTCTTTTTAAAGATAGTTTTGCCCTACCGGTTTGGCTCAGTGGATAGAGCAGACTGTAGGGTTGTGGGTTCAGTTCTGGTCAAGGGCACATACCTTGGTCATAGATTTAATCTCTGGCACTGGTAGGCAACCAATCAATGTGTCTCTCTCGCATTGATGTTTCTCTCTCTCTGTCTCTCCCTCTACCTTCCACTCTCTCTGAAAATCAGTGGAAAAATATCCTTAGGTGAGGATTAACAATTTTTTTAAAAAGGTAGTTTTGCCTATTCAGGGCCCATTGCAATTTCATATGAATTTGAGGCTCAACTTCCATTTCTGCAAAAAAAAAAAAAAAAAAAAAGTCTACTGGAATTTTGATAGAGATTGCATTGAATCTGTAGATCACTTTGGTTAAAATTGACACCTTACTAATATTAAGTCTTTCAATCTATGAATATGGAATGTCTTTCTATTTATTTAAGTCTTTAATTTCTTTCAACAATATTTTGTAGTTTTCAATATGCAAGTCTTTTACCTCTTTGCTTAAATTTATTCCTAGGTATCTTATTTAGATGGTACTGTAAATGGAAGTGTTTCCTTAATTTTCTTTTTGGCTTGTTTGTTGGTGATGTATAGAAACACAATTGATTTTTGTGTTTATCTTTTAAGCTGCAACATTGTTGAATTCATTTATTAGCTCTCATCGCTTTCTTATGAGTTCTGTGGGATTTTTTTTTTAAATATATTTTATTGATTTTTTACAGAGAGGAAGGGAGAGAGATAGAGAGTTAGAAACATCGATGAGAGAGAAACATCGATCAGCTGCCTCCTGCACATCCCCCACTGGGGAAGTGCCCGCAACCCAGGTACATGCCCTTGACCGGAATCGAACCCGGGACCTTTCAGTCCGCAGGCTGACGCTCTATCTACTGAGCCAAACTGGTTTCGGCAGGATTTTTCATATATAGAGTCAGTCATCTGTGAGTAGACATAGTTTATTTATTCCTTTTTTCAATTTTTTTTTTCTTTTCAATTTTTTCTTTTTTTAATCTTCACTTGAGTATATGTTTATTGATTTAGAGAGAGAGAGAAACATCGATGTCAGAAAGAAATATTGATTGGTTGCCTCCTGTACGCACCCTGACTAGGAATTCAACCCACAACCTAGGTGTATACCCTGCCTGGGCATCAAACCTGCAACCTTTTTTGTGTATGCGACGATGCTCCAACTGAGCCACCTGGCCAGGGCTTTCTTCTTCAACTTTTATTTCTAGTGGTGCCTTACACAGAATCTTTAAAAAAATATTTTTTTCAATTACAGTTGGCATTCAATATTATATTAGTTTCAGGTGTGCTGCAGAGTGGTTAGATATTTATGTAACTTACAAAGTAATCTCACATAAGTCTGATACCCACCTGGCACCACACAGTTATTAACAATATGTTATTGACTGTATTCCCTGTGCTGTACTTTACATCCCTGTGATTATTTTTTTTAAAAATGTGTTTTAATTGATTTTGAGAGAGAGGGAAAAGAAGAGGGAGAGAAAGATAGAAACATCCATGGGAGAGAAACATCAACATTGATCAGCTGCCTCCTGCACCCGCCCCCTGCTGGGGATTAAGCCTGCAACCCAGGAATCAAACCAGCAACCTCTTGGTGCATAGGCCGAAGCTTAGCCACTCAGTCACACCAGCTGTGCCCCTGTGACTATTTTGTAACTGCCAATTTGTACTTCTTAATGCCTTCACCTTTTTTCACTCAGTTCCCCAACTCCCCTCCCATCTGGCAACCATCAGTTTGTTCTCTGTATCTATAAGTCTGTTTCTGTTTTGTTTATATTGTTTTTTAGATTCCACATGCAAGTGAAATAATATGATATTTATCTTTGTCTGATTTATTTCACTTAGCATAATACCCTCTAGGCCCATCCATGTTGTCACAAATGGTAAGATTTCATTCGTTTTTATGGCCAAATAATATTCCATTCCATCCTTTTTATTCAGTCGTCTATTGATAGACACTTAGGTTGCTTCCATATTTTGGCTGTTGTAAATAATGCTGAACATAGGGATGCATATATCTTTCCAAATTAGTGTTTTGGATTTCTTCCATTTCTTTCCAATGTGGATGTCTTTTATTTCTTTTTCTTCTGCTTGGCTAGAACGTCCAGTACATTATTACAAACCAGTGGTGAACGCAGGCTTCCTCATCTTGTGCCTGATCTTAGGAAGAAAGCTTTCAGTCTTCTACCATTGTTATACTACCTGTGGGTTTTTCATAAATGGTCTTTATCATGTTGAGGAAGTTTCCGTCTAATCCTAACTTTTTGATAGTTTTGATCATGAAAGGGTATTGGACTTTGTCAGGCCTTTTTTGCATAAACAGGGATGATCGATGATCCCGTGTGTGTGTGTGTGTGTGTGTGTGTGTGTGTGTGTGTGTCCTTTTTTCTATTAATGTGGTATATTGGTTGGCTTTATTATATTGAACCACTGGGGATATAAATCCCACTTTTTTAGCCAGTCACTTACTTTTTAGCTTGGGTGAGTTCCAAGTTAGGCTAAACAGAGATAAGAGCCTTGTGTCAGTCCGTCAGATAGCCCCCAGATAGGTTAGAATATATAGACACAGTAATTTGAGATTTAGGTCTGTTTTGCTCCCTCCGGACCCAGGTATCAGGATCCCACACTGGGAAAGCAGGCTCATGTCTTCAAGACTTCTATTGTATTAGGAAAGGGGATGGGACTAGGGTAAGTAATGCCACAAAGATTTCTTAGCATTTTTAAGTTGCCTTTTCTTGATTCAGTATTCACTGACTTCTGTAAAACTTTTTTTTCCAGAGTTCTAACAAAGTTGATTCTGACATTGTTTACTTGTTTTCAGAGTTTCTGAAGGGAGTGGGGAGTTTAGAGCTACCTACTCCACCATTTTACTGATGTCACTTTCTTAATTTCTTTTTGATTTTTAAAAATTTCCTCCTTTTTACCGTTTATTTCTATAAATGCTTTATTTGTTATATTTAGACACTCGTGTCCTTTCTAATTTTGTATTCATTTCTGAAGTGATTTTGCTTTGTTACTATTTTTTTTTGGAGTTCTTTCACCTTTTCTGGAGTTTTATAATTGTGATTTATGTTTTTCTTTCATGCCTTGAATTGTTTTTTTAAATGCCTTTTAGCTTGTTTTAAAATAGTATGTTATAATTTGATGTGTGCCCGAGGTCTGTCTTTCATTATCTGTAGGGATGTTACTCTGCTCTTCAGTCTCTTTTTTCTTAAAATAATTGTATGGGATGGGACCTTGACATTTTTCTGTTGCTTATTTTTATGTGAAGTTTTGTTTTTCTGAACTTTTAGAAGGGGTCATGATTTAGGATAACTTTTCTAATGGCACAGAGCTCCCTCTTCTGGTATTTTTATTTTTTTGTAAAATGTTAAAAAATATGGTGATTTCTTTCCCCTTCTCTACTTTTACTGGACCTCTTCTTCCCTTATCTCTGTTGTCCCTGTTTTGCTCAATTTTGTGTCTACACCTAGCAGCTTTTCCTCAGTGCGGTGTCCTGTTGTGGAAGGCAGCTTTGGTTGGGGGGTTGATTTTAAGAATTTATATGATTCATACTGCTCCAGCCTTTTCCAGAACTTACCCGACACTCACTTGTGATTGGATTGGGATAAACCTTTTTAATTTTCAAGGTTCTCTTCTCAAATTGGCCATCATACTATCCAGTAAATACCTACTGACTATTTGATGTTCTCCTTAAGTCCCTCAAATGCCCAGTTGCTTCCCTATGCATCCTCCTGCACAGATACTGACTTCATGCAGGTCCTATGGCTGCTGATGGTTTGCCCCACTCCTATTTTGAGGTCCCTAACCTAATTTTAAATAGCTTCTGTTCAATGTAGACTGAATAATGGCAGATTGTTTCATAGGTGGTGCAGAAACATTTTTTATATCAATCTTTCAAAGCAGCCAAGAGCAGAAAGTTAAATCATATCAACAAAAATATTTCTTCAGGGAAGTAAAACAAATGATGTCTAACTCTCCACAAACGCAGAGACTCAGGGGCATGTGTGGAGGTTAGTGTGGCTGGGAGGTATGAGGAAATAGAATGGTGGAAGTGAATGAGTTTGGAGAAGGAACCAGGAACTAGATTATGTAGGGCTTTTCAGGTTATAATGGTAAGAACTTTGGACTTTATTCTGAGGTGTGTGGAAGCCATTAGATTGAAAGCAAGGGAAGAATGAGCAACTAATGTAAACTATGTTCAAGCTAAATGGGTGCTGCTTTGAGCAGTAATATAGCTATGTCAGCATAAAACAACCTGGATTAATACTGATTTTTTTTATTTGCAATTTTATGGTTTTAGATTTATATAAGAGTTACATACATGAGGAGTACACACACACTTTTTTGTTTACCAAAGTTTGCTAAATAGTACTGAATCTCATATCAGTACTATTTAGCTGATATTCTTATTTATCTTCTGTTCTCTTTAATGTTTAAAATGAAATACTAGTTGCATCCCATTAAATTAACTTAGTAACATTAATGGATCAGAACGTGAAGTTTGAAAACCATTATAATTCTAGTATAATCCCTTTACTTGGGTTACCATAGCACACATTACTGAAAATGACCAAACTAGAATCCAGATATCATCACATTTCCCAAGAGTATATTTATTTAAAAACAAAAAAACAAACTCCCTTATACAGTGTAACATTAAGTTAGTTCTAGTATAGAAAAAATGTTGAGGATAAATGTTCTTACTTGAGTGTGTTGTTTGTGCTATTCTCCCTGGTATGAAATGTTAAGGACTCTAAGTTTCAAATGGATTTGTAAAATATTAATACAGTTTTCTTTACTATGGTCTGTAATTAAATATACAAACTGCTAGCTAAAGTAACAGTTGGTTTGGTCTCTTTGAATTATAAACAGAGCCTGGACAGTGTCACTAAGTGGTTAGCATCAACCTGTGAACCGAGAGGTTACTGGTTCGATTCCCTTTCAGGGTACATGCCCTGGTAGCGGGCTCGATTCCTAGTAGGGCATGTGCAGGAAGCAGCCTATTGATGATTCTCTCTCATTGATGTTCCTATCTCTCCATCTCCCTCCCTCACTGAAATAATTAAAAAAAAAAAAAAAAATATATATATATATATATATATATATATATATATATATATATATATATATATATATTTAAAAGGAATTATAAACAGAGTAAGTCATATTATAGGCAGCCTGATGGCCTTTATATTGTCACCTAAGAATTAATGAAAAGAATTGTCATTTTCATATTTCCTGCAAATTGCTTATTATTTTGTTGTGTTTCACTTTGGAAGAGAGCCTGTGGGAGGAGTGAAGCACAAATGAAGCATAAAGGCCAGTTAAAGTAATGGGAACGATACTTCTTTCAATTCTCTTATTTGAATCCTTGCTTCTGTGTTCCATAGCTCTGTGACCTTTGGAAAAATAGTTGCCTGGGCCTCACTTTTCTCATGTATAAAAGGTAGTAATATCTATATCACAGCTTTAATGTTAAGGTTAATGAGAGCCTGGTGGTGTAACACACATTTTAATAAACATTAGGTTTTTGTTTTTTTCCCCTTTCTTCCTTAGGAAGGAATTCAGTGAAAATATATTGCTAGAATATTCAGGGCTGGAGAGTGTAGAAAATTTCAAAAAGAAAGGTACATCTTTTCTTATTGGTTATTCTCTTTCTGGTAAGTCTATTGTGTGTGGTCCCAGTTGTTCCTAATCTATTTTGGGATAAGTAAGTGATAAACAGGCGGGCTTCCTGTGCTTCCTCCTATCCCTTCCCTTTTAAAGATGGAATATTATGTAATCTAAGTGATGAAAGGCAACTTTAGGAGGCCAGGAAGTAGTATCTTCATAGTTGGTTCCATTATTTTAGGTTCTAGTGTCTCCAGTCTGCTTAACAAAAAATTTTACTGAGGATATATTTGTCCTGATATCAAGTATGCTAGCTAACTGATAGCTACTTGTATTAGTTATAAGTGTTACCTAAAACCATTTGTCCTGCCTGTGGAATGAATAACACTTTCTTTGACTTAACCCAGACAACCTAGAAAAATTATGAAGTCAGAGTGAGATGGAAAGATAGAATTTTATCTAGCTGGCTTTAAAAACAAAACAAAACAGGTTTATCAAGATGTAATTTATTTACCATAAAATTCATCCTCTTAAAGTGTACAATTTAGAGGCTTTTAATATATTCACAGTTATACAACCATCACCACTAATTTTAGAACATTTTAATCACTCCGAAAAGAAACCTTATACCCATTAGTAGTCATTCTCACCCTACCTCACCCCATGGTCTGGCACCTCAGCCCCTTGGGGATTACTAATGTAATTTTGTTTGTATGGATTTGCTTATTCTGGGTATTTTATATAAATACTAGTGGCCCGATGCACGAAAATCATGCAAGAGTAGGTCTTCCTTCCCCCGGCTGCCAGCACCGGCTTTCCTCTGGCACCTGGGACATGGGCTTCCCTTGCAGAGGGAGGCCCCACTCACCCACTGCAGCCTGCTGGCTGATGGCCTGGGCCTCCCTCTTTGGGGCCATCATGGAGCCCCCCAATTGATTGCCCCACCAGCCAGTGGTCTGGGCCTCCCTCTGTGGGGTGATCATGGGGCGATGGCCGGGCCCCCAACCAATCGCATCACACCCGCCTTGGCTGGCCTGGCGCCAGTGGGTGTCATAGTGTGGTCTGGGATGGTCATCTGGATGGTCATCCTGCTGTTTGGCCGTTCAGTCGATTTGCATAGTATGCTTTTATTATATAGGATAATAACATAATATATGGTCTTTTACTTAATAGAATGTCTTAAAGCAGGGGTCCTCAAACTTTTTAAACGGGGGGGGGGGGGGGGCGGGCAGTTCACTGTCCCTCAGACAGTTGGAGGGCCGGACTATAGTTTAAAAAAAAACAATGAACAAATTCCTGTGCACACTGCACATATCGTATTTTGAAGTAAAAAAACAAAATAGGAACAAATACAATATTTGTATTTGCATGTGGCCCGCGGGCCGTAGTTTGAGGACCCCTGGTCTTAAAGGTTCATCCATGTTGTAGCATGAATCAATACTTCATTCCTTTTTATTGCCAAGTAATATAACATCAGATGGATAGACCATTATTTTGTTTACCCATTCATTAGTTGGACATTTGGGTTGTTTCTACTTTTTGGCTATTATGAATAAATGCTGCTATGAACGTTGTGTATGAGTTTTTGTGAGGACATATGTTTTCAGTTTTCTTAAATATATACCTTGGAGTGGAATTTTTGGCTCATATGCTAACTTTATGTTTAACATTTTGAGGACCTTATATCCTTTTTTCCAAAATGATTTTACTATTTTGTTTAGCTCGATTTTAAATCACTGATTTTAGTCTTCTAATTTTATATATATCAAAGGAGAACCTTAGCTGAAACAAATGATTTGAATTGATAGTGGGGGGAAAATTCACCTGCACTAGTTTGCAAAGTTGGAAGTACTTTTTAAAATGTAGATTTAGAATTATTACTGTTAATCTTTGACTTTTCAATTTTATTTTTGCAGTTTTATCTCCAAGACACTAAAAGTAGTAATGGTACCTTTATAAATAGCCAGAGATTGAGTCGAGGCTCTGAAGAAAGTCCACCATGTGAAATTCTTTCTGGTGACATTATCCAGTTTGGAGTAGATGTGACAGAGAACACACGGAAAGGTACGGGTATGGATCAATTTTTCCTACTATTTGTCTTTTTAACTTTATTTTTATTCTATTATTAAATGTTACAAAATATGTTGTGCTTGTAGAAGCAATTTAAATACAGCATTATATGCAGTAAAGTTAAAAGTCTCATATCTCCTATTTTATAAAATTTTAAAATCTGAAATGTTAATAATTAATCTATATTCTTCATCACAGTATGACTATATAGGTCATGACTGTGTCATTTAGGAAACAGTATGCAGTGACTCCATACCCAATGAGTAGGAGCTTAAACCATAAAGAGAGTTATTATTAATAAGAAGTCTGGAGACAGGTAGGTCCAGACTTTGTTCTCTGGACTCAGTGATGTTATCAGGAATCCAGGTTCTTACTGTCCTCACATGCTATTATCCTTAACGTGTTGGCTTCTTTGCTTATGCTCTTTGCCTCATAGTCAAAGTGTGCCAGCTGCAGCCCCAGGCATTATTTACCTCACACCAATGTTCTACACAAAAAGGAGGAGGTGGGGCAAAATGCTTTCCTGTGTGGCTCTGTTTTCATGTTGAAAGAGTAGTTTTTTATAGAATCCTCCCAGCAGATTTCTCCCTTTTGTCTCAATGGCCACATCGCTATGTTACATACATAGCTACAAAGAAGCCTAGGAAGTTACTTACCTGACAGAGGTAAGAAGGAGATCCATAATTGATCAATTATAATTTATCCCTTCCAGTTGTGTATGCATTGTTGCCTCAAACAAAATTAGAGCTCTGAAAGCAGCTAATAATACCTGTCACCGTTATAAAATTTCATGTCTCAGTGTTTGAAACTAGAAGTTCTCTGAATAAATGTAGATTGTCTATATGTTTAGAATTCTGAAGCTTTCTGGCTGTAGCTAGTAACTCTCTACATATGACCATGAAATTATATAGCTGAATCATAAAACTAAATGAATAGGAAACAAAAGAGTGCAGTTCCACTGTCTTAGTTTAATATGGGTAGTGGACCCAATTGGCAAGTTTCTTCTTTCATTTCTCTGAACATACTCTGATCTGGTGATACCCTGAGTCATCAGTCTCTGACATTTTACTCAGCGTATACAGGGATTGGTGGTGGTGGTGGTGATGCTGGTGTGCATGTGCATGTATGTTATATTCTTACTTACTTTCACTGGTGTTGCAATTGCAATATTAGTTTTATTGGGTTTTGTTGGTATCTCAGGAAATTGAGTTTTGATATTTGAATTTGTGTAGGGCCACAGTTTTAGAAATTTCCATTTGTAATTGTAAAATCGAAAAGTTTGTATTTTGATGCAAAATATTTAGTACTCCTTAATTAAAGAACTCAACTTATGTATGGCCATAATGAGAACAGCTACAGTGGACACTCTAATGTCTGCTATTGCCAAATCACACCTCTTCTGCTACCAAGTCATTCAGCAAACATTTAACTGAGCCCCATGTGTGAGTAACCCACAGAACACATATAATTGGATTAAACTGTCCTCTCCAAGGAATGTCTATCTCCTTAGCTTTCATTTCCCAAAGAGAATTAATACGTGTTTATTGATAAAAGAATAAGATAATCAAATATATTTAGGATTTAACCCAAGGTAATTGGGACTTCCAGAGCTTTTCTTTTTTTTTAAATTAAATTTATTGGGGTGACATTGGTAGACAAGATCATATAGGTTTCTATGTTATGAGATCTATATATTGTACCACGTGCTCACTACCCAAAGTCAAATCTTCTCCTGTCACCATATATAGGACCCTTTCTCCCTCCACCCCCAGAGCTTCTAATATGCTAACATATATGCAGACCTCCAAGGGGGTGACTGTTACAAAATGCTCTTTCCCAATTCCTTTCTACTCTTCTTCCTTATCTAGCTTAAGGGATACTCTTTTTTTTTTTTTTTAATCTTTACTGTTGAAAGTATTACAGATGTCTGCTATTTTTCCTCCCCATTGACCCCCTCTTCCCCTCATTTGCCTTTGCCACACTATTGTCTGTGTCCATGGGCTAAGCATATCCTATCTAATAAAGAGGGAATATGCTAATTGACTGTCCCATCCTTAAAGATGATGGCGCCCACAGCCAATAAGGAGGAAAATGCTTATTGACTGCCACATCCTCAAAGATGGCAGCTCCCAGTCCCCTCAGCCCTGGAGTTCCCCAGTCCTCTCAGCCCCCCAACTGCCCAGGGCCAGCCCGAGGTGCAGGCAAGCTTCGGACGGCAGCTGCACAGCCGTCCAGGGCCACCCAAGGCTTGCGCTGCTGGCAGTGGCAGCAGTAGAGATGTGATGGGAGCGTCACCTTCCCCTGATCACCGTGTTCCTCCCGCCCCTGAGGGCTCCCAGACTGTGAGAGGGGGCAGGCCAGGCTGAGGGAACCCCCTCCAGTGCATGAATTTTCATGTACTAGGCCTCTAGTATGCATATAAGTTCCTTGGGTAGTCTCCCCCCCACCCCCTCCTACTTTCCCTCTGAAATTCATCAGTTTGTTTATGGTTCTATGTCTCTGGATCTATTTTGTTCATCAGTTTATTTTGTTCATTAGATTCCACATATGAGTGAGATCATATGATACTTGGCTTTCTCTGACTGGCTTATTTCACTTAGCATAATACTCTCCAGGTTCATACATGCTGTTGCAAATGGTAAGAGTTCCTTGCCATGTAATATTCCACTGTGTAAATGTACCACAGTTTTTTTCTCCACTCATCTGCTGATGGGCACTTGGGCTCTTTCCAGATCTTGACTGTTATAGATAATGCTGTTATGAACATAGGGGTGCATATATTCTTTCTAATTGGTGTTTCAGGTTTCTTAGGATCTATTACTAAAAGTGGGATTACTGGTTCAAATGGGAGTAATATTTTTAAAAATATATATTTTTATTGATTTCAGAGAGGAAGGAAGAGGGGGAGAGAGAGGTAGAAGCATCAATGACAGGAGAGAATCATTGACTGCCTCCTGCACCCCCCTACTGGGGATCGTGCCTGCAACCTGGGCATGTGTCCTTGACTGGAATTGAACCCAGGACCCTTCAATTAGCAGACTGACACTCTATCCATTGAGCCAAACCGGCTAGGGCTGGCAGTTCCATTTTTAATTTTTTGAGGAAACTCTATACTGTTTTCCACAGTGGCTGCACCAGACTGCATTCCCACCAGCAATGTACTAGGGTTCCCTTTTCTCCACATTCTCGCCAACACTAGTCATTTGTTGATTTGTTGATGATAGCTATTCTGACAGGTGTGAGGTGATACCTCATCATTTTAATTTTCATCTCTCAGATGATTAATGACTTTGAGCATTTTTTCATATGTCTCTTGGCCTTCTGTATGTATACTTTGGAGAAGTGTCTAGGTTTTTGCCCATTTTTTAAATTGGATTGTTTGTCTTTTTATTAAGTTGTGTGAATTCCTTATGTATTTTGGAAATTAACTCCTTATCAGATTTATCATTGGCAAAAAGGTTCTCCCACACAGTAGGATCTCTTTTCACTTTGTTGATGGTTTGTTTTGCTGTGCAGAAACTTTTGATTTTTATGTAGTTCCATTTGTTTATTTTCTCCTTAGTTTCCTTTGCCTTAGGAGATTTATCAATAAACATATTGCTGTGAGAGATGTCTGAGGTTTTGCTGCCTATGGTTCCTTCTAAGATTTTTATGGTTTCACTAGAGGCTCAATGCATGAATTCATGCACGGGTAGGGTCTGGCCGGCCCACCCCAATCAGGGCCTATTGGGCCGGGCCGGCCTGGGGGAGGGGGTCACAGGTTGAACTCCTGGGTGAGCTCCTGGTTAAGGGGACAATTTGCATATTAGCCTTTTATTATATAGGATGACTTACATTTAGGTCTTTTATTCATTTTGAGCTTATTCTTGTGTATGGTGTAAGTTGGTGGTCTAGTTTAATTTTTTTGCATGTACCTGTCCAGTTTTCCCAACACCATTTATTAAAGAGACTGCCTTTACAGCATTGTATGCTCTTGCCTCCTTTGTCAAATATTAATTGAGCATAATGGCTTGGGTCAATTTCTGGGGTCTCTGTTCTGTTCCACTGATCTATATGTCTGTTCTTGTGCCAGTACTAGGCTGTTTTGAGGACAGTGGCTTTGTAGTATAACTTGATATCTGGTATTGTGATTCCTCCAACTTCGTTCTTCTTTCTCAAGATTGCTGTGGTTATTCAGTCTTTTGGTTCCTTATACATTTTTGGAGTGTTTGTTCTATATCTGTGAAATATGCCATTGGTATTTTAATAGAGATTGCATTGAATCTATAGATTGCTTTGGGTAGCATGGACATTTTAATGATATTGATTCTATCAATCCATGAACATGGGATTTTCTTCCACTCATTTATATCTTCTATATCTTTTTTCAATGTCCTGTAGTTTCCCGAGTACAGGTCTTTTACCTCCTTGGTTAAGTTTATTTCTAAGTATATTAATTTTTTGTTGCAATGGTAAATGGGATTTTTTTTAGTTTCTCTTTCTGAGAGTTTATTATTGGTGTATAAAAAAGCCATCGATTTCTGAGTGTTAAGTTTGTATCCTGCTACATTGCCGAATTTATTTGTTAAATCTAGTAGTTTTTTGGCGGAGTCTTTAGGGTTTTCTCTGTACAATATCTTGCCATCTGTGAATAATGACAGTTTTACTTCCTCCTTTCCAATCTGGATGCCTTTTATTTTTTCTTCTTGTCTGATCTCTGAGGCTAGTACTTCCTATATTATATTGAATAATAGTGGTGAAATCAGACATCCCTATCTTGTTCCTGTTCTTAGGGGAAATGGTTTTAGTTTTTGCCCATTGAGTATGATGGCCAGTGTGGTTCAGTTGGGTGGAACCACCGCTTGTGTACAGGTTCAATTCCCAGTTGGGGCACATACCTAGGTTGCGGGTTCAATCCCTGTGTAGAGGCAACCGATAGACGTTTCTCTCTCACATTAACGTCCTCTCTCTGTCTGTCTCTGTCTCTCTCTCTTCTCCCCTTTCCTCTCTTCCCGCTCTCAAATAAAAAAGCCCTCCAGTATATATGAAATTTACATAATACCTATGTGTAAAAGGAAACTTTAAAAAAGAATATATAATATATAGAAGTGTGTGTGTATATACTAGTAAAGTCAGGATTTTGTTAGGTGATATGAGCCTGATGTCGTTGAACATATCAGTTTATATAACTGTTTCTTCTCTTCCCAGCGCTTTAAAACAAGCTGATTTTGTTTTTTGGCTTTTTATATAGTGTTGCTCCAGGGAGGAAGCTCACTGATTAGTACAGTACTAACAACCTGCCTTATAGATAAAAAATAATCATTGTAAACAAATAGGGTGACATTGTAATGGATTTTTTATTTTTAAAGGAAGGAAGGAATGGAGAAAGCCAACCTATCAGATCCTCCTGGAATGGGAGCAAACTAGCTACTGGCCACCACTTTGTTCCCAAACCCATAGACTGCTCAGACAGGTCATGGATTTTTTGGGTCACACAACATTGCAGTCCTCTGTTGAAAAGTTTGGGACTGGTTAGTTCTATAAAGTTCACATAAAACTTCTATCAACTCATCAGCTCAGGTCCACTTCACCAGTATCTGTTCCTGAGTAAGTACCTATGAAAAAAGAGCCTATTAAGAGCAAGGTCAATGGTATCTTCCTTTTGCTTTATGCGCCCACAGCACTCAATTACTTTTACTCCCCACAATAAACCATGCCTTTTCTGGCCTTCAAGCCATTGCACACACATGTGTTTTCCTTCACCTAGAAATGTTTCTAGGCTGCACAAGGTGCCCTTCCATGTCCCCATTACACACTGTGCTCCTCCCCTTTATGTGTTTGCCTCCCTCACTAAACTGTGAGCTGTGCAAGAGCAGTCATTGTATCTGTCTTCATTATAGAAACTCCACTGAACCTGGCACCAATATTGTTGATAAATTTTAAAACGTCCCATGAATCTTCATCCACCATTTTACAAACTTTTTTTATCATATTAACTAAGATTTTTTACAACCTTCCTCCTAATATGAGGATTGGGAATTGGCAACATTCTTGTTACCCACTGCCCTTTTTGTTCTGCTGTGACTTAGTTACTTCTCCTTACCCTGCCTTAAGCTTGAATTTCCTCATATTATGAAATGGGACTCAAGAGTTTTGGTAGTGTTCAATGTGAACATTGAAAGGATGTTATAAAGTGCTCAGTGCAGGGCAGGGTACTTTTATTATCACTAAAACCCTTGCCAGTCATTTGTATCTTTTTTTTTTTTTTTACATCCAGTTTACCCTTCTTTCTCAGTAGCCTTTACCTTTCTGTCCTTTGGAACCATCATTGGCCATTCAAAGATACTCTCACCAACTAGACTACGCCTTGACTTTTGGCTATGCTGGCTTGCTTGTTCCTGGCGCTTGGTAACTTTCACCATAAGCTTTACTTGCTTCTACTTTCTAGCTCCTAGGGAAAATCACAAAGCTGATTCATCAGACCACACCAGATTTGCCAGGTTGACTGAGAGAATCTTCTGATGTCATGGCAGTGTACCCAGGATGTACACCAGAATTACCTGCAGAGCTTTGTAAAACTACAGATGCTCGAATCTCACCCATTCAGCCCTAAGAAGAATTGCTGGGTGTGGGACTTGGACATCTCTAATTTTTAAAAGCCTCAAGTTGTTCTTTTGGACAATGAGGTTTAAGAACTCTGCTCAGTTAAATTTCTGGCAAATGTTTTATATGCTTTCCCTTATCTTCAAGCCCCAAGTTTCACTTCTTGCTTTGTCTGCTGTGAATCTGTTCATACTGGCCCTAGACCTGTATTTCCAGCTGCTTGTGGTTGTTTCCTTTCGAATGTCCACTGTCACCTTACTCTGTACAAAGCGTAATTTAGTCTTCGAATGAGAGTATTCTACTGACGTCCCAATTTCTTCTATTCCATCGCTCTCCCAAACACTCTAGCTCAGCTTCTTGGTATCTTATCTCCAGCAGTTATGTCATCTATACCATTTGCCCTCCTTTCCCTGCTATTTCTTGTTTTTCCTGTTGCCAACCTAGAGTGTTAATAGAAGCTTTCCACTTCTGGCTACCATTCTTCTGTTACAGATTTATTTATGTCATTCCGCTTTTTAGAAGCCTTAATGACTGTGCCAATTGCAGAATAGTCTGAAATGCTTAATTGTGCACTTGAAGCCCTCAAAAATATGACTCAATTTAGTCTTTTGGTTTTATTTTCCTTATATATGTTAAGCTATTAACTAGATTGTTTAGAGATAAGAGGGTATATGGAAAAGATTCTTTTGAATCCTAGCACTGCCACTTGCCAAAGGTGTGATCTCCAGCAAGTTATTTTAGTCTCTTTGACTTTAGTATGTAAAGTCAAGTGTAAAATGGGACATAAAAATAACTATTTGCATGGTTTGTCATAAGTAGTTAACATGTATAGTGTGCTTAGCATGAGGCCTGCCACCTAGAGGGCCTTGAAATATATTCTTTATCTCATCTTTTCAATCTTCTCTCCCTAGATTTGTGCTCTCTCATACCCTTCTCTTTTTCTGTTTCTTTGCTTATGCCATTTTCTCTGCCTTTGCTTTCCTTGCCCTTGTCCATTCCAAATTCCCACAGTGTTTTATATATATTGTAGTATTTGTGAAAGTTTCTCCCTTTGTTATGTTAAGTATTTCTAGTTCTCTCTCTGTAAATGAAATTGAAATCCTAGTCATAATCATCTTGTTTTCCCTCATTCTCAGCATACTGCTTTGTAGCCAGCAGTTTCTCAGTGAATATTAAACAAACAGGTAAAGCCAGAGAATCACCACTCCTCATTGGTGAATAAAAAAATATGCCAAAGAGCAATAGCATTTCACAGTATGCTAGAGAAAGTGGAAAATGAATCTACCTACCTAGAGAAAGGATTCCTCCCACCAAATAAATATGTAGAAACAAAATTCCTGGAAGAGATGGTAGCTGATTCTGAGTCTACCATCTCTCTATGATTTCATGTTTGAGCCTGGAATATTTATCATACTAGAAAGCAATGAAGCTATCTAAGATTGCTGGGTTTCCGTCAAAGAACTCGGGAATTAATGTGGAGTTCCAATTGTCAAAGATGGGACACTTTGGTCATCAAATAATAATAATAGCAGTAGATTGAAATGTACCAAATTTGTTTGAATCCATGAATGCACCAGGATTCTAAAAGAAAAAGATTTGATTACCTTTAGAAGAACTTAGGAAGCCTATTTATCAACCTGCAAACAAAAAATGAGAAAGATTAGCCTGGCCAGCAGGTGTGGTTCAGTGGTTGAGAGTCAACTTATGAACCAGGAGGTCTTGGTTCGATTACCAGTCAAGGCACATGTCTGGGTTGCGGGCTCAATCCTAGCAGGAGGCAACCAATCAATGATTCTTATCACTGATGTTTTTCTCTTTCTCCCTCTCCCTTCCTCTCCAAAATAAATAAAAATATATTAAAAGAAAAAAAGAGAAAGATTAAAGTATTTATGCTACCTTTCCTATAGGAATTACACCTGCAGTAAAGTTTTTATAACTGAACTCAGCTCACAAATGAAGATAGAATGATACAATATCAATTTAAAAATATTTTTGCCTTCCCAGTGTGGCTCAGTGATTGACCATCAACCCATGAACCTGGAGGTCATGGGTTCGATTCCCAGTCATGGCACATGCTGGGGTTGTGGGCTTGATCCCCAGTAGGAGGTGTGCAGGAGGCAGCCAATCAGGGATTTTTTCTTGTCATTGATGTTTCTATCTCCCCCTCCCTTCCTCTCTCTGAAACCAATAAAAACATATTTAAAAAAATTTTTTTTTAGAATTAAAAGAGTTTTCTATTCAGCTAACTTTCCCTGCCTCTTTTCTAACTTGAAAAAAAAAAAAAAAAGGTCTTTGAATTGAAAACATTATGAAGCAAAAACTTTAGGAGTGACAGTTCAGTAACTCTTTTATTTTAGATTTCAGTCAAAAGGAAATAAGTCCCTAGCTTGGGAAATTATTATTATTATTGAAACTATATATTTAATACAACAGCATCATCTTTTTGTTTTGTTTTGTTTTGTTAATCCTTACCTGAGGATATTTTTCCATTGATTTTTAGAGAGTGGAGGGAAGGGAGAGACAGAGAGAAAGAAACATTGATGTGAGAGAGAGACATTTATTGGTTGCCTCCTGCCCAGTCTGGGAATTGAGCCTCCAACCAAAGAACATGCCCTTGACTGGAATTAAACCTGGGACCCTTCAGTCCACAGACTGGTGCTCTATCCATTGAGTCAAATGGGCTAGGGCAACTTAGGGAAATATTAACACCTCTAAGGGAAATTTTAACACCTCTCATTTAGCTCTTGGTTTTTTAAAGTTTTTTTGGGCTTTTATGATCTTACTCATTGTACTTCTTATTATTGCCAGTCATTTCAAGAGATCCTTCAAACTACTCAGTGTAGGTTGTATTAACCTTACTACGCAATGCAAGAATGGTGATAGAACTAGATTGCAACATACTTCACAAGTTTTAGTTTCTCAGTCTAGGGCCTTAAACAGTTTTTCAACTTATCAAAGTGAACATGGGTCCTTTAAGCGGTGTTCATGTGAAGAGGCAATAGAAAAGGCTGGCTGCATACCATAAAGTAAATATATTAACTCAAAAGCAAAATAAATAATCTCTGAGATAACAGAGAAAAAAACCCATATAAATGGCAGTCAACTTTTGTAGCCTTAATTCTGGTTTTTCATCTCCTAACTACAGCAGGTAATTGCAGATTTTTCTTCCACAAACACCTTGCTTCCCCGATTCAGACACACCTGTTTTTCATGTTTTAACATTTCTGAAATTTGGGGGAAGCTTATAAGGGTAAATATATATTTAATATGGCAGTGTACCTATGGAATTCTTACCCTGCCCAAGAACCTTTTTTTTTTTTTTTTAATTTGAGCAAGCTGGATTTATTACTCATTATAGAAAAAAAGAGAACAAATAATTTGAGTAACCAGGGGTGTCACACTAAGAAGTGTTAGAAAAGATCTAATATAGGATTAGGGCTTTGGTTGGATGATTTGGGGAGGATCCAAGAAAGCAGGAGTTTGAAAGGGGAGTGGGCCTAGCTGGGGTGGCTCAATAATTGAGAATCGACCTATAAATTAGGAGGTCACGGTTTGATTCCCTATCAGGGCACATGCTCGTCTTGTGGGCTCGATCCCCAGTGCAAGAGGCATCTGACTAGTGATTTGCTCTCATTATTGATGTTTCTATCCTTCTCCCCTTCTTTCTTCCTCTCTTTGAAATAAATAAAAATATATTTTTTTAAAAAAAGAAAGGGGGGTAGGATTCTATGATTGGACATTTCAGTAAATTGTATCTTAGAGAAGGCAAAGTAGAGCTAAGGCTTAAGGCTGTAATTGGTAAAGAAGTAGCAGGAACTCATATTAACCAGGAGAGAGGAGTATTTGCTATTTTGCACAGTGATCTTGTTTTTGTCAGTGCTTAGATGAAGTTATGAAGTGGTCTTGTTTTGCTTCATAGTCTCAGAATGATCTTGTCTGATATTAGTAAGATTACTTATGTCCCCCAGGAGAATAACATGGCCTAGCAGCTATAAATATTAGAGCAGTTCCTAGATGCCAGGGCTGGGGTTTTTTGTGTGTGTGTTTTTGTTGTTGTTGTTTTGTTTTTTACTTCTCATCATTGTACCTAGTACATGGTATTCATGCATTAGTTACTTTTTGAAGTTACTTTCAGATGTCAAGTAAATAAAGAGTTTTTACTGTGTTCTGAAGAACGCTTTTCATGGCCAGGTAGAGGAGAAAGAAGATGGCTGTGCAGGGTGAGAAGTCACGCAATCTGTTGTCTGCAAGCTGGAGAACCAGGAAAGCCAATGGCTCAGTTCAGCCTTAGTCCAAAGGCCCGGGAACCAGGAGAGCAAGTGGTAATGATAGAAGTCCCAGAGTCTAAAAGCCTGTGAACCAGGTGCTCTGATGTACAAGTGCAGTAAGTGATGGCGATGCCCCCGCTCAAGAAGAGAGAGAGAATTTCTGAGAAACTTTTACTTTTAAAAAAAATTTTTTTATTGATTTCAACCAAGGTCACCTCTCCGAGAAAGGTTGTTTCCCCACGTAGGAATTTTTCCCTGAAGTCAGGGAGGGGATGCCTCTCCTAGAAAGGTTGTTTCCCCAGGTAGGGATTTTCCCCTGAAGTTAGGGAGGGGATGAAACTCCTTAACTAAGTGCCAGGTGGGTAGTTAATCAATTTAACTACAAACAATCATGCTTAAGCTACATAATCTTTACTCCCTGGAATGGAGATAAGAAACGCCCTAACCTTTGTAATAGAAATTGACAGGATTAGAATCAACTGGTATAAATACAGATGCAACAAGACAAAAACAGACAGAACTTATAAGACAGAACTCAGAACACAGGGCTTGGAAGACAGGACCAAGAGAGACAGAGCCTAGGCACAGAACCTACACAGAACGTTCTCTAGAGACAGAAGAACTTCGCTGGAGAGAGCATGCCGGAAGATCCTGGACAGGGACTGGCCTCGGAGCCTGGAGGCGGAGCCTGGCGAGAGAGCATGGCAAGGGATCCTGGACTGAACCTGACTGCGGAGATTGGCAGGAGAGCCTGACTAGAACCTGGTGACTGGACCTGGCTGGAAATCCTAAGCAGAACCTCTCTGGAGATCCAGACCAGAACTTGGCTGGAGATCTGGGCTAGAGATCCTGGCTAGGCTGCTGATCAACTGAACACTGTCTCCGTGTCATTCCTTCTTCGCCGACTCCGTCCACACCTTTGGGGACCCCTGGACCCGCTGGGGTTGGACCCCGGCAAGGAAGAGAGAGAGAGATAGAAACATCAATGATGAGAGAGAATCATTGATCAGCTACCTTCTGCATGTCCCCTACTGAGGATGTGCCCTGCAACCTGGGCATGTGCCCTGACGGGGAATTGAACCATGACCTCCTGGTTCATAGGTTGACCTCAACCACTGAGCCACACTGACCAGGCCTGAGAAACGTTTAAATTGTGTGTTTTACAATCAGTTTTATATTTGAATCTTTTAAATACAGTAATAATGCTTCCGGGTGAATTTGGAGAGCATAGTTTGTTTTAAAAGTACTTAATAAAATACTGTACAGCAGCATTTTCCAAAGTACAAGGTGGGCAAAAGTGGATTTACAGTTGTTCATATGGAAAATAATACAATAATTAATCAATAAAAATACAAGAATAAACTGTGTTTCACATACTCATTACTTTTGCCCCACCCCATATTTTCTTCAAAATATGATATATGTCATATATATATGTGTGTGTGTGTATGATTAAGTGATTATGGTTATACCAGTGTGTGTGTGTGTATATATATACTGGTATAACCATAATCACATAGTTCCTTTATGTGTTCCTAAAAAGGGAGCAGGGATGCGCTCAATGGTTACATAGGTTTTGAAAATGCATCATGATGTACATTAAGCTCTGAGAAAGGCTGTGATTTAAAAGATTAAAAACTCTTTCAACTTCTTTTAACCAAATATTTTCTAAGCTCCTCTAACCCCACCAACTAGCACTCCATTTTGAGAAATGCTGCTATATAGAGTTGATTAATACAAGTTTTAGAACAAAACATTTTCATCAGATTGCTTTTGCATATTATTAAGGAGGTAACTGACATTTCTCTGCATCTAGTTGTCACAAGAACCTTTTCAAAGGCAGTGTTGGCTACAATGTTAGTGTAGTCAGACCATGGTCTTTAACTGCCTTCAATAGTGCGGCAACCTATATTGCCCAGTAAGTGTTAACCCTTGGTTCATCTCACAGTTTGTACACCACCAGTCCAGTTGCTGGACTTCCGGGTGACATATCTGAACAATATAGTTTGTCATCTTAGCACTGTAACTCACTACACCTACTTTTTTTATAAACAATTTTCTTATTAATTTAAATATATTGGTAAAGTGTCAGTCTTGCTGGATCTTCTTGTATTGTGCTCCCGTATTTATTGTAGCCTGTTTGTAGTAAATTTCTGAAGGAGCCCTAGAGCTGGAATAAATTCATCCCTTCCCTATCTTTAGCCAGGGAAAGGTGGGAATTAGGTGTTTCTTGCAAATAGAGATGAACCCTGCCATTCTCAAAGTGAGAGGCAGGCAACTTTACCCCTGAGTAATGGAAGCTGTAAAATATTAACCAGACATGTTCTTTGATGTATTCAATAAACATTTACTAAGTGCCTGCTTTGTACCAGAAGCAACCAATCCTTGTTGCCCTCAAAGAGTTGAATCTAATTGTTGAGACAGCAGTTGTGTAAATGATAAATATTAAAAATGCAGTATGCTTGGTGTTATAATAAATAGATTTAGGAGGCTTTGGGGACCCAACTTAGATTCTGAGCTTTGGTGAAGGAACTAGAAAAGTCTGAGTCTGGAGGATAAGTAGCATTTGGTCATGCAGGTCAGGGGATAAAGGACATCACTGATAGGACAACTTGTGAAAAGGCGTAGGGTTGCCCTAACCGATTTGGCTCAGTGGATAGAGCGTCAGCCTGTGGACTCAAGGGTCCCAGGTTCGATTCCGGTCAAGGGCATGTACCTTGGTTGCGGGCACATACCCAGTAGAGAGTGTGCAGGAGGCAGCTGATCGATGTTTCTGTCTCATCGATGTTTCTAACTCTCTATCCCTCTCCCTTCCTCTCTGTAAAAAATCAATAAAATATATATTTTTTAAAAAGGCATGGGGTTGTGAAAAGTAAGGTGTTTGGAGATGCAAGTAGATTTGTTCTCATCTAGGGTATTTATGGTAGCAGGGTGGAGGAAGAGGCCGGAAGGAAAGAAGAAAAGGAAGGAAGGAAGGAAGGAAGGAAGGAAGGAAGGAAGGAAGGAAGGAAGGAAGGAAGGAAGGAAGGAAGGAAAGGAGGGAGGGAGGGAGGGAGGGAGGGAGGGAGGGAGAAGGAGCTCAGTAGTTCATGGCCATAATTGCTATGTTAGGCAGAGAATTTAAAAGACTGTCCATAGATGGTTCTTAATATGTGCTAGAACTTTTCATATAATAAATAAGTTAATGAAAATTAATATTGAGTAAAGTTCCTAAATTACTTAAATTTAATGTGTATTTCCAGATGTCAGAGTAATCATTACTTCATGTTTATAATACCTTATTGATGATTTGTAGGACTTATCACTTAATAAGTTACCCTCCTATAAGTACATTAGCTCTATTCTTTAAAATCAGTTATTGAGATATAGTTTATTTACATCAGTTTTATACTGTATATACAATTCAGTGAATTTTGACAGTGTATCGAGTCACATAACCACTACTCCTCTAAACATGATATAGTATATTTTCATCACCCTGCATTCACTTTTAATCAGAGTTTGGTAAACCAAATAAATTAACTCTTTGAACCCGGGAAGAGGTACTATCTGAAGAATAGAGAAATAAAAAAAACTGTCAACTTTTAAACCAGCCCCCAAATTTTACTTTCTATGAAACCCACACACAAAAAGAAGCTTCCTTGCCCTGGCCAGTGTGTTCAGTGGTTAGAACTTCGGCTCATGCACCAAAGGGTTGTGGGTCTGATCCTGATCCCTGGTCCCGGTCAGTACGCGTGTGGAAGGCAACCAGTTGATGTGTCTCTCTCACGTGAATCTCCCCCCCCCCCCTACACCCACTCCCCTAAAACCTTCTTCCCTCCCTTCCACACTCTTTAAAAATTAATGGGGAAAAAATCCTTGGGCAAGGATTAATAACAACAAAAAAAGAAGAGAGAGAAGCTCTCTGTACAGTGCTACTTTGGGGGCTTTTGTCTCTTGAAATCTTCAGAAAGAAAAGGAGGAAGAAGTTGTCTATAGCCCTGTGGTGTGGCTTAGTTGGTTAGAGCACTGAAGTGTAACAGGTTTGATTCCTGATTAGGGCACATACCCAGGTTGCAGGTTCAATCCCCAGTTGGGACACATAGGGGAGGTAACCAATCAATATTTCTCTCACATCGATGTTCCTCTCTTTCTCCCCCCCACCCCCATTTTCTCTCTCCCTCTCCTTCTAGAATCAATGAAAATCATATCCTCGAGAGAAATTAAAAACAAAAAATTTCTTGAAAAGCAAAAAGGGAGCTGTCTACATAATGGCTGGTGTAAAGCTATATAAAGATGTTTGGGGGAAGAAACAACCACAAGAAAATAAAACCAAAATTATAAATACTGAACTGGAAACGTCATACTTGAAGTCTAGCAAATAGCTCTGGTACTTCATAGCAGAGAGTTGTAGCAGCAGTTTCATTTGTCTGAGGACTTAGTTTTCTCACTCATGGTGAAATGAATGGCACATTTCAAGCTGTATTATACCGAACTGTAGAGTTTTATGAGGTGTGGATAGGAGTAATAGGTTGGGGACAGGAGAATTAGGAATAAGGCCTAAATTTTAATCTGGGGAATAGTTGGACTTAGGTTCGATGCTGGCAAATAGGGAAGACGGTGCATTCCTCCCTCCCCACCCCTTAATTGTACTTCCATATATTAAGTTTACCTTTTATTGACTTGTTATAGCATAGGAGGTTAGGAGACTTTTCTAAACAGAATTCTACCTGTATTTGTGATTTGTTATGGGTAGGTACAAGTTTCTCTAGGAGAATGAATATTGTCATTAAACCATCAGGTTTATTTTTTCCCCAAAAAGTTATTACATATAAGAATAAAATATATATTTACATATAAGAGGTATGAAGATTCATATTTCTAAACAATTATTTTATCCATCTCATTTGTTTGTTTTAACCAGTTACCCATGGGTGTATTGTTTCCACAATAAAACTTTTTCTACCAGATGGCATGGAAGCCCGACTCCGCTCAGAGTGAGTATAATTCAGTGCTATAAAATTTTGTCTTAATTACCTTGGTTAATAATATTATAGATGATGTGTACCATTAATACTTTAGGATTATTCTAACAATGTTAGAAAATTCATGTATTACTTTTGGACTAATGCACTTCACTTTGTTTTTAATATTAGTTGTAATTCTAAGTAGGCAATAATGGAAGCACATGTTACATTTGTGCTTCCAAATTTAATTATACAGTTTATATTTTGATGAATAAATTAGTTGTTTTCTAAAATATTTAGGATATATAAGTTATTGGTGAGTGATAGCTACATTCATTTTGACCTGCATATAATGTAGGGCTTCTTAGACTATGATTGCCTCTGAGGTTAGTGCCGGTGTCACAATCTTATAGAACCTTAAGGATGTTGATATAGTTAATAGTACATTTTGGTGGGCTTTTTTGGAGAGATTTTTCAGTGCTGTAATTTTTTTTTAAATTGTTATCAGAGAGGAAGGGAGAGGGAAAGTGAGATAGAAACACCAATGATGAGAGAGAATCAGCTGCCTTCTGTACATCCCACACTGGGGATCGAGCCCACAACCTGGGCATGCTCTCTAACTGGGAATTGAACCTTGACCTCCTGTTCATAGGTTGATGCTCAACCACTGAGCCACACCAACAGGACTTTTTTAGAGATCATTTAGAGAAGGACAAATCTAAAAGAAAAATAATTAGTCAACATCTAAATGTTAATATGTAAACATAAGTACATTTTGACTTGTACTTTTTACAGATTATCATTATGAGGTGTTGGAGGAAGCTAAATAATCTAAAATTCAGCATTTTTTATTTTGGGGAAAAACCTTGAATATGCTAGAAGTTTGTTTCTATATCTAATATAATATTTTCTGCTTTTCAAAAGCAGAGAAAAAGATCTAAGGGTGGGAGGTTGAGAGAACCAACGTGTAAGGCAAAGTATAGAGTAGTCAGTAGGAAAGAGATATGGAAAAAGAAAGCAGAATGCATAACCCATGGACACAGACCATAGGGTGGTGGAGGCCTGGGGTGAGGGGCGGGCGTAGGTTATAAGGGATCAATGGGAGAGAAAAAAGGACATATATAATACTTTCAACAATAAAGATTTTTTTAAAAGAGGGTATGCCAATCTTATAAAAAGAAAAAGAAAAAGAAAAAGAAAGCAGAGAGAAAACTTCCTATTACTGTGATAGTCTGTTCATTCATTAGAATGATATATTACTCTTCAGTTAGAAGCTACCAAGTTGTTTTTTTTGTTTTTTTTTAGCTTCAAGGATATCTGAAGCAAAGCAGAAATTTTAAAACATTATAAATTTAGCCCTGCCAGTGTGGCTCAGTTGATTAGAGCAATGTACTGTGTACCAGAGGGTGGTGGGTTCATCAGGTCACATGCCCAGATTGCAGGTTCCATCCTCATTTGGGACGTGGGCAGGGAGGTGCCAGTTGATGTTGTTTCTCTCTCATATCATTGTCCTTCCACCCCTCCTTCCTTTCCTTCCTCCCTCCCTCCCTCTCCCCCCTTCTTCAATAAAAAAATAAAATTAAATAAGAATTTTTAAATGACACTATAAGTTTAATAATAAAATTAAAGACATTATAAATTTAAGACATTAATGTTTCCTATTTTTAATGATAGTTTAATTATTAAAAATAAAATTAACTTTGGGAACTTGATTGTGACTCAGCTTTTATGAGTTAAGATTTTAAAAAGAAGAGTAACTGTTAATCAGCTAATGAAGTATGGCTTCTTAAAGACCTTGATGTTTGTATTTGATAATGAGATTTTCCTTTCCTTTAGTCAAAAGTTTTGAGCAATTACATAAAGGGTCATCTGTGTTCTAGGTTTCACCCAGTAGGACATGTGAATTTTTTCAAAATTTATTTCAGAGAATTGTGTCACTATCCCTCTTGTTTCCCCAAAACTTTTCATCTTTGCCCAATTTCCTTCTCATTGTTTGATTTTATTTATGTGGTTAAATATTAGCATCACTTAAAATTTACTGTCAATTTCATTGTAAATAATCTGGCTTACTTTATGGATGAGATGAATTTTGAACAGGCATGTCTCTAGAGCTGGAGGAAGGTCAGAATGGTCTTTAAAGGAGGATGGTCCAGTTCAAGGCCTGTTCTGTGACTTGATCATTCTCATTTGAAAATGAACATAGCCCTGGCCGGTGTGGCTCAGTTGGTTGGAGCGTGGTCCAGTACACCAAAAGATGGGTTCGATTCTGGGTCAGGGCACATGCCCAGATTGGGGATTCAATCTCCAGTTGGGGCTCATGTGTGTGGGAGGCAACTGAGCAATGTTTTTCTCTAATATTGATGTTTTTCTCTCTTCCTCCCTTCCTCTAAGATTGATTAGAAAAAAGAAAAGAAAATGGAGATAATAACCTATTTAGCAGGAATTTTATGAGAAGGATTAAACAAGATTGTGCACTTAAAAGAGAGTAATACCTGGTATATAATAAGCACATTTTGTTTCTTTTATTGTAATTTAATATTTTTAACAGTCGAGATGCTTTTAAGTATGCAAAAATACTTAGAGTTGAAGGGACATTGTATACATAGCATTGAATGCTTTTAAAGTCTTCAGTAGTTCTGAAAAAGTTTATTCTTTTTCCTCCTTGATTTTTATTATATTGTACAAATAATTTTTATTGATTTATTTGAGAGAGGGCGGGATGGAGGGAGGAAGAGAGAGAGAAATTTGTTGTTCCACTTATTTATACATTCATTGAGTCTTGTATGTGCTCTGACCAGATATCAAACCCAAAAACTTGGGGTATCTCATGAAGACGCTCAAACCAACTGAGCTGCCTGGACAGGGCTTTACAAATAATTTTTAAATGATAAGAAACAAATCCCACCACCCTAACACTAAATAACAATTTTCCTTTTCTACCTTTCTTGTTGCATATGAACTTTTTCCATAATTCAAACAGAATATATCCATATCCAAGATAGTTTTGGTAAAGTACAAATATATATCACTTATAAAATGTTTTGATTTTTAGCTTTTTAAGATTTTCACGAGAACAAAAAAATTTGTACTTGAGTCACTAAGAAAACGAGTTGTACATAATTTTTTAGATCTTCATTAGGCACCAGCTTTGTTAGGGTCTTCTGATAGGTTCTGGGGATAGAGAGATGAATTGGTCACAGTCCTGGGAACACAGATGGGAATCAAACAAGGAGAGTAAAGGATGATAAGGTCTCAGTGAGAGTCTGTACAGGACGTCTATCAAAGGTGCTCAGAAGGGAGAGAGGTGCTGGTACTTAATGTTCCTTTTTGTTCAGCACTTTAGAATATTCATGATAAATTGAAACAGTTTTTTAGGATGTTTGCACTTACTACAATGGGATCAGAATTGTCATTTCTATTTTTAAGTCCTGAAAGATCAGTTTCTCAGGGGCTTACATATGATTAACCGATTGAATCTAGGGGTTTTACCCAGTCAGCCTTCAAGCTGACTCTCACCAGAGTGACCTCTAGGATATGGTGCCATTAGAAACTGGTAGGGGACATGGATGGCATCCTTGCTCTTTGCTCCCTCTACTCAACTCCAGCCCACATACATCATCTTACAGGACATTGTAAGATAGGAACCCTGGCTTCCTTACGCTGCAGTGTTCTGATGGGAGTGGTAGTAGTGATCAAGTGCTATAGTGCCCTAGGTACTGTTTTAAACTCTTTATTTATACTAGCACATTCAGTACTCACAATAACCCATGGTGTTGGTTTTATGATTATTCCCTTTGTATTGATGAGAAAGCTGAAACCCAAGATTACACAGCTGGTAAGTAGAACAGGACCCAGTCAGTGTAACTTCTGAGCCTGCATGCTTAACTGTCATACTTCACTGCCTCTCTGTCAGTAGTAACTTTATAAGGCCAAAAGACAATTAGTACCAGTTAATACTATCTGTTTACTGTTTATCTTTAAGAGGATATACTGAGTTTAGTTTCATACCTACATCTAAGCTTTCAGTTGTTAGTCGTGTGAGGCGGCTGGGTGGAAAAGACTAGTACTACTCTTTTGATTAGCTAAAGTTCTGTACTCAAACAGGCTTCCAAAGTATAGCTTTCTTTTCTATAGAACTATGTTTTTTAAGAATTTATGTATAGGAATATTTAATTTTAAAAGAACTTAATTTACATGTTCCAAAATGGATAATTTGGAGTGCTGCTTTTTCATATAGAAATTGGAAATGGATAATTTAAGGAGTGCTTCTTTTTCATATAGAAGTTCTTATGACCAAGGAATTCACCATAGCTCTTATTAAGTAGAGGATTCTTTTTTTTTTTTTTTTTTATTGCTTAAAGTATTACAAAGGGTATTACATATGTGTGCTTTTTTTAGTAGAGGATTCTTAAAGAGTATTTAATACATTGTGGATTTTGAATTTGTGTTTAGAAATATATTTTGTATGAAAGGTTTGTATATTTATTATCTTATTTTCTATGAAGGATTAAAAATAATTCACGTTCTTTTAATCATGTAAAGGCAATTATATGTCAACTTTAGAGTTTAAGATATTCTGGTTCTGTCATATTCTGTTTCCTCTGTTGTCCGGAAATTAGATAAAAATTCTAATTTTTACTTTTCAGTGTCATCCATGCTCCATTACCAAGTCCTGTTGACAAAGTAAGTTGCCAATGATTGTTTTTTACAAACTAACTCAGCTCTATTGCTTTGAAAAATGTTTCTGTTTGTTTTTAATATGCTTTACTTAGAAACTTATTTCTCTTTTGTAACAAAGCCTATAGAATGCATATAGATATATGGTTGCTGTAGTCTTCTGATCTTCAATATCTGGAGAATTTAGACTGGATGTTTCTTAGGAAAAAGCCTTTGTTATCTCAAGTAAATGGCTATGTAGACTAGAAGTACTTGTTTTGTGCCTAGCCAAAAGTAAAAAGTGTTTGTTACTACTCTTTATTTTGGAATACAGTTCTGTCTCGAAGTATTTATTAAAGCTTTCTGCACAGAGACTTCACTCTACATATATCTACACATAGAAATAACACAGAAATATGGGCTTATAGAAATTCCTCTTTTATTGTCCTTGCAGATTGATCAGTTTTAGCCTGATTTGGTCAGAAATTTTGCAATAATTACTTGTTAGAAAATATTTTTTCTTTTGTTCAGAAATAATGGTGTATTAAACTGTAGATATCATTGCTAAATAGTGAAGGAAAAAACCCCCAAGCATCTTTTGTATCTTTTGACATTAATGTATAGTGAGTTTTCTTAGTGCAGTAACTAAACTATTGGGGAAAACATTTTACATTTTTTTCTTCCATTTGGATAAAGAATGAAAGCCTGTTTGAAGCAAAAGTGCTCTGTTAGATTCCTTTTTTAGTAGTAAAAGTGGTTAGTCACCAACTTCAGGAATACCAAGAATTATTTCAGAAGTAAATGATGGCCTTGCTGATTTAGGACTAACTTTAAAAAATAATGCCGCCTCTCTGTCTTCTTGCTAGCATATTAATAAATATGAGCCTAATCAAGAATGACTCTATTAGTGATCATGAATAACTTGGTAATGGTGTGATCATGAATAAGTTAAGATCTGAGGCTTGGTAGTGTTGAGAGTGTGGGTAAATGTCTCAGCAACCTATTAGTGCCCGTCTTTTGTTTGTTGTTGTTTGGAATAATGCCATGGTTTTATATTCCACACTTGGAAGAAACCCATTATGGCAGGTATTTGTTCTTATACTCTTGAGTTCTAAGCATTTGACTGTTACTTGTAATGTTTAAACACCATAATTTCCCATCTTTTTCTTCTTAAAACCGACCTGTAGTTTAAAGGGGGGAAAAAGACAAAACTATGTTCGTTGCCTATGGCCATTGGATTCAGTGTTACATTTCATGTCTTTCTCCTCCCTGTACCCCCACATACAAATACCATTTTGAAGATGGCTACTTCTAAATGAATTGTGACTTATTGACATATTAAAGAACTATTTAAATATAAATTTGAAAGGGGAGGGAAATGTAGATAGATCTATTGATTTAAGTGGTATTATTTCTGGATTAAGAAAAGGCTCTGTAGCTATAAGTTTGTGATTTGGTTTATAAGGAATATTTTCATGAAAAAGACTTGTTCTATCATCCTTCTTATAAATCTCAAACTGGCCAGCATGATAAATACTACTTATAAATTCTAGACATAGGGCAGAAATATTTTGAAAACTAAAGGAACTGGTTAATTTGAAAAATATTATTTTGCATTATTTCGTGAATGGGCATTTTTGGGACTTGGTTTGGCTTTAAAGTCTTTTATAAATATTTTGTATGACTGTTGATACTATCATTTTGTTTCTAGGTTGCTGCTAACACTCCAAGTATGTACTCTCAGGAACTATTCCAGCTTTCTCAGTATCTACAGGTAAAAATAAAGCTTAAGAATTCTTAGTCTTTAAAAGTAAAATTAAACAACTTAGGTTTGATTTTGTTAGTTCACAAATATAGGCTAAAGAAATATTGGTTAGATATAAATACTAAATAAGTACCTTTTCATAGTAAAAAAAAAAAAGGATTACAAATAGGTCTTAAGAAGAAAGGATAAAAAAAGAGGATTGTTAAGTCTAGAGAAGATAAGGTTCTGTTTGCAAGAGAAGTTTTTTCTTCAGATATGAGGATGTGTCAGAAAAAGTTCTTTACCTATAGATGACTTTTAAATAAAAGTAAACCTGGAGAGATGGTTGCTTAATATGATATTAATAGCAAATAATTATATAGTACTTATTACATGCCACACTTCACCTAATTAATTCACTTAATCCTCACAGTAATCCTATAAGGTATGTATTTTATTCCCATTTTTATGGATGGAGTAACTGAGGGACATTACACACCTAGTATGTGTTAGAGTTGGAATTTGAATGCACATAGTCAAATCTCAGAGTCTCTGCTCTTAACGACTGTGCTGTGCTGCTGGCTCTATGAAAAAGTTTCTTCATAGGGCAGATACTTGCAATGGAAGTTAATACCATACTTAAAGAGCCATACAAATCTCTAAAAAGGAAACAAATATTAGTTTCTTCCTGTTTTTCGTAGATTTGGGCTGGGTTATGATTCTTCTTATTCTGGTGAGGGAGCATGGTTAAGGAAAACCCTGGATCCAGAATTTAGAGATTGAGGTTTTTATCTTGGTTCAGCTACTCAATGAGTTCTGTGACCTTGGTGAGTCATTATGTTGCAAGTCTTCAGTTGCCTTTTGTTTAAAACAATAGAACTAAACCAGTGATCATGGGTCCCTACATTCTTTTATAGGAATCAGTTAGAACAGTCCTACCTCAGTTAAGAATGTACACATCTTTGAAAATAAAATTATCAATGTATTAATCAGATCTTATCTTCCACTGGGGATCATGTAATGGTGCATAGAAAAGCAGCTTTACACACTTGGAGTTTAGTCGAGTATTTAAGAGCGTAGACTCTAGCCAGAATTCCCTGGACTTGATCTGTGGCTTTACCTCCTGACCTGTTGGAAAAGTTGTTTAATTCTTTTGTGCCCCATTTTCCTCACCTGTGATATGGGTATAGTAATAGCACTTACCTTGCAGGATTGTGAAGAGTAAATGAATTAATATATCTAAAGCACTTAAAATAGTGCCTGGCACATGAAATATATTCCATAAATGTTAGTAGTTGTTTGCCATACAGTAAGAAAGCACAGTAATTGACCTAGATCGCTCATATAGAGAGATGGAAGTAAACTTTGAGATTAATTTAGTCCAAACGTCATTTTTCATATGAGAAATCTGGGGCTCGTATAGGTAAAATGATTTCCCAAGGCTATACACTTTTGTTACTAGTCATCGTGGATGGTGAATCCAATCACTCAAGTACTCTAACTTTCTTACCAGTTTTTTAAATACTCATAGTAGGAGTAATCTTTCAATGGTCTTTTATTAATTTGCGGAGAGAAAATTATACTGCACTGACTTTTCTGTATACATATTTTTGAATTGGTAAAGTTCTAATGTAAGTTGTAAACCTTTTGAATAAAAACTAGAATAGATGCAATTCATCCCTTAGAACCAAAAGCCTATTCCTGAAAGTATTAGATTTATGTTAGGACTTGGTTCGTGGAGTTATGAAGTTTTAAGTCAGATTGAGTAAAAAAAAAAGTGTAATTACACCATCTAGTGCAGTGGTTCTCAACCTTCCTAATGCCGCGACCCTTTAATACAGTTCCTCATGTGGTGACCCCCAATTTCACTGTTACAAATTGAACATAATTAAAGCATAGTGATTAATCACAAGAACAATATGTGATTATATATGTGTTGTCCGATGGTCTTAGGTGACCCCTGTGAAAGGGTCGTTCGACCCCCAAAGGGTCGTGACCCACAGGTTGAGAACCGCTGATGTAGTGGAAGTAGTGGTTGTTTGGTGGTTATATAACTCCTTGACTCCTTAATTACATTCAACAAGTACTTGGATTCTTAACTTATTTTGGGCATATTTAATTGCTAAGTCGTATACAGTCAACAGAGATAATCAAGACACCTGCAAATGCAGTAGGCTTTGGGAGTGAAGTAATTTCTATTATGTGTTTTTTTAAATAATGTATATATATTTATATGTATATATATAACATTTTAAACAGGAAAAATTAAAAGATACTTTTGTTTTAGCTGTCATACCCATGCAGCTAACCCATTAAGATGTATTTGCTCCCAGCCTGTGTGGCTCAGTTGGTTGAGTGTAGTCCCACGCACCAAGAATTTGCTGGTTCAGAGTTCCCCATCAGGGTGCATGCCCAGGTTGCAGGCTTGATGGCCAGTAGGGGGTGTGCAGGAGGCAACCAAGCGCTGTTTCTCATTGATGTTTCTATCTCCTTTTCCTTTCCTCTCTCTCAAAATCCATACAAGCATTTTTTTTTTAAAAGAAGTATTTGACAAGATTGTTTTGACTTAGTTTGCCATAAGCTTGATTTGCTTATGATATTGAGAAGATTGAATTGATTGATTTAAAAAGATATTTTTGTTGATTTTTAGAAAGAGAGAGGAATATCAATGGAAGAGGGAAACATTGATCAGCTGCCTCCTGCACACCCCCTATTGGGGATCAAGCCCTGACCTAGTATTGAACTGGCAACCTTTTGGTGCCCTAGATGATGACCAACCAACTGAGCCACACTGGCCAGAGCGGATTGATTGATATTTATAAAATTTGAGGTTAAAACATTTGTTGGAGCCCTAATCGGTTTGGCTCAGTGGATAGAGCGTCGGCCTGCGGACTCAAGGGTCCCAGGTTCGATTCCGGTCAAGGGCATGCACTTTAGTTGTGGGCACATCCCCAGTAGGGGGTGTGCAGGAGGCACCTGATCGATGTTTCTCCCTCATTGATGTTTCTAACTCTCTATCCCTCTCCCTTCCTCTCTGTAAAAAATGAATAAAACATATTTTTAAAAAATTTGTTGGATTCTTCTACTGTGGGTTTTTGTTTCTGTGTGTGTATTTTTTAACTATTGTGAATTATGAGTTAAAAAAAAAACCAAGGTGACTTGGGTTCTGTTAAAAGGGAAGTTGCTGTTAGAGCACACCTAACGGTAGTACTTGCAGCCAAACAAAGGAGGCTAAAATGATGTGACCTGTATATGTATATTTTACAAAGTAGATTTATCATGTTTGAAAGTAAGATACAAAGTGGAATGTAATATGAGAGTATTTTCAGAATGTGCTAAAAATTAATTACTCTTCAAAGGAATCAAGGTGAGTTTATTAGAATCTCTTGTGCTTTGTAATATTAGGAGGCCTTACATCGGGAACAGATGTTGGAACAGAAGTTAGCCACGCTTCAACGGCTACTAGCCATCACCCAAGAGGCTTCCGATACCAGTTGGCAGGTATTCCAGTTGCCTTTATTTACAAGAAGCATTTAAGTTTAATGTCCCTTAGATGTTGATAAAACTAAAATTTTGTAGCAAGCAAAAACAAAGTTTTTTTTCTAATGAACAAATAATGAAAACTTAGCATTTTACACTGGATATTGGTCAGTTTTATGATTTTCTTTTTTTGGCAGTGGCAGTCTTTTTGATATGTTATTTTTTTAATTGCTCTGGGATTTTATTTGTATTTGATTTTTCTTCAACAGGCTTTAATAGATGAAGATAGACTCTTATCACGGTTAGAAGTTATGGGAAACCAATTACAGGCATGCTCCAAAGTAAGTATTAATCTCAAGTACATAAAGAAAAATACGTACTTTTTATGTAGCTTCAATTTTTTGTCATTTTAAGTACATGCTAAAAACAATTATACATTTTCACTGTTCTTTTAAATCCTTTGTCATTATGGGAAATTTCAAACATACATGTATGTAGAAAGAATTGTATAGTGAATACCCATGTACAACTCTTTATCTTTTTTCACAGTTGGTATTTGTTGGAGAATCTGGGTCATTTGTCCTCTATGATTTCTCTCATTCTGGATTGTTATTTAAACATTCTTCTAGCCCAGCCAGTGTGACTCAGTGGTTGAGCGTCGACCTATGAACTAGAAGGTCACAGTTTCGATTCCGGTGAGGGCATATGCCAGGTTGCAGGCTTGATCCCCAGTGTTTCTCTCTTTCTCTCTGAAATTAATAAAAATATATTAAAACAAACAAAAACATTCTAACTCCCCATCCCATACCATAAATTTGATCTAGAGATTTGATTTGATTTAGCTTCAGTTTTTTTTTATGTGTGTGTGTTTTTATTTTGCCAATTCACTTCATGAGTGGTATTGTGTACTTTCACCAAGAGGTATCATATGTCTAGTTGTCTTTCTTTTGGGGATATTAGCAGTCATTGGTGATCCTTGCCTACATCTGTTGTTTTATTCAGGGTTGTAAAAATGGTGATGTAATTTTATCATCCCTTCATTTACTTGGTTCGTCTGAAGTACACTTTCTTTAGGAAAAAGCAGGGTAAATGGGTTTCTCCCTTTATTACTAGATTTCAAAATAACGAATTGGTTCCTTCTCATCCACCAAAGAATGATCATGAACTGTTTTCTCCCCTTAGATTTAATACGTTTGGTGTATTTCGTCCTATAGTGTTTGTTTGGTTTTTTTTTCTTTTTTTTTTAAATATATATTTTATTGATTTTTTACAGAGAGGAAGGGAGAGGGATAGAGAGTTAGAAACATCGATGAGAGAGAAACATCGATCAGCTGCCTCCTGCACACCTACTGGGGATGTGCCCGCAACCAAGGTACATTCCCTCGACCGGAATCGAACCTGGGACCCTTCAGTCCGCAGGCCGATGCTCTATCCACTGAGCCAAACCGGTTAGGGCATGTTTGTTTTTCTTATTGATGCACAATTACCCTATCATTGATCTATGAGAAGTTCATGTTGGCACCTGAGTCCTTTTGATAGAACCCTAGCAGACTCTGTCTGATAGCTTCCTGCTTTCATATCAGACAAGACATTCCAGGCTCATCTTGTACATTTCCTGCCTCAGACTTCAGATCAGCTTTTCCCTGTGGTGGTCTTACTCCTTTTGGTTTAACCATTGTTTTAAAATGCGTGGGCCCTTTGAAGGTGATAGATTATTTTTGTCCACAAATGTAAATATTGTAGCTTACAGAGAATATGAAAAATAGCAGAGATAATTCATTTTGTATAGTTGAGAGAAATTCTTAATTGTCTTTGATTTTTTTTTTCTGTTGGAAGTATGAATGTATTTGTGAAGGATAATTTACTAATGAAACCTTTTATTGATTGATTGATTTTATTGATTTTAGAGAGAAAGGAAGGGGGAGAGAGAGAGAGAGAGAGACATTGATTTGTTGTTCCACTTATTTATGCATTCATTGGTTGATTCTTGTATGTGACTTGACTGGAGATCAAAGCTGCAGTCTTCATTCATGGACAATAGAGACCATTATAAACTTTTGAACAATAATAGATACAGAGGCAGAGCTGCCTCAAACAGATTGTCAAACTGCAGCGGGAAGGCCGGGGAGGGTTGGGGGGCAGGAGGTAGGGGGGTAAGAGATCAACTAAAGGACTTGTATGCATGCATATAAGCATAACCAATGGACATAAGACACTGGGTGATAGGGGAGGCTAGGGGACTGTCTAGGGCGGGGGGATAAAATGGATACATATGTAATACCCTTTGTAATACTTTAAGCAATAAAAAAAAAAAAAAAAAAGCTGCAGTCTTGGCGAATCAGAACAACACTCTTACCAAATGAGTTACCTGGCTAGAGCACTAATGCACCTTTTAAATACAACCTCATTTAATTACAGAGCCAACACCATCTGTGTTTGAAGGTATAGTAAACCCTTGATTTTTTGGACCTTGATTTAATGAATTTCAGATTTAATGGACAGAATTTCTGGTCCATATGTCATAGGTGAAAATTAACATCCTGTTAATTTTAAAATGTTTTTAACCAAGATTTGCTTATAATTAAATTAATGGGTGTGTTTTATTTTGTTATTAATTCACTATGATTTTTAACAAATTTTAGCAAATAGGCCGTCCGTTGGAGAAAACACTGTAATAATTTCACCGACATAAATAAGTATTACATATCTGCAACTCTGGCCTACATATTTAAACCCAAAAGTCACCACTTGTAAACAATTTTAGCATGTGATCACTTTGCCTTGCTTGCGGTAATTGGTTCTGTTTTCTTGGGGCCTGACTTTCTGTAGCAGTTTTTTTGTTCTTTTTTTTGTTTGTTTTTGATTGATTTCAGAGAGAGGAAGGGAGAGGGAGACAGGGATAGAAACATTAGTGATGAGAGAGAATCATTGGTTGCCTCCTGCACTCCTCGCCCCCTACTGGGGATTGATTCTGTAACCCAGGCATGTGCCCTGATAAGGAATCAAACCATGACCTCCTGGTTCATGGGTTGACAATTAACCACTGAGCCACACTGGCTGGGCTTTGCAGCAGCTTTAACTCCTACTGGCTAGGCCACGCCCCAGCCATGTGTATTTGTTTACTCATGGTGATTGGTGAATGCACATGTTTATTAGACCTATTCATTATAAATTTAAAATTACAGTAACGCATAGAAAACTTTTCTGTGAAATTAAACTTTTCATACATACTTAATTTTAATTACACAAACATGTCTACGTAAATAAAACATGTAAACTAATTTGTTAATTTTTAAAAAATATTTTTAATTGATTTCAGAGAGGAAGGGAAGAGGGAAAGAGAGCTATAGAAACATCATTGATGAGAGAGAATCATTGATTGGCTGCCTACTGCACCCCCATACTGGGGATCGAGCCCGCAACCCAGACATGCACCCTGACTGGGAATCGAACCATGACCTAGTTCCTAGGTTGATGCTCAACCACTGAGCCACGCCAGTTGGGCAAATTTGTCAAATTTTTAACATAATGTATTCAGGAAACCTTTATTATATTACAGACTTTAGACTTTAACAACACCCCCTCACCCAAATTAGTTCGTTATATCAAGGTTTTACTGTATCTTCATATAAAATTCAAAGAGCATCATAATTTGTTATTTTTTCAAATGGTAAATACTTTCAAAAAATAACTTGGCTATAATTATAAATATCTTTTAATCCTAGAATCAAACAGAAGATAGTTTACGGAAAGAACTCATAGCATTACAAGAGGATAAACACAACTATGAGATGACAGCCAAAGAGTCTCTGAGGCGGGTTCTGCAGGAGAAAATTGAAGTGGTTAGAAAACTTTCAGAAGTTGAGGTATTTCAATTTAATAAATATTAAATAGTAAAATATGATTTTTAAATTTTAGCATAAAATGGCTAATATTTCAGGAAACTTGGATAGTGTTATTTAGCTAGCAAATATTTCCTGTCCGTCAGGTGGGAGGGAGCAGCGAGCTGTTCTCATTGTCAGGAATTCTCAACATAACCAATAAAACTATGTGAGTTCTCCTGCTTATGGTCCCTAGTTAGTGATTGAGGAAATAAAAGCCTGACCAGGGCATCTTACTATTTGCACTCTGCTTAGGATTCATTTTGCATACAATGGACCAGGATATGTGCCAGGGAATTATCTCCTGTCACCTTAGTTTGCTTTTCTTCCAGTTGAGGGTAATCAGTATAAAGCAGAGAATTTACACCAAATGTTTTTACTTTACCCATCCTCCAGAGAGGAAAACTAGCTGTCTTAACTTTAAAGATTCAAAGAAGAAATTATCTCTAAGGTCCTTCTTAAGTCTTTTAAACAAATGTGATATTCATTGCTTTAAAATGATCTTATTGATAACACAGGTCATTTCTTTGAACCAATGTAAAATTACCACAGAAGTTACCTGTTACTGGATTTGGTTAAAATGCCCATTGTAAACTAAATAGTATACATACCTCCATATAGGGATAGTTTCTATAATAGCTCTATCCCATAGTAACTGATTCACTGTCATGTCATTAACTTGACATGCAAGGAAAGAAAGTTGCTAGCTGTTCTATAACTTTCTTATTAAATTGATTGCTGCATATTATTGAACTTGCTTTGAGGAATTGAGAGGCTTAAAATTTTTTCAAGACTAAATAAACATCATACTCAGTGGTCTTTTAAAAGTGTAATTATATAAAGGTAGCATTCTCTCCTCCCTGTCCCTGTTTTGTTGTGTGTGTTTTTAATTCTTAGTTGTATTTTCTGTTTTAACATGCATCTGGAGTAAATTGAAATCCTTGTTATTTACATGAAGTTCAGGGCAGATGTTGATTTAGAACAGCCCACAGAGTTACACTTTTTATAAATGGACTTTAGAATGTGGATTAATCCTAAATCAATTGCCTGTAAACTTGAATTGCAGCGAAGTCTGAGTAATACTGAAGATGAATGTACCCACCTGAAGGAAATGAATGAGCGGACTCAGGAAGAATTAAGAGAATTAGCCAATAAATATAATGGAGCAGTTAATGAGATTAAAGATTTATCTGATAAACTGAAGGTATGTGTTTACTCAACCTGAAAGTATGTTAAGTTAATTGGCCCTAACACACTGGATAGCTTACGAATTAGGTATTGCGGAACAGTTGCTGATGTAAAATTTGGTAATCGTTGAAATTTATAGTAAAAATAAGGTGCTTATATTTAGCCCAAACCCCATTGCCATAGATAATTGAAAGTCTATAAAAGTTGACATAGTTTCTCTTAATGGAAATAAATAGTCAGTACTTCACAATAGACAGCAAAACCCAAGGTACTCAGACTTTTAAAAAATTTTTGAATCTGCTTATCTTTATTTTTTTTTTTTCATTTTTGCCAACATTATTTTTTTAAAAAAACCACACATTTCCCATTAATGGTTTTAGTCAAGAATGAGAGTACAATAACATAGAAAACCTAGATTTATTTGTTAAGCTATTTATTACAAAGACAAAACAATTATCATGTGGAGTACTTTGAGGACTTCATCCCAATTTCATGTGTTCTGCTACAGAAACTGAATGAAGAGGCTACAAATGAAAGGATATAACATAACCTAAGAAGCTATAATAGAACAGACTGGTGAAACATGGTGAAAGGAGCAAAAGCTAGTCAGAAGAAAGACTTGTGTTAGTATGTGTGGCTGGGATGTTTCCAAAAAGGCTCCCTAGAGATGCCTGAATGAATTAATCTGGGTCCCAATAGTAAAAAGACCCTTACCCCTGTGGAGAACAAGCAGAGGCCAGATTCATCTGAGATCTTTGTCTTTCTTTTTAAGGGTAAGGGTGTCCTTAGGCCCTAAAGGGGTCTATCTTAGATTCAGCCTCTTTTCCATCCCGTCTACCAACACCTAAGTGCCCGTGCATTTTCACCCCATACCCCTGCTAGATTACGGAAGATACATACACTGAAGGCAGGAATTATAGGCCTACTCAAAAGGTACCTAAACACAGAAAATTTGGGGATAAAAGATAAACTACAAATACCCTCTTGGTTAAGTAAATTCACCTTGGTTTATAAAGGTCATAGTTTCTTCTGCTGGTGACAACTTGTCTCATACAGTCTGTCTCAAGAAAGAACTGGTTCAGGAAGTTTTGGAGAAGGAAAAATATTTTCATCAACACCCACTCCACAGAGGAAAAGGCACCAGGTTCTCTCCTACAGTTATGAGCAGAATCCCAAAGCAACATAAAATCATTTTCAGTGATCAACCACTGCATCCTCAAACTGTCCAGCAACTGTGGGTGTAGTATCTACCTCCATCCCATCTTCATAATCTCTTATTGAATCTTCTGTCTGGACTCCAGCCATGTTATACTGGCTGCTCACAGACTGAGAAAGCATTCCTTCGAATCTCTCCAGTGTAGCCTGGCCTTTGGCCGTCAAGTGGAATAATCCTTCTTCATAGGTGTAAAATGTAGGCATGTCCCCCTGCCCTTGTTCATGTGCTTCCACATCATATTCTTCTCCATCATAATCATCTGAATCTTCATCCTCAGGATCTGGAGGCAAAGCCTGGCATTCACACATTGCAGTGAACATTGCCTCCAATGCTGATTTATCACTAGGCGCAAATCTAAATTCAGCAATAGGTTCAACATCATCATCACTGCCTTCCTCTTCTTCATCAGTAACAGATTCTTTTGATTCTTCTTCAAATTTGGCATTCACCAAATTTACTGTAGTTTAACATATAAATGCTCTCATGGATAGGCATTTAGTTTCCTAGACACTGCATGCCAACTAATGGTGGGGTATTCCAGTGAGAATCCCAATCCAGAGCCATCTAACCAAGACAGGCAGCTCTCAGTGATGTAAAGAGTGCCGGTGCCCAGGCCCTTCCCATTCAGCACCGCCTCGGTATCTGGCTGCTGCTGCCGGAGCCCCTCAGCCGACCCGGGTGGCGGGAGACTTTTGAGGAAGCTCATTGCGGTAGTGAGGGCCAAGATGCAGACCAAGAGGGAGCTGAAGCACAGCAAGACCCAGCTCACCGCATCCCGCTCCGGAAGTGATCTGAATCTGCTTATCTTTAGGCAGTCCCAAAGGCAGGGCCCAGCTGTTAGTGTTGAATAAGCCCAGAGAGAACCTTGGAGTGAGCTGCTTGCACCCTATAGCTTCCCAGGGTGCCTTTGACTCTGCTTCCACTTCAGCTCTCTGTAGCTATAGGGACATATGGGACAAGGACAAACCAGACCATAGGTAACGGCAAGGTGGTCCTTTAAAATGTTATAACTGAGTTTGTGAAGACCCATCTGTATGTAATTCAAACCATGGATTGAGTGGCTAGAAGAGTTAACATTTGTTAGAGAAGGCGAGAGCATACCTCTTGTCGGTCTTGTTAAAAGGAGGTTGTTTTGAAAAGTGCTTGTAACCATAATTACTGTAGTTAAACATAATTTTGTTTAAAATTTCAGAATAAGTTTTATTTTAGAACTTATAAATTAATTGCAACAATAGTAATTTCATGGGAAAACCTTATTATTTCCCCCTTTAAAGATCTGTTTTTCATTTTGACCACTTTATTTCTGTATATTGAGCCTACTTGCTTGCTACAAGTTTTTTTCTCCTATGTGATATGAAGGCATGACCCCAATGCAGATCACTTTTGACATCATTTTGCTGTTTACAAATATGTTCTATAATATTGAATATTCTCCTTAGAAGTTTTGTAAATAAAAGCAATTCTGCTTTAGGTTTCTTAAAACAAGGCCAGGTTTTATTAAATAACTGACCTATCTATTTCTTTCTCAACAGATAGCAGAGGGAAAACAAGAGGAAATCCAACAGAAAGGACAAGCTGAGAAAAAAGAATTACAACATAAAATAGATGAAATGGAAGAAAAAGAACAGGAGCTCCAGGCAAAAATAGAAGCTTTGCAAGCTGATAATGACTTCACCAATGAAAGGCTAACAGCTTTACAAGGTAAATTAGCTCACCCAGAAATAGATTTAATTTGATTTTTTTTCTTTTTATCTGTGAAATATCTTTTTCTTGGACTTTTATTTACAGTACGGTTAGAACATCTTCAGGAGAAAACTCTTAAAGAATACAGCAGCTTAGGTAGGTGTCATCAAACTTTTTAATTAAAGCTGAATTTTATCATTAAACTTTTGATGTTTACTATCTCACACTGGTTACTTATTTTCTTTAAGAGTGATATTTTACATATCCGGTATAAAGTATCTACACTCTTTCATAAAATTTCCTTTAAAAATTTGCTTGATTGCCACCAGTGGGCACCATTGTTTAATCCTTTGAGATGAATGAAATTTTTGCATCTGAGATATTCCACTTAGAGATATTTAAATGAGAAAAATACATGACCAGCAGGATCCTTTTTATTTTATTTTTTTTTTGAGGTTCATTGGAAAACTACTAAACAGTTAGTCTTTTCTCTGAGTTGATAGAGGATGACAAGTTGGACACTTCTTATAAAAATAAGTGTGAAGTGTTAGTAGGAATACAAAATGCCATGGTTACACGAGAGACCAGTTTTAAAGTAATCCTTTCTTTGATCAGGCAATGATACACTGTCTTAATCCTAGGGATACAAGTTGATGACTTCTTACCTAAAATAAATGGAAGCACAGGAAAAGGTAGTGTAAAACACTTAAATATTTTTCTTTCATGATATCCTTTTATTTAATCAGGATAGAGAGGTCAGGTTTTTATGGTTTTAATTGTTTGGAATGAAAGCATGCTGTTCATAGACCATTCAATTCCTTTGTTTTGTAATTCTTAATGTTGTAATCTATGGTTGGGTATCCTTTGTTACATGGAAATTCTGATTATTCGAATAATAAGAAAATAATATGACATCCCCCCCCCCCCCACCATATTTTTCAAAGAACTATACTATTATTTTCTTTTATCAAGTACTGCTTCCTGGGGATAATTGCTCCCCCCCCCCCTTTTTAAATATATTTTTATTGATTTCAGAGAGCAAGAGAGAGGGAGGGAGGGAGAGAGAAACATCAATGATGAGAGAGAATCATCAGTCGGCTGCCTCCTGCATGCCCCTACTGGGGATTAAGCCCGCAACTTGGGCATGTGCCCTGACCAGGAATCTAACCATGACCTCTTGGTTCCGTAGGTTGATGCTCATTTTTGATATTTGTGCCTCAGCCAAGAGTTTACTTAACAGCCTATTGAGCCCTTGAACATGTCATAGAAATTGCTTTTTTTATCCATTTATTTCATAGATCAGAGAAAGCAGGGCCAGTAATTCTGCCATCTGAAAAATCCTTTATTAGTTCATGATACTATGATCCTTTTTTCTGGATAGTTTGGGTAATCTCTTGCCAAAAATCTATAGCCACTATTGGTTTTCTTCCTATAACATGGAGTAGTTTTACCCAGGCTTCTAAATTCCTTCACTCATCAATATACCAACATACTCACTTCTCCCTTCCCCATCTATCCAACTTTAATTGAGTACCAAATAAGTGCCAGATTCTGCATTAGATGGTTGGAGTATAGAATGAATAAAACTGTTTTCTGTGTTTGCAAATCTGTGTGCCTCTCAGCTCAGTTTTTATACAGATGTTAGTAGAAGATATCAAGGTTGATACCCAGAACTTCTTAAGTATTTTTTTCTTGTGTAAGGGGATATCTTTCTAGTTCTTAGGCAGCAACCAAACTCTGATAAAGTTAGAAGGCACTTTTTTTGTTTATTTTGCTTTTATTTGTTTTTTAATCAAGTACTGGCAAAATAGGCTCAGGTAATCGTGTTTATGTAAGCTGCAAAGTCAAGACCTAATATTGAATATGTAATGAATTTTGAAACTAAATTTTTAAAAAGTTTCACTAATCATTGTTATTTGACTGGTCTTTGTATAAAATATATTGACATTTTAAAATTCCAATTTGATTGAGTTTCAACTTGAGAATTTTTAAAGGTGTAGTTTTATTCATTGTACTTTTTTCTGTCTCTTAAGTATATTAAGCAAACAAATGTAAAATGACTTAAGTGGTCTAAAAGCTTGTCCTCCTTAAATGATTTTGTTTTCTGTTATTATTTTGCCTTTTTATTATCTTTCTGGCATGTACATTTTTTTCAAATACATCACCCTTTTGATTTAACATGCATTTATTTAATATATTAGTGTTCACTCAAGCTGAGAACATTCCGTTTCTTCAGTTAAGAGATTCCTTGAATATATACTGAACCATCTTTATACTATTTAGAGTTGTCAAATTACTGCTTAAATTTTTTTGCCAGTTCCAAATGATGTATATGAGAATACTTGTAGATAACTCCTTGATTTAAGACTGAATAAGAGATTTGGGATACTTTAAGGTATTCCTTGCGATTATTATTTTTTCCTGCTGGTGTGTTTGTTTTTGAATGGTGATAAGTTGAGTAGAGTGAGAGTGACTAATGGAATATCTTTAAAGAAACGGAGTAGTAAATATCTGGATATGCACAAAAACTTCATTATACCAGATTTAGTTACAGAGTGGATTTTGGAATAAGATGGATCTGTTCTGAATTATTTGTAATAAAATAACAAACCAGTTATCAAGTATTCCAATGTTACCAAAGTCCATACCCATAATGGGCTATCAGACATGATTTTAACTAAAATTACTCTATAAATAATAGAAAGACAGCTAAATATAGAAGTAAGAGAATATTTCAAAAATGCCTAGAGATGTTAAGATTAAAACTTCTATAAACTCCATTTTTGAAATTAAATCTAACATAGCTACTAGAAGTACAGGTTTGTACTATAAATTTTAAATATATTTTCTAATAAGCATAATTTGAATATATTTTAGAGGGTCTAGAAAAGCACTGTCTAATACATTTTTTTTTCTTATAGCCAGTTTCAGGGACCTTAATAACTTCAATGTCTGTAAGACTCATAACATGGCTTTACTATTGCCAGCTTTCTCTAAATTTCTGAGAAAAACAAGAGCCACATACATAATTTAAAATTTTTTAAAATTTTAAAATATTAAAAATTTCACTACATTGAAAATATAAAAAGAAACAGGAAAAAAATTAATAATATTGTTAAATAACTCACTATATCAAAAATGTTTTTTTAACATGTAGTCAATATTAAAAGATTATAAATTAAGTATTTCACATTCTTTTTTCTTTAATAAGTTTTTGAAATCAGTCTATATTTGTTTTACACTTACAGCACATCTCGTTTTTTAAGGGCTCGGTAGCCACAAGTAACTAATGGCTACTATATTGGACAACACTGGTATAATCAATAATCAATAAAAATCCATAGGAAATTCAAATGTATAAATAAAATGCATTTTAAGTATCGTGGATCTCTATTATGTTTCTATATCTGTCTTTTTCTTTATATCCCTACAACCCTATTTAGTGTCATAGACACACCACACTCCTTTTGATTATCACTAACATCTTTTATAGTTTTGGCAAAGTGAGTTCCCAAGGGCCAGAATTCAAATAATAGGGTATTAAAAGTGTCATGATACAATCCTTTACATATATTATCTGAAAGACATTTCTCTAATGTATCTCAGGAGATGGCTTTGTGGAAGTCATATGTATATTTATCTTTTCATATTAACCTTGTATTTTATCTAAACTGGTATAGTAAATATTTTCATGTAGAATCCTGATATTAAAATCAGAGTAGATGAAAGGGTGATTTTTGGCTTGGTGACTAATGGTGGGATGTCCTGCATTAATTAATGTCATCTAAAGTCCTGTGATGTTAGTTTGAAATTTGGTTTCAAATAAGTTTTATGAAGTCCTTTAGTTAGGTTAAAATTTGGTTTCAAATGAGTTTTCATATTTAGCAGTGATGTTTGTATAGTTTGAGTTCTAAAAAATGTTATAGTTCAGATAGGATTTATGTAAAACAGCTTTTTTTTAAATCTTGGTAATTGCTATTGAATTGAGCGATCCTGTTTTGGATTTTTTGGCTCCAATTGGCAAATGCTATTTATTAGACATTTTTTAAATTTCAGATTTCTGTTGCAGTTAGTCTTTTTCTTTTTGGGGACTATATTGTATCTGTGTTCTGGACATGTAAGGCATTGGTCTCTAAAACATTTTCACAATCTTTCTTCCTGTGTTTTTGTCTTATACTGAGGGTGCTTATAGACTGGAGACTGCACACATGTAACTAGATAAGGAAAGTGAGGAAGGCTGTCAGTAAGGGTGTCGAGGGGGCTAACGAGTGATCAGGGTAGGAGATTTCTGGCCCTCAAGCAAAGCTGAGATGAAGGGTGAGGAGGAAGAAGGAGAAGAGAAAAAAGGATTTTACAGGATAGTACTAACTCATTTCCTCTCTGACAGGTTGTAGTGCTTTCACACCTTCCAAATAGTCATCATGTTGGAGCATATTTTTAACACTTGAACTTCTCAAAGATAAAAATATGTAGTTGAAAGATGTTATCCAGATCTAGAAATTAACTATTTGAATCAAAGTAAAGACTATTGTAATAAAAGAACTAAAACTTTTATTAAACTACTGTGTTAGATTTTGATTCTCTGCACCCATTAAAAACCAAAAACCAAATTCTGTTTGACCTGAGGAAAACCATTTACCAAGCTCTTATTTTCAAATATGCAGGCATTCATTTTAATCATTTGGACAGAAATAAATAATGTAGTGCTTTGATAGTATATGAAGTACAGATTAAAAGGCTCAAAAGGTAAGATTGGCCCTGGTCTGGTGGCTCACATGGTTGGAGTGTTGTCCCATACACCAAAAAAGTTGTAGTTTGATTCCCAGTCAGGGCATATTACTAAGTTTTGGGTTAAATCCCCAGTTGGGAGGCACCTGATTGGTGTATCTCTCTCTCTCTCTCTCTCTCTCTCTCTCTCTCATTTTCTCTCTCCCTCTTTCCCTCTCTCTCTCTCTCTCCCTCTCTCCCTCCCTCTCCCTCTCCCTCTCCCTCTTCTCTTCACCTCTAAAAATCAATGAAAAACATATCCTCGCATGAGGATTAAAAAGAAAATTATGTTTTAAAAAAGGAAGACTGAAATGAAAGTTTAAAAATTAAAATATTACATCATTTTCTTTAAAATTTTAAAGGTATTCTTAAAATATATTTTCTTCTTAACTCAGATGAATAGTTTCAAAGAGGAACTGTTAGAGAACAGTTATTTGAAAATGTATTTAGTAAGAACAAATGCAAATTTTGAAATTAAGATTATTTATTAAGCTCTCATAGAGAAAAGTATGTTTTTAAAATGTTACAAAGTTTTTAAAGCAATATTTTTCTATGGTTTTCTTGAACACTTTGGATAGAAACTGCACCTTTAAAAGCTAACCATTCAGGGCATAAAATAATGATTATATAGCTACAATTTTTAGTCATTTCACTTTAACTCCAAAAATGTCTGCTGTTAGTATTAAAATATATTAAACTTTTATTAATGGCATTCAGAATTACCCATGTTGAAACAATTCAGTTTTTCTACCTTTGCTGTTGGTTTTCAAAAACAGCAGCAAACTGTATCCTTAAAGGTGTTTCTTTCTTTATTAGAGCACTTGCTTTCAAAGAGTGGCGGGGACTGCACTTTTATTCATCAATTCATAGAATGCCAGCGTGAGTAAAGAGTATTTTTCACATCGATTTTAATGAAGTGAGGGGCTGAAATTGAAAAATGAGAGGGAGAATGAAGATCTCAACATGTTTGTTATTGTGGTGGTGCGCAAAGGACCATCTTCAGACAGCAGTGAACCCCTTCATTCTGTTTATGTTTCTCTCTTTTGAGAAAAATATTTCTGTTGCAATATGAACATTTCATATGGCCCACAAAAACAAAGAGAAAGTTTCAAACTTGTTAATTAAAAATCATTGTTGAGCGGGGAAGAAAATAGAATGTCTACACCTAAGCTTAAGAGAGAGTAATATTAACCTGTTTTATTAGGGCTTAAGTCACAGATTTGGATTTTGAGGTTCTTAAATAAATTTCTTAAATGATGCATAAAAACAATGGTTTACTTTAGGCACTCAGGTATGAAAATGACCTTAGGGTAGCAGGAGCTTTCTAGGGAAGGAGTAGCAACAGATTGTCCGATAGTCTGACATGAACTACCTCCCCTTGGGCTACCTTTAATAATATTTTTAAAATAGATAGGTTGACTTTTGAGGTGATTTATACCTCTGCTGAATTCCGAACACAAGTATTGTGAATTCCCTCTTACTTGAAAATTACGTGGCTACTTAAATTTATAACAGTCACAAGCTTGAGGTAGTGTCTTTATCTCGTTAGTGACAATTAAAGGTCACTGTGCATAGTAAAATTCATTGATGACTTCTATACTTTTTCTTATCAGACACACACTTTGTCAGGCATTTTTCTCTTCCTCTTTACTCTCTTGTTTTTGAAATGAGTGGTTTTTTCAAGTTTCTATGCTCATGAATTCACTTAGTGGGTGTGCATGCATGTGTGGTATGCTTCCCTCCCACCCCATCTAAGAGTATTTGAGGTTATAAGGGTTACTCCTGGTAATTATAGCAGACATTAACTCAACAGATCAAATGTTATACTCCTTAGAGATGCTTTAAGGGATTTCATTTAATAGTGTTACAAGAGCTTCTGTTTTAGTCCATTTTAGAGACTATAATATTGAGTGTAAGTTTAATATTACTTTGAGGCAAATGATTTAATAGATATGACATATTTCTTTCTCCTTTAAAATTTTATAAAGTAAAAATAAGTGCATCTTTTTATCTTTTGATAACTATCACTTTTACAGGAAATTGGCATAGGGATTCGGGGCAAAATAATTGGTACCCACTGAAACCAACTTAGAGCAGAGTATATAATATAAACTATAAATCTTTAGGAGAAGGATTTTATACTTAGTTTTACTACATGTGACCATTTTTTAATGTTATTTTTATTTTGACTTTTGGGATTTATATTTGAACGCAAAGATAAATATAACTATCTTTTTGACTTTGGGGTTTTATATTTGAACGCAAACAGACAACTACCAAAGGAATGTAATAGTAAGTTACAATTTGCAAAAATAACTTGCAATATTATAAAATGTGTAAAGTATTTACCTGTAGTTGTAATGCAGAACAAAGTTTGTATTAAAACAAAAAACAAAAAACTTTGGAAACTTTTATTGGGTTACAGGGAGAAAATGAACCAAATAAACATTCAGAGGTAGAGCAGAAGTTGAGTAAATTACAGCAATCCCCTCAATGGGGATATTAGCCAATAAGATGTTTATGGGAACTGTGTAATGGCATGGTAAAATGCTAAATGTGGTACATGGGGGTTGGGGCTGGTGGTGGATAAGAATTAAAGTCCTGTTCTTATGGAAAAAGAATGAACCAAAGAACGGGGGACAAGTATTTCTAGGCATTTGAATCCATTTGGTCTCTGAGTGCAAATAGTGCAAGTTTGGACTGTGGGTTCAGGTAGCTAGGGATATAGCCCATTATATGAATGTGTTTGGTTCCTGAGTTTCAGTAGCAAGAGTTTGGTTAATGAGAATACCAGTTTTATATTAAAACTAGGGGCCCAGTGCATGAATTTGTGCACCTTGAAAGGAACTGTGGGCCGCAAGGTTGAGGTGGGCACAGGGGCGGGTCTTGGCCCATCCTCTACCTTGGCCAGCCCCGTCCCCACTACTGCTGCCCCCAGTGGCGCAGAGGATTGGGGACGGTGCCAACAATGGGTACGAGCAGGCACTGTCAGTAGGTGTGAGCAGTGGCTGCTGCCCCGATTGCCCCTCAGGAGCAGGGGGAGGTTAAGAAGCCCTCAGAGGCAATTGGGGCCGGCAGCTGCTGCTTACACCTGCTGAAGGTGCCAAGCAATCAGCACCAGCGCCGTGTGTGTGAGTGGTGGCTCTGGTGCCGGCTGTGGGTATGAGTGGGGCCGGCTCTGGCCGTGGCTCTGGCACAGGCAGCGGGTGCGAACAGGGCCGTGACCAGCAGTGGGTGCGAGCAGCAGCTGCCAGCCCTGATCACCCCTCAGGAGCAAGGGGAGGTGGAGAAGCACTGAGGGGTGATCGAGGGCGGCAGCCGCCACTCACACCCACTGATAGCGCTGAGTGATTAGGGCCGGCCCTGGGATCCAGCAGCGGGTGTGAGCAGGGCTGGCACCAGCAGCAGGTGCAACCACCGGCAGCAGATGTGAGCACCAGCATGACTATGATGCTTGGGAGCAAAGAATTTTCAGTAACCACCAGAGGCTCACCCAGATGACAGCAACTGGCCTCCTGCCTTGGTCTGGTGCCCCTGCTCACCTGCTCCACCATCCTGCCACGGCTGATGCCCGCCATGTTCTGTGCTCTGCTACCTGCTGCTGATGCCTGCCATGTTTCACATGTGCCCCCTGGTGGTCAGCGCATGTCATAGCAACTGGTTGTTCGGTCGTTCCGCCGTTTGGTCTGTTTGCTTATTAGGGTTTTATGTATATAGATTTTCCAAATATGTTTTGTTCCTTAAATTTGGATAGCCAGAGTTGGCATAGTAAGGGTTATCTCTAGTTCGATTTGTTGTTACAGGGGACATTTTCATTATTTTATGACAAGCTGCCATTATAAAAATTGTTGCGTGTAATAAGTATTATGGCAGGCAAGGCAGTTTCAGCAAAAATCTTCAAGTGAACTTCTGAAATAATTTTGGATTATTTTTTGACAAGCACATAAAAACTTTTTTACTATTATTTTTATTGATAGGCATCTTGAGCTGATTTATGATCTTGAACATGAAATATATATTCTGTGAGCAGAGATACTTCATGTTCTTGTTTCCAATCTTTTAGAAAGCGAATGTTAAATACCTAGCTTTCATTATTTACTGTACTTGTATACTAGATTCACCTGTGTTTTAAAAATTAGAAAGCCAGTAGTTCACTTCTGTAGGATTCTGCATGTCTGTTTTTAATTTATTGAGAGATTCTTTTCAGTTTATGTGTATGAATCTATAAGAGACAGTGTGGTTAGTGGCTCTCTCCATTATAAAGTAATTTTGAGGAAATTAATGGAGTTGGAGCACATTTCTATTTGTTTTCTTTTTATGGTAAAACACACTGTGTTTCTTTTTATTCTTTTTAGGAGAAAAGCTTTTAATCCCAGGCAAAGAGATTAGATTTGAACAGACTTTATAAATATAACCTTTTGCATAATTCCAAAACTGTGAAGTAAATTTTCTGTATAAAAATACACTATGTAAAACCTACAATTAACCAGTAACTTTAATAAAATTTGCTAAAAAGGCCTAGCAATATTTCCTTCAGAGTTTCAAGCATGAGGTTTAAAGAGAACTTCACATTCTATGTTCCCTGCAAATTTTAGTTACTCAAGGTTTACCATGAAACTTAATGTATTGAGACTTTTGTGTTCCGCCAAAGATGCTTTCTCAGTTAAATTGTGCATCTCTAACTCTGTTTCATATGTATTTTTGAACTCTATCACTTGATTAACTTGTATTCTGAGTGAAAAGATAAAGGGTAAAAGGGGGAGAATCTGAGGACATGGAGACCTGCCATTACCTAGCCTTCTCTGGACCTTGACTCATTGCTCTTCCTACTGTTTGTCCAGGAGAGGGCAGAGGCATCAATGCTGGATGCCTGAGGAACTTTCCTCTGAGGACTCCTTTGTAGAGGTAAATTATGCCCTCCCCCAAGGGCATCTCCCTTTTGATGATGGTCAAAAAGTGCCCTGAAATAAACCTCATGTCTTTGAATTCTTTGTTTTTTAAATTTTATTTTTATCACCATTTATCTACACCGGGGTCCTCAAACTTTTTAAACAGGGGGCCAGTTCACTGTCCCTCAGACTGTTGGAGGGCTGGACTATAGTTTTAAAAAAAACTATGAACAAATTCCTATGCACACAGCGGCGGCAAAAACACCCGGCAGGCCGGATAAATGTTTTCGGCGGGCCGCAGTTTGAGGACCCTCGATCTACACCCTCTTCCACCTTCACCAACCCCCCTCCATCTTTGAATTCTTAATCTGTGCTTATTAGAAGACTTAACGGTTTTTATTGTTATTAGGCAAGAGTCTAATTCTCTTTATACTTCATGTCTTACTGGTTTTTTTTCCTTATTTTTGAAAACATTTTTTATTGGTTTCAGAGAGGAAGGGAGAGGGATAGAGAGATATGAGAGAGAATCATTGATCGGCTACCTCCTGCAGGCCCCACTGTGGGGATCAAACCTGCAACCCGGCATATGCCCTGAATGGGAATCGAACCATAACCTCTTGGTTCATAGATCAGCACTCAACCACTGAGCCACTTCAGCTGGGTGATTTTTTTCCCTGACTTAAAAAAAAATTCTCTCCCTGCCTCCCAGTCCATTTTGAAATCACAGTCACTATCTGTGTATGTCATTCCCTCCTCCCTTCTTTTAAGGCTTTGCTCTCACATAGAAATTGCCTTATGTGGAGTGATGAATGCATCGAATCTCTTGCTCTTGTGATTGTTTTCATCACTATGACATCAGTCTCTCTGAACAATCTTTGGATTATTCTGATTACATATTCTACTTAAAACATATTTAAAATTTTTCATGTTTTAAACTTTTATTTTCCTCAGCCAAAGCACTTTATGACAAAGAATAGAAAAGACTTGGTGTGGTTCCCACCCTACTCATATTAGTTTATGGCCTCATTAAAAGAAAACTCTTGAGTTTAAACTAGATGTTACTAATTTTCTCTTTCTTTATTCTTAGAGTAGTTGTCCAGCCTAGGATATTGGAGGGATTTTGTTTATTTGTACCAATCATTTCCCGGGTGAGCTATCTTTCTAACAGATTTGTTTCTGTGTTCTTAAAATTGGCCCAAGATAGTTTTCAATCTATCTTGGAATTCCAGTTTTTTCTCTTATTTATTATTCCTTAGTCTTTTGTTTTCAGACAGATAGCTTCTTGAATTGTTTTTCTAAAAATGTAGGCTATCTTCTGTAGCAAGAATTGCTTTAATTAATTTTATTTTGCTGCAGAAACAAATCTGCCTTATAAAAACCTACATTATTAAAATTAACAAAGTCACGGGACCTCCCCTATGAGGTAAAAAAGCTCTCTATTCTATGAACTGCTACTTTCTGAAGGGAAATAAATTGTTGGTTTTATTATAAATGCTGATTGTTTATATTTACTTTTATTGTATCTTGATGTTAATTCTAATGTCAGTATTATTTACTGTATTTCCTTTTAATGATCTGTTGGATGACTTCAGCTCATTTTCATTTATGATGTTTAGAATAGGATCAGAGGGATCTTTTCTTTCTTTTTCTTTTTTTAAATTCTCACCAGAGGATATTTCTTCCATTGATTTTTAGAGAGCATGGAAGGGAAGGGAAGAGAAAGAGAGCAAAACATCGATGTGAGAGAAACATATCAATTGGTTGCCTTCCACACAAACCATGAAGGTGGGGATCCAACCTGCAACCCAAGTATGTGCCTTTGACGGAGAATCGAACCCTTGACCCTCTGGTGCATGAACCAATGCTCTAATCAACTGAGCCGCACCAGCCAGAGCAGCATCATAGGGATCTTGATATGAATTCTGATTTGTTCCCTCACTGGCAGTATGACTCTGGGCAGTTGACCTCTTTATACCTCATTTATAAAATGGGATGTCCCTGGCTGGTGTAGGTCAGTTTGTAGGAGTGTCATCCCGTACACCAAAAGGGTTCAGGTTCAATTCCCAGTCAGGGCACATACCTAGGTTGCCAGTTTGATTACCAGCCCCAGTTGAGGTGCTTTCGGGAGGTAACTGATCAATATTTCTTTCTCTCCCTTCCCCTCTCTCTAAAAATCAATGAAAATGTCCTCAGATGAGGATTAAAAAAATAAAATAAAATAAAATAGGATGGCAGTACCTACTTCATAGGATCAATATGAGAATTATTGAGATAATATTAATATTCTAATGTCTGGCACACATGTTAACTGATAGGTAGAAAACTTACTCATGGGGTGGGGGTGGTTGAAGCAACTTGTTTTCCTCGTTTTTATTCCCAGTCACAAGATAATGAAAGCTGATTGATCTGGCTTTTTTGTTCCTATTAAAGTAATATGTTTCTGACAATCTAGAGATTAACTTTTTAATTACCAGTACCAATGCCATTTTAAAAATTTGGTCTCAATGACATTATTTTGATGCCTTACTCATAACATTATTTTTTGGATAAAACCTAACTTTGAGTTTAAAAATATTTTTCAGGGTGGCAGTTATAACAGCAGATTATGTAGTTCTTTTATATTCACCTAGTAGTCTTCTCTCTGTCAGTATAAGATCCCTAGCTAACTGACATCAATGTCTGAGAGTCAGTACTGTTAGTTTCTGCTTCAATTAGTTGTAGCTGTCATGTGAAAAAAGTGGCTCTTGTCGGGAAACCAAGATGGCAGCATAGGTAAACACCGGAAATTGCTGCCTTGCACAACCACTTCAAAAATACAACTAAAAGACAAAACGGACATCATCCAGAACCACAGGAAGGCTGGCTGAGTGGAAATTCTACAACTAGAGGGAAAGAGAAAAGCACACTGAGACTCAGAGGAGGTGCAGAAGTAAAGTGCAGAGGTACAGAGGCACACGTGGAAAGAGCTAGCAACTGAGGACACGGTTGTCTTTTTCAATCGGGAGGGAGTCTCAAGCTCCCGACTGCTCTGAACTCCAGTTCCAGGCGAGTCTCTGGGGACCCAGACTCACACGGGGAGAAACTGGACTGTCTGGCATCGGTCGGAACTCTAGGGCGGCTTTTTCTCAGAGGTGCTTTCAGCAATTACTGCAAGACACTGAGACCCAGGGCCTCTTAGGGCAGGACTGAGGAGCAGCCATAGCTGTTTGCTCCATCCTATTGATTCTCTGAGACCCTGCCCCACCCAAGCTGTGCAAAGAAGCTTTTGCATTTGAATGGCCTGGCACTTTGCAATCTAAAATTACCTAACAAACTGCAGCTGGGTCAGAGAGACCCAGAACATCCAAAAGAAGGCCCAAGGCCCCACAGCAGCTTGCATTGCTTCACAGCTGGGCCTAATCTGGGCACCTCCAAACCCCAAACAAAGAAGAGGAATCTGTGGATCTCTCCATAGCTCCTGCTGGGTAGCCTCAGGCAGAGGCTAAATTAGCACCTCCTTAGAGATCCAAGAGCCAGTGTACCCAGTGGTCAGAGTGGGACCATCCAGATTACAACTCCTCAGATCCATAAGGGACACGCTCAGGGGGCAAACTCAGTGAGCACCAAAGCCCCACTGAAGCAAGTCTTGCCCCAGAAGGGTGTCTCCAGCACAGAAGTTCTCCCACTGCAGACACAGCTGATTCTCACAGCCAATTGGCCTAGAGGTCAATTCCTCCCAGTGATACCTACAACAATCAAGGCTTAGCTACAACAAGACTGTGCACAAAGACCACAAAAGGGTGCACCAAGAGTGTCCACCTCAGGTAATTGGGGAGGCTGAGCCACTTAGCCCTTTCGGACACCTAGCACACAAAGCCACTCTACCAACACAGGGAAGCAGCCAAAATGAGAAGACAAAGAAACAGGTCACAAATGACAGAAATGGAGGAAAGCAAACTACTGGATATAGAGTTCAAAACCACACTTACAAGGTTTTTCAAGAATATTCTAGAAACCGCCAATAAATTTAGTGAGACCCTCAAGAAATCTAGCAAGACCCTCGAAGTTATAAATAAGGACCAACTAGAAATTAAGCATACACTGACTGAAATAAAGATATTATACAGAGTTCCAACAGCAGACTAGAGGATCGCAAGAATCAAGTCAAAGATTTGAAATATGAAGAAGCAAATAACACCCAACTGGAAAAGAAAAAAAAATCCAAAAATATGAAGATAGTGTAAGGAGCCTCTAGGACAACTTCAAGCGTACCAACATCCGAATTATGGGGGTGCCAGAAGAATAGAGAGAGCAAGATATTGAAAACCTATTTGAAGAAATAATGACAGAAAACTTCCCCTACCTGGTGAAAGAAATAGACTTATAAGTACAGGAAGCACAGAGAACCCCGAACAAAAGGACCACACCAAGACACATCATAATTAAAATGCCAAGAGCAAAAGACAAAGAGAGAATCTTAAAAGCAGCAAGAGAAAAACAGTTAATTACCTACAAGGGAGTAACCCATATGACTGTCAGCTGATTTCTCAACAGAAACTATGCAGGCCAGAAGGGAGTGGCAAGAAATATTCAAAGTGATGAATAGCAAGAACCTACAACCAAGATTACTTTACCCAGCAAAGCTATAATTTAAAATTGAAGGTCAGATAAAGAGCTTCACAGATAAGAAAAAGCTAAAGGAGTTCATCACCACCAAACCAGTATTATATGAAATGCTGAAAAGTGTTCTTTAAGAAGAGGAAGAAGAAGAAAAAGGTAAAGATAAAAATTATGAACAACAAATACACATCTATCAACAAGTGAATCTAAAAATTAAGTGAATAAAAAATCTGATGAACAGAATACACTGGTGAATATAATAGAATCAGGGGCATAGAAAGGGAGTGGACTGACAATTCTCTGGGGGAAAGGGGTGGGGGGGGGTGCGGGAAGAGACTGGACAAAAATCATACACCTATGGATGAGGACAGTGTCGGGGAGGGGTGTAAGGGCAGAGGGTGGGGTGGGAACCAGGTGGAGGGGAGCTATGGGGGTAAAAAGAGGAACAAGTGTAATAATCTGAACAATAAAGATTTAATTTTAAAAAAAGAAAAGAGTAGCTCTTTAGCTTTAAGAACTTAATCACACCTGTGCTCCACTGGAGTTTCTTTGGACTACATCATTTGCTTTGTTCCTAATTTTTATTTAGTGTGCATAGTAGTGTAGTTAGTGCATAATTTATTTTTATCAACCAGGAAATAAACTTGGTTATGATAGTTTTTGCAACTCCATCATGTTTTCTGACTAAACTAAGTGTTTAATGATGGTTCTCAAATATTGTCAAACTTATACTCATCAGTTCTACTCCTTGGTAGGTTCCTTACAGGAATGCCTGCACAAATATATTGGGTACGAATTTAAGAATTTTCATAGCCACATTATTTACAGTACTTCAGAAGAGCCCAAAAGACCATCAGTAGTCAAATGGATAAATACACTGAGGTATATTGGATAAAAGAAGCCTGATACAACAGAATATATACTGTAGTATTTCATTTACATAAAAGTCAAAACCACTAAAATTCTATTACTTAGTCATGCATATATAGGTATTGTGGCTATAAAGAAATGTAAGAAATAAAATACCATAGAACTCAAATTGGAAAGGGGAATGTGGAAGGCTTTGGGGGAAGGAGTTAGGTTCTGTTTCTTGATTTGGGATGTAGTCATACAGACATTTGCTTTAAAAAGGTTTATTAACCTGTACTTTTGTGTTTTATGCCCCTTTTTTCATGTTGTTTTCACAATATGGTTTTAAAATAGGAGAAAATGAATAATTATCTATCCCTCAAAAAAATAGGGAGTTTTCCTAAAGAAAGAAAATCCTCTATTTTAACTTCTAGCTGTGCCAACGTAAATAGCTCTTTTTAGACCTCCAGTGTCCATACTTGGAAGTTCTCCTTGTGTCCCTGAGAGGTCTCTGACTTTTTTTTTTTTTTTTTTTTTTTTTAGTACTCCTAAAGGGCTGAGGTCTCCATTCCAAGTTTGTGAACCAGTGATTATAAATTTTTTAAAAAATAATATGTTTTTCTTCTTTAATCACTGACTACTAATAATTCACCATATTTGATAATAAATATCACCTTAAATAATGTCAATAGTGATAGTAGCAGCAAGTATTTATTATTTAGCACTTTTATACTAGTACTATTCAAAACTTTTTATATGTATTTAATCCTTAGTTTAAAATGAGGAAAATATTCAAATAATTTTTCCAAGTTTAATCCCTTTATAAAAATTTATTTACTCACCAAATATTTATTAAGTATCTACTGTGTATATACCAGGCATTACTTTAGCTGTTGTGGGTATAGAAATGAACAAGGCAAAGAAAGCTTTGCCTTCATGTTGTTTACATTTCTTTAAAGAGACAAAAACTAATAAAACAACAAAATAATATGTTAGGTGATGAGTCCACTGAAGAAAAATAAAAGATTATAATTCAGTAGGGAGCGACAAAAGTAATAATATATGGGATTTGAACAGAGATAGTACAAAACTGAGTGAGTTATAACATGTATCTGGGGAAATGTCTGTGAGATAGAAACTGTGAAAACCCAAGGTAGATTTGAAATTGGAGTTTTGGAATAATAAAAATGCTTTAAAAAAAAATAAAGGGCCAGATAGTAAATATTTTAGGCTTCGTAGGCTATAAGGTCTCTGTTGGGACTGCTAAACTTTGCCATTTTACGGGAAAGCAACCATGTCAATCTGTAAATGAATGGACCTGGCTGTGTTCCTATAAAACTATTTACCAAATAGGCAGCAGGCTGGATTTGGCCCAGTGGGGCTGTTGATGACTGACCCCTGGGCTAGATCACATGGGCCTTATAGGTCATGGTAGAAACTTCAGATTTTATTTTAAAAGTGAGAAAGTTGTTGTTTTAAAATATATTTTTATTGATTTCAGAGAGAAAGGGAGAGGGAGAAAGAGATAGAAAAATAAATGATGAGCGAGAATAACTGATCAGCTGCCTCCTACACATCCCCTACCGGGGACTGAATCCACAACCCAGGCCTGTGCCCTTGACCAGAATCGAGCCCCGATCCTTTAGTCAGCAGGCTAACGCTCTATCCACTGAGCCAAACCAGCAGGTGAGAAAGTTTTAAGCAATGAATTACTCCTGATGTGATATGTGTTTATAATTTTTTAAACAATATGGTACTTAAATTTTCAACATACTAGAGAAAGTTTAGAATGTCTTTCAAAGTCTGTTTATATTATTTTATTATTTGCTATATTCATGTAACAAGCATTTGTGGAACTTGTATTTTATGTCAGAATTGTATTAGGTATAAAATTATTAGTAGATAATAATTTTATACCTAATATAAAATTATTCCTGCTTTCTGTAGACAATAAATTCCCAGACTTACTACATTTCTCTTGATAATCTTTGAGGAGTACCTAGTATTGTACCTGGTGCATAGTTGTAAATATTTGAAGGAATCTTAAAAGCTCATAGTATGTTGGGAAGGGTAGACATAGAAAGTTGAAATAGCTTAATAGAGATATGAATTGAAAAGGAATGGAAAGAAGGGAAGAGAGAGATACCAAGTCCATCCAGAGGAAAAAGGAACAGAAGATAAATTCCAATTTAGACACGGTGAGATTAAGTTCCTGAGATTGCTGAGTGAAGATATGTGGGAAGTAGTAAGACAATAGGGTTCTGAGACCTAAAAGAGAAGTCTAAACTAGGCATCAATATTTAGAAATTATAAATGTGGCTCAGTTGGTTGGGTGTTGTCCAGTGCACTGAAAAGCTGCCAGTTCAATTCCTGGTTAGGGAACTTGCCCCAGTTTCAGGCTTGTTCCCCAGTAGGGGGTGTGTAGGAGTCAACTGAGATGTTTCACTCTCACATTGATGTTTCTCTCTCTCTCCCTTCCTCTCTCTCTAAAAATCGATTTAAAATCTTTTTAAAAATAGTGTAGCATATAATGTCATTAAAGCCTACAACCTTGAAACACAAAAAATATAGGAAGCAGAATAAAACTTTATTATTATTATTTTTAATCTTCATCCAAGGATATTTTCCTATTGCTTTTAGATAGAGTGGAAGGGAGGAGGGAAGGGAGAGGGGGAGAGAAAAATATTGATGTGAGAGAGAGACATATTGATTGGTTGCCTTCCACATGTACCCCTGGGCCGGGGATAGAGTCTCCAACTGAGGTACATGCTCTTGACCAGGAAACGAACCCGAGACCTCTCGATGCATGGGACAATGCTCAACCAACTGAGCCACACTGGAGGGGCTTAATTTGGCTTTTTTAAAAGGAGGCTGGGGCAAATCGTGCCACATACTATAAAGAGCCTAAATAGGAGGGGAAAAATTGAAAAGGAGCCATGGGTTTGGGCAGATAGGAGGTTATAGTGATCTTGGAACAGTTTCGATTATTGAGTTGTGAGTGTAGACCAAGTTGTAGTAGGTTGAAGAGTGAAAGAATAGAGAAATTATATCACATATGGCAAAAGTGTAAGTTGAAGGGGACCAACTGACATACAGGGTTAAATAAGGGGATATACAGAATAGCTATATCATCCTCCTAAGTGAAATTTAGAATATGAAAATCTGACTCTAAATAAATTATAAAGAAGCTACATTATACATTTACAGATAACCTCCTATAAAAGTTTATTTTTTTAATAGCTCTTCTAAAATGATTCATTTGACTGAAAAAAAGTTATATAGGCATCTCTGCTGAATAGTATCAATAAGGAAAAGTAAACTCTTGGTATAACATAATTTGTATTATTTCTTTATTTAAATAACATGCCTTCTCAGAATTCCTTTATTTTAACTTAATAGCCTTGATTTAAATAGGATTGCTTTGTTTGTTCTGAGTACTTTTTAAAAAATTGCTAGGCTTTAAAATAAGGTGGAAACTAATGAAAATAAAAGGTAAATTGTTCCCCAACCTCCAGATTTCTGCATTAATCTGGTTGTTCTATTAGAGAGTTTGATTTCTCTGAGTTCCCCGTCCAGGGTCTAGTTCTTGTTCAAGCCTAGTCATGGGAGTAATGTTACCATCTTTAAATTTGGTCATGGAATGTGTTGCACTGACTGCCCTGCTCAGGGAAATGCTATTCGGATTGGGCTTGGATAGTAACGTTTATTTTCTTTGGCAGAGAAGCTGATCGTCGAGGGGCATCTAACCAAAGTGGTAGAAGAAACAAAGCTTTCAAAAGGTTTGTGTTCTGTGGGATTTTTCTGTGGGTTTCCCAACTCTTGGATAATGAAGGTTAGTGTATATTTTCAAGGTCATTGTATTTTAAAAATCAGTTTCTTTCTTATAGCTCAAAAAATGGCTGTCCTGTAATAGTGTCATATAATAATATAAAATAGTTGGAATTCTATTTTAAGAAGAATATCTTAATTGGAAAGTTTCTTTTTAAAAGGATATATATGTGTGTGTTTTTAAGTGCTTAGAATAGGTTTCTTTAGGTATTAAAGATTTGTTGCTATCTCTTTCACTTCAGCTTTGATCTCAAATTTTTAATCAAATACAATGTAAATCTTATTTGAAACAACAGGTAAAAAATGTTTGCAGTTCCATTTGGGAGGATATTATACCTTTAACGTTTCTTATGATAATATTTTCTTCATTTTTGGTATCTCAATTTGATTTAAACAAAAGTAAATATGTAGAATCTTCTTATATTTTATCATGAATAGTCCTATAATTGCCCGAAGTAGTTTATTCTGTTCATTCTTTTCTGATACAGTTGCCAGACTTAGAGAAGAAAAGTGAGTTTTAAAGCATCATAGTGTCAAGTCACTTTTGTGCATAGGGAAATTGGCAAATTTTATGGGATATGCTTCTTGTTATTCTAGGACTTCTTTCAGAACATACCAGTTTAAAATCTAAAGTTACATTCCCAATTATTTTGGTCATTTAAAACAACGAGTGATAAAAGTTTAGAATACTCAATTTCAGTATATTCTATTTAATGAAAATAATTGGATTTATTTGGCTTTTAAAAATATTTTAAAGGATAGTGTTATTTCAAATATCTGGTGGCTTCCATTCTGAATTTTGTGCACGGCAGATGCCATATTTGGGGAAAGAATGCATAGAGTATGCATCACTAATATTGTCTGGCAAGTAGGCATTGAGTTTCAGAACGTGAACTATTTTTAGTACATATGGCAATTTATTTCATCTTATTAAAGTGAGATGAGAACAGACTTTAAAATAGCTTGTACTTCATCACCTAAATATCTATTCAGATTAGTTGGTTGAATAAGCAACACTTTGAAGTAGAAGTAGAGCCTTTGGTGGAAAAATGAATGCCTCTTTAATTAAAGAAAAGTATCTTGATGCTTCTTTCAAATGCATTCTGAATTAAACTATATTTTCTCAAAATTATGTGATGTCATTTTTGAAAGAGGTTTGTGCAATCTTACTGATTTCCTTTTGAAATTTGGCTATAAAATACATATTGAACGTTTTAAAGAGCATGCTTTTTAATTTTTATTTATTTTTAAGTATTTTTTTTTTATTGATTTCAGAGAAGGTAGAGGGAGAGAGAGATAGAAACATCAATGATGAGAGAGAATCATTGGTTAGCTGCCTCCTGCACATCCCCTACTGGGGATCGAGCCCGCAACCCGGGTATGTGCTATCTTAAGTAAAACATTAAATGTGCAATGGTATTTTAGTGTTACTTTTTTGGTTTTGTTTTGTGCTTGTTTTTGTTTTAATTGATTTTTGTTTTGAGAGGGAGACAGAGAGAGATCAATTTGTTGTTCCACTTATCTATGCATTCATTGGGTGATTCTTGTATGTGCCCTGACCAGAGATAAATTCCACAACCTTGGCGTATTGAGACAACACTCTAACCAACTTAGCTACATGGCCAGGGCCTGTTTTAGTGTTGTTTTAAAAAGCAAAAAGAGAAAAACATAGGTGTCCATTAATAAATTATAGCAAATAAATTCATGCAAGAGAATAGAATACACCCTTTAAAAATAATAATACAGATACAAATTTTATATACCCAGAGATATTTTTTGTCTCCAATCAGCATTTTACTAGTACTTCTCACAGTAAACATGCAGAGGAAATACTTGTAACAAAATAGATGGCTGAAATAAGTTACATTTTAAATATTTTATATCTGACTATAAAGTATTTTCTTTTGCATCTGGCCAAATTGTGTTATTTTTGTTTTATTGGTAATGTTTTTAGGGGAATTTTCTGCATTGAAAGTATCAGTTGCTAGAAATTGCCAGTTATCAGCTGTACAATCTTAGTATTTTCTTCATATATTTTACCTAATGCAAAATGTAATCATTGGCTGCATATGCTTTTTGTTTAAGCCCTTACTCAACTTGCAGTTAATGTGTGTTTACAGTTGCTTTAGGGGTGAAAGTAGTAAGAAAGTAGTAGACAGCTGGATTGAACTTCAAGTTCTACCGCTAGCTATATGCCATCAGAAAATTACTTTAGTTCTTTAAACCTCAGTTTCCTCATTTGTAAACTGGGATTGGTAATATATAACTTGCAGGGTTTTGTGGGAATTTAATGAACCATTGCTTATAAAGCAGGAAGCACCATACTGGTATTCACACAAATGTTAGTTCTCTTTTTCTTTTTAAATATGTTTTTGTTGATTACGGAGAGAGGAAGGGAAATGGAGAGAGGGATAGAAACATCAATCATGAGAGAGAATCATTGATTGGCTGCCTCCTGCACACTCCCTACTGGGTTTTGAGGCTGCAACTTGGGCATGTGTCCTGACAGGGAATTGAACCCTGACTTCCTGGTTCATGAGTAGACACTCAACCACTGAGCCACACCAGCCTGGCATCTCTCCTTTTCCTTCTTATCCTGATCCTTAACCTTGCTCTATTTCCTGGTTCTAATGGTATACAAAGTGGTCTATGGTCCATATGTTTGTTTTGCCCATCCATTGTTATGTCTACTCAAAGATACAGTGAAAATAGTCACCTTGTTGTAGATTTCCCAGTTTGGGAATAGTTTTGATATTGATGTTGGTAGCTATATTTTTATTTCCTTCTGTATACTATTGGTATGTATCTTAATGATTAAATACTGCAGAGAAAACGAACTAGTAATGACTTTTTAAAAATTTTTAAAATTGATTGGGGTGACATTGGTTACTAATGACTTTTTATACTAGAAAGTTGGATGCTGCTTCATAGCTGAAGAATAGGGGAACTTTACCAGTCATTTGTTGTGTCTTGTGCTTCATTCTTTTTTTTCTTTTTCTTTTTATTGATTTTTTTACAGAGAGGAAGGGACAGGGATAGAGAGTTAGAAACATCGATGAGAGACATCGATTAGCTGCCTCCTGCACACCCCCCACTGGGGATGTGCCAGCAACCAAGGTACATGCCCTTGACCGGAATCGAACCTGGGACCCTTGAGTCCGCAGGCCAACGCTCTATCCACTGAGCCAAACCAGTTAGGGCATTGTGCTTCATTCTTAAATAGATTTGGTTTGCCTTTATATAATCCTATATAATAAAAGGCTAATAGATGCAAATTTTCCCCTCGGGAGTTCCACTGACAGGGAGTTCAACCACTCGCTATGACGTGCGCTGACCACCAGGGGGCAGCGCGGAACAAAGGAAGGCCCCGATCAGCCCTGATCACCGGCCAGGCGTAGGGACCCTACTCGTGCACGAATTTCGTGCACCAGGCCTCTAGTAACTGTAATATCAGTACATAAATATGGTGGACCATGAGTTGACTAAATAAAAAATCTACTTTGCTTTTTTATTTACAGTAGATTTGTGCCTTTAGTCATCCTTTTTTAAAAAGCAACTACTATGAACTGTGCACTGTTCTATGCAGTGTGTGTGTGGGGGGGGGGGGGTATAACAATTAACAAAACTGAAAAAAATCCCTGCCTTCATGGAGCTTATTTTCTAGTAAGACCTTAATGAAAAGGTTGGACCAACTTTTAAGGCAATTTTACCTTCCTGGATAATACTCTAAATATAAAACAAATGTTCTTTCTAAACCAGAAGAATGCTTTTGAAAATATGTCCCTCTTGGTTTTACCTCAATATCTTGATCATAAAATTGCCAAGAATATAAAATTCAGAAGAGAGTCACTTTTCTGTTTTCCTTTCTGTTACCCAGAGTGGTTCCTTTTGTATCTATATAGATTAGGTGTACTAGCTGCCTTATTTGAGACTACAACTTTGTGATCAAAACTAGGACATTTGGAAATGTCTGATTATAGCACGTTATGAATGCACTAGAACAGATTGGATGCCCATGGGCCTTCATGGTCAGTGACTTCACTTCTAATCTCAGTTCCGTCTCTCAGTAGTCAACCTTTGACTAGAAAAGACAGTTAGAGCCGAAACCAGTTTGGCTCAGTGGATAGAGCGTCGGCCTGCGGACTGAAAGGTCCCAGGTTCGATTCCAGTCAAGGGCATGTACCTGGGTTGCGGGCACATCCCCAGTGGGGAGTGTGCAGGAGGCAGCTGGTCGATGTTCCTCTTTCATCGATGTTTCTAACTCTCTATCTCTCTCCCTTCCTCTCTGTAAAAAATCAATAAAATATATTAAAAAAAAAAAAAAAAAAAGAAAAGACAGTTAGAAAAGAAGCAAAGGCTTTTTGTAATCCATCATCCTTTTTACAAGTTAAGCCACAAATTCTAGGGGTGTTCTTAAATGGAATAGCCATTACAAGTTATATTTTAATATTATATTTAAATTTTGACAGTAATGATTTTAGATAGATTTCTGACTGTTTTCAAAATGGAAAATATGCCTTAATTTAGTTGATTATAAGACAGTATATATTCACTATAATTTTTCAAATAATTTATGACTATGTGAAATTAGAAAGTAAATGTCTACCATGTCCCTGTTTCCAGAGTAACTATTGGTATCTCTATTGTAGGTCCTTCTACATTTGAATAAATATATACAAAAGAATTTCACAGCTAGTTGTATAGCTGTTTTCAATTTTAACGGGGTCATATTATAAATACTGTTCTTTAACAGATTTATTTTTGCTTAAAAGTACTCAATATATCTTTTTTAAAAAAATATTTTTATTGACTTCAGAGAGGAAGGGAGAAGAAGCAAGAAATAGAAACATCAATGATAAGAGAGAATCATTGATTGGCTGCCTCCTGCACGCCCCTACTGGGGATTGAGCCTGCAAACTGGGTATGTGCCCTGATCGGAAATCGAGCCATGACCTCCTGTTTTATAGGTCGCTGCCCAATCACTGAGTCACACCATCCGGGCTCAATATATCTTGAATATTTTCCATTTCATAATAAACAGTGCTGCAGTGAACATTTTTATAGATACTATATGTAGTTTATTTTTTCTTTAGGGAAAGTACGAAAAGTGGATATGTGCATTTAAGTTTTGATACATTATCACCACAAACAATACAAATGTATAACATAATAAAAAATAATCATATACTTAGGGAATTTATAATCTCACTAAAGAAATAATATATATGTACAAACACAGAATGGCATGAAATAGAACATAATTAATTTCAAAATCATGATACAATAAAGAAGATGCAATAAAAAGGAGCAGCATCCTGGAGATAGATATGAAGACTTCCTTAGAGCTGTATCTTGCAGAATGAATAGGACAAGTAGAGAGAATGGTCGTTGAGTTTAGGGGAATTCAGCTTAAGCAAAGAATTGCAGGTCATAATGAGCTGACATGCATTGGCTCTCTAAGAGGCTGGCCTAATTGAAAAAGAGCTCATGTGGGAATTAATGCAGGGACAAGGTTATGGCTAATTGGCTTATGGAGATCAGGGAGATGCTAAAGAATTATGATTAGAGAAATAACCATCTCTCTGTAAATAGTATCATAATGCATATCATAGTATCCACAGATGTGTATTTTAGATGAGAATCTAGGGCCTAATTAATTCCCAGTCACCTTTAATTAATTGTTGGAGTTACAGTTAGGATTTTTGAGAGCACTTCATTGAAAACTATACCTAGGATATCTTTATTGGATCAGGCAGCACACTACTTGCAAATAAAAAACTTTTTAAAAAGTTTTTTTCTCAGTGTGGTTCAGGTACAGTTATATTTTCTTTAGATATAAAAGGCTCTTGCCTTGGCCAGTGGTGTTCAGTGGTTAGAACCTAAACCCAAGCACCTAAGGGTCACAGACTCAATTCCTGGTCAAGGGCGTGTACCTGGGTTGCAGGTTCAATCCTCAGCTCCAGTCAGGATGTGTACGGGAGGCAACCAATTGATGTGTCAATTGACATCTCTCACATTGATGTTTCTCTCTCTCTTTTCCCCTCCCTCCCTTCCTTCCAGTCTCTCTTAAGGAAAAAAAAAAAAATCAATGGAAAAAATATCCTCGGTTGAGGATTAACAAAATAAATAAATAAAATAAAGATGCTTTCAAAAAATTAAAATAAGTTAAAGGCTGTTAATTTTACTGTCTTAAGTGTTACCTTTATAACAAATAATTATTTTACTTTTGTTATATGTATAAATATTACTAAGACAAACTAGTGTTGTTTATGTAATAGAGCCATTTTCTTTCATCATCTTCATAAAATGTCCACATTTTCCTGAGAGTTTTGTTATATTTGTTGCAGTTTTCTAAATACTTTAGCAAAGCTTGCTTCATTTTTGTTTCCAGTTGGCCAGTGGACAGCCTTGAACAAAAGCCCCAGCCCTCTGCACAGCAGACATGCTCCACATTATAATTTAATATGAGCTACGTGTAATAACCAGCATTCCATTTTGGACTAGAGTGGTGAAGAAGTAAGAGATTAGTGACCTGAGTTCATTTTAAAGTATTTTGCATAACAGTAGATTTAGAGCACGCATAGCCTGAAAGTAGTTTTATTGATAGAAGCTATTTAATTATAATGAGATTCTGCTTTTTTTTCCTTCTTGGTAGAAAACCAAGCAAGAGCAAAGGAATCTGATTTATCAGATACTCTGAGTCCCAGCAAAGAAAAAAGTAGTGACGACACTACAGGTGAGTTTTAACCTAATGTTTACTAATTTGCAGATGTTATTATTTCCAAGCAGTTTAGATATGCAGGTTAATGTGGGTGGAGATTTCAAAGTTTGTATTTGAGGGAAAAGCAGTGCTTTCATTTACCAAATCATTTTCTTGAATCCTGAATATATGGATAAAACTATCCAAATAAAATAGCTATATAAATTTCAACTATTCAAATACAATAGAAGTATAAATTTCGGTTATTTATTTTGATAGTAACAGCTTGCTGATAGAGTTGACTACTGTTTATAATTATCTTTTTTCCCTCTGTAGACGCCCAAATGGATGAGCAAGACCTAAATGAACCGCTTGCTAAAGTATCCCTATTAAAAGGTATTTTAACATGTTTTTATAACATTTTAAACCAGGGCATCAGATTTACATACCCTTTGCCACAAATCAATTCCATGTATAACGTGAGATTTTCAGTTTTAGTTAAAAGATTATGTAAGATAGGTTCTGTAAAGTAGCAGGAACTAAAATTAAAAACGTTGGTGTTGGTGTCAATGCTTCAAACAAAAAATATTTAAATTGTAAAATAATGTTTATCAGTCGGCAAAGCAGGAAGTGATAAAATATGATATGCAACAATTTTTTGTATGTTTACCTCGGTGCCTCTGATAGAAACTCATTGCTGCTTTTAACATAAATTAGTAAAAGGTGAAAATATTAACTTCCTTGGGGAAAACCACCTGTTTGCTCTATTATCATATTATAGCAGTTATAAGTGTCCTAATTTTCTCATCATTCTCTTCTCCAGTAAAGATACCCAGGTTCTTAGGACACTTCTATAAATTTTGGGTGGGGGTAAAGTAAGCAATGCTTGTAATAAATTTTTTCATTTGTCTCACTTCTAAATAAGAAGTACATTTATTTATTGATATTTACTTGTTTAAAATGAAATGGATAGGCAATAAATCAACATTTAAGTGCTTTTAAAATGAAGTGCCTTGGGTTGGCTTATTTATAAATCTGTGGTTATCAGCATTTAGACTCTTATATTGCCTTAGTGTACATAAGGAAAATTGAGATGTGAGTTCAGACCAGTTGGTTAAACATGTTGGTAGCAATGGACTAATACTGGGCAGTTCTCTGAAATCAGCAGCAGAAGCAGTCTATGGAAGTTTCTTTTTTTTTTTTTTTGTAGAAATACTTATGCTCTGGCTGGGCTATTAAGGGATCTTCCAGTCCAGACCCTGAGCTTTGGATTATTTATAGAAACCTTAATTTCACCCTGCATAACTCTTCTGCTGGCCTAGTGGTGCAATGATGGGGAGTGAGGGTGGCTAACAAAGAGATTACTTAAATTCTCTTAGAGTTCCTTAGTCTGAACATCCTGGCCTTCTTTTTCCTTCCATGTGGATATTGAAGCTCACGCACATGGCTTTTTGAGCCACCTTTGATTGAATTCCATTACCAAGGAAAGTCCTAAGATTACAGGCCCAGGCAAGGAATTGCCAACTTGTCTTCAAGTATGAGCATAGTTTCCAGCAGGTCACCTTTGATGTTAAAAAGGCATGATTTCTTTCTAGTATTGTAAATAATAAATCTACATTAATTTTTTCAGAGTCCAGAAATTTTATCTTGGAACATTTCTGATTCTTTGCAGAAATACAGTATTGTTATTATATAAAAAATTGTTACTGAAAACATGTCAGAACCCCTGGGCCTTTGTGGGAACATAGGAAAACAAGAGGGAAGGTGAATGAGTAATGAAAACCTATCATACAAATTAGCTGTTCTTATGGTCTTTTTTTACTATAGAAATCTCCCAGAAATCTTTTTAGCAGCCAAGTTCAGATTGATTTATAAGTAGCATTTATGATTATATTAATTACATTCAACTTGTTATTAGTACTTTTGTAATTTTATGTCAGTCTGTTCTAAATTTTGTTTTTATCCTGTTGCCAGAAGTTCAGTAAAATTTACATATTTGTTGAATGAATTAATAAAAGACCTCTTACATCAAAATTATAAAACAACAAGAGCTTTAGGAAAGTAACATTCTAAACAAAAAGCTAAGAGTCAAAGAGGTCTGGGCTCAATCTCAGCTTTGTTATTTATTTGTGATAGGTCCTTGGGCAAATTGCTTAACCTCTGTGCTTCCCTTTCTTTCATTTGTCAGACTGGGAAAAACCTACTTCATCAGGTTATTGTTATGATTAAATTAAATAATGTATTTGCCATGGTGTTAGGAATATAACATGTTAAGATTGGTACCATAATGAAGACACTGATTATAATAATGATAGTAATTGATAAAAATAGACCTGTCTGTTCAATAGTAACTTTTCACTCATTGAATAAGATTGTGAGGTTTAAAAGAAATATTTCCTACTTTATCTTTTAGGGAAAAGCAGGTGGTGGATATTTTCAAATTAATAATAGAGCGTGCCCTTCTAGTTGTTAGATGGTATGCTGCCCAATTCATAAATCACATAATAAAGCCACTTAGAACTTAATAATAGTTAATAATAATATCTGTTTGTTACTTTGCCACATGTCAAGGGAAATTTTTTTTTTTAATCCTTGAGTACCACAGTAAGGCTAAGTCGTTTCTGTATAAGTACTCATAAAAGGGAAAGTTGTGGGAGAGAAAGAGACTGGACAATGCAAGGTGCCTGTGGAAGAAGGGTGGGTGTACTAATGCTGCTAGTAATCGCTTGGGTTGCCATTGGTTAAGATGGGTCAGAATTCCCTAACCTTCCTTTAAGTCAGTGGTTCTCAACCTTCTGGCCCTTTAAATACAGTTCCTCATGTTGTGACCCAATCATAAAATTATTTTCGTTGCTACTTCATAACTGTAATGTTGCTACTGTTATGAATCGTAATGTAAATATCTGATCTGCAGGATGGTCTTAGGTGACCCCTGTGAAAGGGTCATTCGACGGCCAAAGGGGTCGCGACCCACAAGTTGAGAACCGCTGCTTTAAGTTAAGGTGACAAAAACAGAACCCCCAACTTCTCTTACATTCTATATAATTGCCGATTCTTGTTAATGAAGTACTGTCTTTATCAACACCTATTGAAAGATTTTGCAGCTTGATTTTAAGAACAGACTAAGTCAGTCACTGATTAGATGTAAAGGAAAATCAACCAGTTTAGAATCAGGCATATTTTAGAAATGTTTCTAAGAAAGTCACCATGACCCTAAATAGTTGTTTTTCCCATTGCTTTTTTTCTTTTGTAAGAGTTGTGTAAATTCTTAAAAATAATGTATTCACTACCACTTACTAGAAACATTTGGGTTTTGCTTGATTATGTGTGGTTGTGCTTGGTAATCTGTGTAAGTTCAGTAGGCTGACAGATTTTTTTTCCTAAATAAAGAGTAAATTATTAGACTACAATGTTAACCTTTAGAGTTGTAAAAAGGAGTTACATTTAAGTAATCCCATTATTTTCCCCATTGAACCCCTATGCCTGACTTCTTGAACCATTATTTTTAAATTTTATTTTTCCTTTTAAAAAAATAGCCAATCTTTACTTAGAATTATAGTATGCTACTCTTCATTTTAGTTATCTGGGGTTAAGAAAATAAGCTAAAGTAGATTAAAAATTCACCATAAGATGTAAATAAAAGGATGATAGCAATAGTACCTTTGTCCTGAAATAAAAATCATTTTTAACCAATTTATGCCACTTTTGAAAGAGAAATGAAGATGTGGCTTTAACCACAGGTTTTTATGTGCTTGAAATCATTTCCCTAAAAACCAATAAAAAGAAAACTAGAATTTAGTCCAAGTAGTATTGAACACAAGTGGTCTATTTAGGGACTGTGCCAGGGCCTGCCATGGTTTCAGAGTCTGATAAGACTGTACTTGGAGTTTGAGAAAGTTCTAGTCAAAGGTGATAGGAAAGTTACAGATGATAAACTGCTTCTTTGTTGATGTTGCCATTAGGAGTCAAAGTGGGAGTAAGAATGTTCAGATTTTTTATGTTTCTTTTTGTTTATTTTAGAAGATGGGGAGGAAAGGCAGTTTGAGCTCATGGAATAAGTATCATTGGAGATGATGCTGAAAGCGTATCTATCATATTACATATGACGTGTTCAATAATTTAAAAAACAACCTGAATCTGGTCAACTTGCAGGACGTTAAAGATTAGGGCCACATTCAAAATAATGTGGTGCGCGTACAACAAAATTAGAATGTGGAAAATTCTGTAGGACAGTGACCCAGTTTCTTCAAGTAAATTGCGAGATTAAGAGATGTGTCAACTAAATGCAATGTGTGAACCTTGTTTGGATCATCATTCAAACAGTCCAACTGCAAAAGAAATTTGAGACAATGGGACGTTTTAATACTAAGTGGATACTTAATATTAAGGAATTACTTATTATTTTCAGTGTGGTAATAATAATATTAGTTATTTTTGTTTTTAGTTCTCGACTTTTGGAGAATATATTTAGATATATTTTTAAGTGGTTAGGATTATAAGAGAGAGATATCTTCTCAAAGAAAGTATTAAAAACTACAAGCTTTATAATATGGGTTGGGTTTTACAAGTACAGTATAATTAAAGTTTGTTCACATAATCATTTGAGTGTTTTTTTAAGTTGGGGTGATTATTTTGGCAAAACTCAGTGGCTTCTGAGCACAGAAATTTGCCCAGACCTGTATTTTTGGGAGATTTGTTGGATGAATTGGAGTAGATAGAAGCTGGAGGTAAGGAGACTTAGGTAATTATTGACGGTCTGAATTAGGATGGCCGCTGTGGAAATTTAAACAAAAGAACAAAATTGGCCTCTGTTGTTCTTTCTTCGGTAATTATCTGAAATTCATAGGCCTGAGAAGCAGAATATGAGAGAGAAATGAAAGTCAGATATAATTTCTGGAAGAAGAGGTATCCTGGTAGGAAAGTGATGGTTCTAGTTTGTTGAACAGGAAAGGTGACGTGGTGTGCCTGTTGTCCCAGCATAATTATTACAAGTGCTCCCTTTCACATTTAAAGGTGTCCTTTTTTCATATTGTTATCCTAGGAATTAGAAATGCTTTAGAAGTGCAAGACAGAAACTAGGACTAGAGAGTCATTGGCATTTATTTCTGAGACATTTATTGACCTAAGAAATACAGAGATAAGACACATGCAGAGGCTATGGTCTTATGGAAGATAGTGTTGACAGGGTTTAATTGGGCGTGGTGAAAACTTTGGACAGCGCATCTAACCATGTTTTGGGAATTCTATGCATAGGGATGGACCATCATAGCAAGGGGAAATTATAGAGAAAGAACAAACAATGGGGAGGAAAAGGAGCCAATAAAAGATCCAGTTATCAAGAAGGAGCCTAGCTGGTCAGAAGGAATGGCAAAGGGGTGAGAATCAACAATAAGAGGTTGCTGCCTAGAGCTGTCTCATATGACTGCACATACCCACGACAGAAAAATGGTCTTTCTCCATTGTAAAGGTTGTTCTCCTCAACTAAGCCTGCACCTACCAGACCTTCCAAAGGGAGGAGTACTATTAATAAAAAAAAGGATACACCCACCTGGCCAACTGCCTCAGTCAGATCTTCTATCAATTGACGAGTTAACAGATGTTGTGGCTACATTAGCCTTCAGCAAATATGCAAAATAGAATTTGGGGGAAAAATGCTTTGATTTGGTCTTTTACCAAATCAGATGTTCATAGCATCTCATCCATGTTTAGAGCAAAGGGAAGGTTTAAGTTACTCTCCAGTCTTCTGAAGAAATTTAATTAGGACATCATCAATATAGGTATTGCAAGTGACAAGGCTGGTTCATTTAGTGGGTTTTTGTGTGGTATGGACCTCTTTATAGGATTTACCCTTAGTCTGAGAAAAGCTAGCCCTTGGCCTATACTATATACCGGGTAGTTCTAAATATAAAGCATTTGTGTTAAAGGGAAAATAGATCTGTTATTCTTTCCATGCTATCATAGTTCCTAAAAACATTTATTTCCACCTGACTTGCACAGCTAAATAAAGTAGATTTGGCTCAGTAAGGCTTCCATTTATCTTCATCTAAACACTTTGAGCTGATACTTATCACAAGACTTTTTCCAAGATTATGAAGTACATCGTTACAAAAAGTCTGTGACAAAAGTAAGGTACCACGACAGTGGGCCCAAGCCATAATAAACTAATAATGCATTTTCCCACAGAACCCTATGAAGTACAATGAGCCATTGATCAACCTTAGCAGAAAAAAGATTTGCTCATTTGTCTTTGGCCAAAAAAAAATTTTTTTTTCTTTTAAATAGTCACTTGGTTTTCTGAAAAGAGGATCAACACATTGACTACTTGATTAGTTTGAATATAGTCATTTGTGTTTATATTAAACTTAATTTGTAAAGATTTGGAGTCAATATCTCTACTTCTATGATCAAACTCTAGAATTTTATATTTACACTAGAGGCCCGGTGCACAAAAATGTGTGCACTGGCAGGGGAGGGTGGAGGGAGTGTCACTCAGCCCCACTTGTGCCCTCTCACAGTCTGGGACCCCTCGGGCGATAACCACCTGCTGGCTTAGGCCCACTCCCCAGGTGGCAGATGGCAGGCCCGATCCCTCGATGCCTGCCCTACCTCCCCGGGTCGGGTCGCACACGGGACGCCTGGGCGGGCCGGCCGATCACTGCTGCCCTGCCCGGCCACCCCGGGTCGGGTCGCACACGGAATGCCCGGATGGAGGCTGGGTGGGCTGGCCGATCGCTGCTGCACTGCCTGGCTACCCCAGGTCGGGTCGCACACAGACGCCCGCCACCCTGGGTCGCAGATAGCAGGCCTGGATGACGGCAGGGCAGGCAGGATGGTGCTGTCCCGCCCCACCGCCCCGGGTCGCAAATATCAGACCCAGATGGCGGTGCAGCAGGCGGGATAGCGCTGTTCCGCCCTGCCTGCAGTATGCAAATTAGCAGCCGTCTTTGTTGGCGGTTAATTTGCATATCGCGTTGATTAGCCAATGGGAGGCATAGCAAAGGTACGGTCAATTACCATGTTTGTCTATTATTAGATGGGATTATTTGATGCAAGGCATCTTATTTGATCTAATTAAAATGCTGGCCCTTTTCACTATGTGGTACAGAGAACTAATTCACTTGATCCTTATGTTATAAGCTCACTAGAGGCCCAGTGCATGGATTTGTGCACCAGTGGGATCCCTTGGCCTGGCCTGCGCCCTCTCACAATCTGGGACCCCTTGGGGGTTGTCTGAGAGCTGGTTTCGGCCTGATCCCCACAGGCCAGGCCGAGGGATCCCACCCGTGCACATGCACTGGGCTTCTAGTATGCATTTAAGATCTTTGGTTAATCTCTTCCCGCCCAACCCCCTTCCCATTGAGATTCATCAGTATGTTCCATGTTTCCATATCTGTGGTTTCTGCTCCTGCATTGTCTGCCCCCTGGTGGTCAGTGTGCGTCATAGCTACCGGACAGTCGGTCGGCCGGTCGTTTAGGCTTTTATATATATACTAGGGGCCCGGTGCACGAAATTCGTGCACTGGGTGGGGGGGGGAGTGTCCCTCAGCCCAGCCTGCCCCCTCTCACATACTGGGAGCCCTCAGGCATTGACCCCCATCACCCTCCGATCGCCTGATCGGCCCCTTGCACGCCTCCGCCAGAGGTGTCAGGCTTGGACAGGGGACCCCCATCTCCCCCCGATCACTGGCTCTGGCCCCCGCCCAGGCCTGAGGCCTCTGGCCCAGGAATCATGCCTGGGCAGGGGACCCCCATCTCCCTCTGATCGCTTGCTCCACCCCCCGCCCAAGCCTGACGCCTCTGACCCAGGCTTCAGGCCTGGGCAAGGGGACCATCATATCCCCCCAATCCCCGGCTCCGCCCCCCATCCAGGCCTGATGCCTCAGCCAGAGGAGTTGACCCTCATCACCCTCCGATCACCAATCACCGGATCGGCCCCTTGACCAGGCCTGAGGCCTCCGGCAGAGGTGTCAGGCCTGGGCAGGGGACGCCCAGCTACCCGCAGTTGCAGGCTCCACCCCTGCCCACGCCTAACGCCTCTGGCCTAGGCGTCTGGCCTGGGCAGCGGGGACCTGCAGTGGCAGCGGGGGACGCCGCGATCGTGGGCTTTGCTTTAGGCCCAGGCAAGGGACCCCTAGCTCCTGGGACTGCCAGCTTCGTCCGTGCCCAGCTCCCATCGCTGGCTCCACCCCTACTTCCTGCTATCACTGGCCAGGGCGGCAAAGGCGCCTGATTCTCCGATCATGGCTGGGGGGCAGGGCAAAGGCGGCCCCAGGGCCGCCTTTGCCCTGCTCCCCAGCTCTTAGCTCCCCCCTGGGTTTCCGATCACTGTCAGTGGCAGGGGGCTTCTTCCTGCTTTCCCTTTCGCCTCCCTGCATTGTGCCTACATATGCAAATTAACCGCCATCTTGTTGGCAGTTAACTGCCAATCTTAGTTGGCAGTTAACTGCCAATCATAGTTGGCAGTTAACTGCCAATCATAGTTGGCAGTTAATTTGCATATAGCCCTGATTAGCCAATGAAAAGGGTATCGTCGTACGCCAATTACCATTTTTCTCTTTTATTAGATAGGATTATTGCCTAAGTTAAATTTGTCTCCCAAAACATAATTACTTAACATAAAATCTGTTCCATTATTTTTAATTTGAAAAATAAGTATTAGTTTTGTTTCACAACATCACTGATCAAGAGAATTGTTCTGCTGCAGACAAGAAATGTCTGCTTTAATAGACCTTCAAGATGGATTACATAGAAAAATAATCTGCAGAGGAAACCAAGATGGCAGCATAGGTAAACACCGGAAATTGCTGCCTCGCACAACAACTTCAAAAATACAACTAAAAGACAAAACGGACATCATCCAGAACCACAGGAGGGCTGGCTGAGTTGAAATTCTACAACTACAAGGAAAGAGAAAAGCACACTGAGACTCAGAGGAGGTGCGGAAGTAAAGTGCAGAGGTACGGAGGCGCACATGGAAAGGGCTGGCAACTGAGGACACAGTTGTCTTTTTCAATCGGGAGGGGGTCTAAAGCTCCCGACTGCTCTGAACTCCAGTTCCAGGTGAGTCTCTGAGGACCCAGACTCATACGGAGAGAAACTGGACTGTCTGGCATTGGTCAGAAATCGAGGGCGGCTTTCTCTCAGAGGTGCTTGCAGTGATTACCAGGACACTGAGACGCGGGGCCTCTTAGGGTAGGACTGAGGAGCAGCCATAGCTGCTTGCTCCGCCCTGTTGATCCCCTGAGACCCCGCCCCACCCAAGCTGTGCACAGAGGCTTTTGCATATGAAAGGCCTGGCCCTTTTCAATCTGAAAATTACCTAAAAACTGCAGCTGGGTCAGAGAGACCCAGAACTTCCAAAAGAAGGCCCAAGGCCCCACAGCAGCTGGCATTGCTTCACAGCTGGGCCTAATCTGGGCACCTCCAAACCCCAAACAAAGAAGAGGAATCTGCAGATCTCTCCATAGCTCCTGCTGGGTAGCCTCAGGCAGAGGCTAAATTAGCACCTCCTTAGAGATCCAAGAGCCAGTGTACCCAGTGGTCAGAGTGGGACCATCCAGATTACAACTCCTCAGATCCATAAGCGACACACTCAGGGGGCAAACTCAGTGAGCACCAAAGCCCCACTGAAGCAAGTCTTGCCCCAGAAGGGTGTCTCCAGCACAGAAGTTCTCCCACTGCAGACACAGCTGATTCTCACAGCCAATTGGCCTGGAGGTCAATTCCTCCCAGTGATACCTACAACAATCAAGGCCTAACTACAACAAGTCTGTGCACAAAGCCCACAAAGGGGTGCACCAAGACTGTCCACCTCAGGTAATTGGGGAGGCTGAGCCACTGGGCCCTTTCAGACACCCAACACACAAAGCCACTCTATCAACACAGGGAAGCAGCCAAAATGTGGAGACAAAGAAACAGGTCACAAATGACAGAAATGGAGGAAAGCAAACTACTGGATATAGAGTTCAAAACCACACTTATAAGGTTTTTCAAGAATTTTCTAGAAACCGCCGATAAATTTAGTGAGACCCTCAAGAAATCTAGTGAGACCCTCAAGGTTATGAAAAAGGACCAATTAGAAATTAAGCATACACTGACTGAAATAAAGAATAGTATACAGAGTTCCAACAGCAGATTAGAAGATCGCAAGAATCAAGTCAAAGATTTGAAATACAAAGAAGCAAAAAACACCCAACCGGAAAAACAAAAAAAAGAATCCAAAAATATGAAGATAGTGTAAGGAGCCTCTAGGACAACTTCAAGCGTACCAACATCCGAATTATGGGGGTGCCAGATGAGAGAGAGTAAGATTTTGAAAATCTATTTGAAGAAATAATGACAGAAAACTTCCCCTACCTGGTGAAAGAAATAGACTTACAAGTCCAGGAAGCACAGAGAACCCCAAACAAAAGGAATCCAAAGAGGACCATACCAAGACACATCATAATTAAAATGCCAAGAGCAAAAGACATAGAATCTTAAAAGCAGCAAGAGAAAAACAGTCAGTTGCCTACAAGGGAGTACCCATACAACTGTCAGCTGATTTCTCAACAGAAACTATGCAGGCCAGAAGGGAGTGGGAAGAAATATTCAAAGTGATGAATACCAAGAACCTACAACCAAGATTACTTTACCCATTAAAGCTATCATTCAGAATTGAAGGTCAGATAAAGAGCTTCACAGATAAGAAAAAGCTAAAGGAGTTCATCACCACCAAACCAGTATTATATGAAATGCTGAAAGGTATCCTTAAGGAGAGGAAGAAGAAGAAAAAGGTAAAGATAAAAATTATGAACAACAAATACACATCTATCAACAAGTGAATCTAAAAATCAAGTGAATAAATAATCTGATGAACAGAATACACTGGTGAATATAATAGAATCAGGGGCATAGAAAGGAAGTGGACTGACTATTCTCGGGGGGAAAGGGTGTGGGGGGTGCGGGAAGGTCAATAATGACCTTTATGACAAAAGAAAATCCTGAGTCATGGGTTGCATTCTTTTTTTGTGGCTCTTTAGTCTCCTTTAATCTGGAATAGTTCCAGTCTTTCTTTGTATTTCATGACATTGACATTTTGGAAGAGCAGTATTTTATAAAATGTCCCTTAGTTTGTCTGTACCTTGTGTTTCCTCATGATTAGATTCAAGCTATGCATTTTTGGTAGGGATATAACAATAATAGTGCACATCATATCAGGAGGAGGTGTCTGATACTGAATTGTTCTATTGCTGGTATGTGAGTATCCTGTTACTCCTATTACCTACTTAATTTTAGCATCTACTGATGATTCTTGCCTGAATCAACTGTTACTACATTAGTTGCCAAATAGTGATTTTCTGATTCTGTCATTCCCTTTACATTTACTGGCTGGCTTTCTACTATAAGGAAGCGTTTCCTCTTCTCTTCCCCTTTCCCCATGTAATCAATGAGTATGAAAATATGTGTATGTAACATCTGAGACTTACTTAGATTGTATTGTGAAATTATATTCTCAGCTGTTTTTTTAAAAATAAAATGAAATTTATTTTTAGAGAGAGGAAGGAAGTGGGGAGGGAGAATGGGTAGGAGGGAGAAAGAGAAACATCAATGTAAGAACAAAATATCAATTGGCTTCCTCCTGCACGCCCCCTACTGGGGATTGAGCCCAAAACTGGGCATGTGCCCTGACCGGAATCGAAACTGAAACCTTTTGGTGCATGGACAACACCCAACCAACTGAACCACACTAGCCAGGGCCTCAGCGTGTGTGTTCTCTCTCTCTCTCTCTCTCTCTCTCTCTCTCTCTCTCTCTCTCTCTCTCAATCCTTACCTGAGGATATTTTTCCATTGATTTTTGTTTGTTTTTTAGAGAGAGTGAAAGGGAGGGAAAGAGACAGAGAAAAACGTCAGTGTGGGAGAGAGACATCAATTGGTTGCCTCCCGCATGCGCCCCAACCAGGGCTGGGGATTGAGCCTGCAACCCAGGGATGTGCCCTTGAAGGAATGGAACCTGGGACCCTTCAATCCACAGGCCAACACTCTATTCACTGAGACAAACCAGCTAGGGCAGCTCTGTTTTGATGGATTAAAGTTGTTATGCCTGAGCTACTTGTAAAACAAAGTAATAGTCAAATAGAATGTACTGGAAGAATATGGCCTATCTGATTTATTTCAGGCAATGTGCAGTAGCATAAAGTTTTAATACAATGAAAGATGAACAGAATGGCTAGAAAGGAAAGAAATTAGGGGAAGGATGTAGTTGAGATGTAAGAGTAGGTCTAATTTCTTTCAATAAAATCATTTAAGTTATTTCTTACATCATTTAATAATTCAACAAACATTTGTTATGTGTGTATTGTTGGGAAAACATGACAACGTGAGCACAGTGCAGCTTTCAGCCTAGTTTTTATTTTGTATCCCACAACTGTGGAAATCATGCTAAAAATACTTTTTCTGGAAGAAAAGTTTGTTTCTTCTTTTTTTCACTTCCAGTTAAGTTAAAAGTGAAATTGTTCTGATTTTGTTATCAAAGAATTTCAAAATTGGTAAAGAATAGGATTATGCTTGTCTTACTGACATTCAGGCCTTACATAAGCTCTATATGAGTGAAATTTATAATTTTAGTATGTATTAATATATGTTTTATAGTAACATGCCATGAGCTACTAATATATTTATTTAACTGTACTTGTATTCTTTCTCCAAGGTAAAATGACTAAAATGCTTAATATAATTTGCTCCCAAGTTTTATTTAACTCAGTTATGCTGTGTTGTTTAATTATGCATGTCTAAACATGAGATTGCTAATCTTTGGTTGTAGAGTTTATATTGTGATACTAACTTTTGCTTTAAAAATAAACATTTTTTATCAGATGACTCGCAGGGTGCACAGTCAGAAATTGAGGCAAAACAAGAAATTCAGCATCTTCGCAAGGAATTGATTGAAGCCCAGGAGCTAGCTAGAGCAAGTAAACAAAAATGCTTTGAACTTCAAGGTGAGATCAAGATTACTTTGATTCTTTGGGGGATATGGAGGCAACATGATATAACTGAATGCCCCCAAACTTGGAGTCTAGAGGCAAGGTATCTTGTTCCTGATCCACAACTTTACTAGGTATGTGATCTTGGGACATTCACTTAAATTCTCTGAACTTATGTTTCACATCAATAAAGTGGGGAGAGTTCGGTTGCTCTACTTCTTTCACATTTTTGATGTGAACATCATGAAAGATCTCTGCCAGTGAAAGATCTTGATAGTTAATTACATATTGAGTACAACAAAAGGGAAAAGCTATGTACATAAACTTCTAAGTTTTAGTTAACCTAATGTAAGCTACTCAGTATAAGATAAGGGAGATTTATATTCCCTGTGACTTTCCAGTGTACTCAGCAGTAAATGGAAAGAATCAGGCTAGATTAAGGTATAGAAAGAATCTTCTAATGTCCCAACCATTTCTTTCCTAGTAGCTCACTTAACTGTAGTGTCACAGGCCAGTGGAGTCATAGGCTATTCCCTAGAGCTTACACTTCTGTATCATTCACAGTAACTGCCAGGTTGTCGTCAGTTAGCACATTAGAAAGTTTTAGAGTGAGGAGAAAGTGAACAGCCTTTGGCGTCCTCATGTTCTCTAAGAAGGCCTTCCTGACCAGGAGGAAGACTCTCAGGGAGATGCTACTACTCCCTTCCTTTCCTGCTTCTTGAAGAAATTAGAGTTGCTATGCATTGAACTTAAACCTTGTGGAGGGCTCAGGCTAATTTAATCAATTATATTTAAAAAAAAAAAAACAAAAACATTTCCCAAACAGCAGTTATTTAGTCGGTACTTTCTATGTACTTGATAGTACACATTAGGATTTTAAGTTCTTTTTTTTTTTTAATTTAAGCTCAAAATGCTGATTAACAATTATCAAGAATGTTTCTCATGTGAAGAATAGCACATATCTTGGTGATACAAAGTCTGGGAAACCCCACTACTCAATTGAATAGATTTATTACTTACTACTTACTGTTTGTGCTCCTAAAACCTTTAAACTGTCTAACTGCTAATACCGATGATACTTACCGCCTAACTTTTGTTTCCTTCAATAAGCTTTAGGAGAGAATTTTTAAGAAATTTCCCACTGCCCAATTCTGAATACTTTTATTAACTCACAAAATTAGATATACTGTGTTTTACTTTTAGCTCTTTTGGAAGAAGAAAGAAAAGCCTATCGAAATCAAATTGAGGAATCCACTAAACAAATACAGGTTCTTCAAGGTATGGACACTAAGGGTATTTGAGATAGTTTTTAGTGATTCACAGGGATTGGAAACTAAGAGTGCAGAGCATTCCCTTTGTTCTTCCCTAGAATCTGAGACTATAACTGGGTGAGCTCCCTCCTTCCCTCCCTCCCTCCCTCCCTCCCTCCCCTTCTCCTTCTCTCCCTTTCTCCTTTCCTTTCTTTCTATATAAAGGAAGATTCCCCTGTACTCAAACAATAGACACTTGGGTTAGAAGAACAAGGGTGAAGGTGAGGATTTGGAAAGGTTGTCACTTTCTGAGTTATTGCAGTGAGTTACTACAGAGATAGCCTTCAGATAGGAAATCAGTTTGAGCTGCTCTGTGCATTAGCACTTTTAGCTTATGTTGCTAATGTTCATAACACACTTGGCATTGCAACAAAAATTATATACCACATGAAACAGAATAATGGTCCCAACACTGCCTTCAGTGGTAAAGACTGCTCTTCATAGCCCCCATTTAGTGGGCTATCACGGAGTCATTGCAGAAATGGGCAGAAAGACCTCTGCCTGTCACGAGTTTTCTTTGAACTGCAGCTCCTGGTACTGTGAGGCTATAATTGCGAGATACCCCAAGCGAGATCTTTCTTTCCTAAGCTATTGTAGGATTCCTAAGCAAGATTAATTTGCCTTCATTGTCAAAGAGGGAACTGATGTTATTTAAATTTTTAGTTTGCGAGATAGGGTAAGAAGAAATTAGACAATCTCACTTCAGAAGAAATGGGGAGCCATGGTATGAGGCCTGTGATATTTGTCCTAAAATATCCCAGAGAAAAGCCAGTCTTTGGGTTTTCTTTTGAGTGGGATATTTGAGCTATTTAAATTTTTATTATGGTCAAATTAGAATTTCTGGTATAGGTTGTATATCATTTTAAGTTGAAAACTTTTTAAGCCCTTATTATAGTTTAATGCTCTTATTCATTAGTTTATATAAATGTTATTTGAATCTATATTGCCATCCTGTATTGTACATAGGCAGTTTTCTGTGACAGTTCTGTGACTTAGTGCTGCCTTTTGTCTTTAAAGATGCCTTACATAAGCACCAATGAGTGCCCCCTAGTGCCAGCATGTATATTTCAGGACTTAACCCACAAATCCATGGTCATACCCTCACTGGCCATTGTGTCTTTTCAGGTTTTGAACCTGTTACCTCTCAGTGTTTCCTGCACACTTAAAAGGCCTAATATTTTCTTTAATATTTATTTATGGAGCAACCTCCTCCTCCTCTCCCCGCCTTAAATCCTCTTGATTATTTTAATTATTCTTTTATTTTGTCAAAGGAACTTTTTTTACCTATAATTTTCTTGTGTTATAGTAACCAAACCTAGTATGCTAGTCCTAAACAAAGTGTTATTTCATGCAAATTATTTCCAGTTCTATCATCAGGGCATAAGACCAGATCTTTTAAAAATGTACCTCTTTGAATGGGGACATCTGTAATAGTGTCAACAATAAAAATAAAGTTTAAAAATTAGGCAGTATTCATTAATTTTATTAATTCTTGATTGTTTGCTAGTATTGGGGATAGAACATGCATAAGATGTACAGTCTAGTGAAAAGATAAACAACAAACAAATATATAATGTGATATCCAATAAGGGCAGGGTAAATAGCTAGAGAATGACAGATAAGATTTTTTAGGTAAGTCATCAGAGAAGGCTTCTTTAAGGAATTGATATTTGAACAGAAAATTGAATCAAGAACATCAAAGATTTTTCTAATGTTTACCATTTGATCAAGCATTCTCTATCTAGGAATTCACCCTCAGCAGTATTGTTTAGAATAATTAAAAACTAAACAGTCTACAATGTCTAAAATAAAGGATCCGCCAAAAAAAAGTTACAGCATAACTATTTTGTTAAGAGATGTTCATCACTAGCAGGATAGAGAGCACTACACATATTTTTATCCCTCCCTATTTTGTATTCTACGTGTATAGATGCATCGAAAATACCCAGAAGAATAAGTCCAAATGTTAGAAGCAATTTTCTCTGTGTGGGGGAAATAAAGATTAATTTGTTTGTTTGTTTTCTCTGTGTGTTTCTGTATTTTGACATTTTCTACATTAAACATAGATTGCTTGTACAGTCTAATCAAAAACAACAAACAGCTGTGATAGCTTGGGCTATGTAGTGACTACAGTCCCATATGGACCATTCTTTTATTCCTAATTGCTATGGACTAAGGAAATGATAGATAAATATACTTTTGTAGCCCAACTGCAGAGGTTACACATCAATATTGAGAATCTCCGGGACGAGAAGGACAGTGAAATCACAAGCACTCGAGATGAACTGCTTAGTGCCCGAGATGAAATTTTGCTTCTTCATCAAGCAGCAGAAAAAGCTGCCTCTGAGCGGGACACTGACATTGCTTCTTTGCAAGAAGAGCTTAAGAAGGTGCGAGGTGAGCTTGAGAGGTGGCGGAAAGCAGCGTCTGAATATGAGAAAGAAATCACGAGTCTGCAAAACAGTTTTCAGCTTCGATGTCAACAATGTGAGGACCAGCAGAGAGAGGAAGCAACAAGGCTACAAGGTGGATAAGTGTATTTTACATAAGCTCTAATCTCTTGACAATGATAACCATATAACTTATAAAAATTAACAACCCAGGCTCTTCTTCTCTTTGATAGCAATTGATTATACAAAACAGTGTCTTATAGTAGGGCTATAAGAACTTCAGGTCTGCAAGTTCTAGAATAAGCTAAATGTTTTATAATTTTATATTTTATTTAAATACTGTTAAAAATTATTTGTCTTATAAAAGTCAAGTGGGGAGGGGATTACAAAAGTTCAAAGTGATGGGGCTTCTCGTGAGGTATAGATGCAGAGTAATAGGAATCTAAGAATAGCCATGTAAAATCTACATGTTTTTAAAGGGGGGAAAGTATGTTGTTCTCTGAAATTTTTCACCTTTTTTCTCTTAATTATGGAAGTTATGTTCCTATGTTAATGAATATGTTTTGGGATTCTTTTAGGTGAACTAGAGAAGTTGAGAAAGGAATGGAAATTATTGGAAACTGAATGCCATTCTCTAAAAAAGGAAAATGTTTTGCTATCATCAGAACTGCAGCGGCAAGAAAAAGAATTGCACAAGTATGCAAGAACTCTTTTTAGCTTTGAAATATTTCTTTATCTTACATTTTAATTTAAAGTTAATTTAATTTTGATACTTAAATATATTTTTGGAGCAAAATGTTCAGCCAGTGTCATTTTGGCTGTTTGGCAGGTTAACCATGCTACATGACTACTTCAGCATTTTTTTTTCTACCACCACCATCATGATACACATTCTTTCCTTTTGGTGTACTCATGGAATATAGGTTCATTAAATGCCCCCTCCCCAAAAAAATATTCCTAAATGAGCAGCAAAGATCTTTAATTAGTGATTGAATTTGTCCTATAAACTAAATGATAATAAATTCCAAATACAAGTTTGCTTTTCTTTCACGCCAGTGATCCCTTCTTTTACAGTAAGGATGATATGACCATGACAAAGAATTTATACAATTAAAAGACACAAATTCAGCTTCTGGACTTCAAACAGGGTTACATAAAGAGTAATAATATATAAGATCAAGAATTCTCTAATCATTTAAATCTTTCTAGCATCCAGTACCTTAAATGCAAACCAATCAATGCAGTAGATTTACTTCAACAGATTAGTGGAGTCCTGTTTTCCCACGGGGATTTGAACTCTGCAAACGTTTGTTACAGAGTTCAAAATTTATTTTTCCTTAAAAATTTGATCTTTTATATATTTTTATTTAAATAGCATTTGTACTCTTATTCAGAATATGAAAGTAGTACCTGTTTATTATTAAAGCTACTTTTAATCCACCTCCTTCTCCCCAGTACACCAAAATGGAAGTCATTATTCTTGCTAGCCTTGTGGTTACCTTCCTCAAGAGCATTAAGGTTAACAAAAAGTCAGTTATCACCCTAGCTGGTTTGCCTCAGTGAATAGGGCTTCAGCCCTTGGACTGAAGAGTCCAGAGTTCAATTCCAGTCAAGGTTACCTTGGTCATAGGCTTGATCCCCTACCTTGGTTAGGGCACATGTGGGAGGCAACCAACTGATCACATGGATGTTTTTCTCTCTATGTCTTTCCTCTCTCTAAAAATCAATGGGAAAAAATATCAGGTAAGGATTTTAACAAAAAAAGAAAAAAGGGCCCAGCTGGCGTGGCTCAGTGGTTGAACCTCTACCCATGAACCAGGAGGTCGACAGTTTGATTCCTGGTCAGGGCACATGCCCGGGTAAGGGGCTCAGTCCCCAGTAGGAGCATGCAGGAAGTAGCTGATCCATGTTCTCTCTCATTAATGTTTTGATTTTTTGTTATTTGTTTGTTTAAAGGAAAGTGTGTGTATGTGTGTGTGTTTAATATATTTTTATTGATTTCAGAGAAGAATGGAGAGGGAAAAAGAGATAGAAACATCACTGATGAGAGAGTCATTAATTGGCTGTCTCCTGCACGTCCTGGTGCCCCACAACGGGAATGAGCCCACAGCCTAGGCACGTGCCCTGACTAGGAATTGAACTGTGACCTCCTGGTTCATAGGTTGATGCTCAACCACCGAGCCATGCTGGCTGGGCTCTCATTGATGTTTCTATCTCTCTATCCTTCTCCCTTTCTCTCTCTCTCTAAATCAATAAAAACATTATATCCTATATAATAAAAGCCTAATATGCTAAGTGTCCAACCGTTTGTTCGACCGTATGACCAGTTGCTGTGATGTGCACAGACCACCAGGGGGCAGACACTCCGACTGGTAGGTTAGCTTGTTGCTGGGGTCCAGTCGATCAGGACTGGGTGAGATGGGCTGGACACCCCTGGAGCCCTCCCGTGGTCCCTCCCTGGCCCTGATCATGCACCGGTGGGACCCTTCAGCCTGGCCTGTGCCCTCACAATCCGGGACACCTTGGAGGATGTCAGAGAGCCAGTTCTGGCCCTATCCCCGCAGGCCAAGCCGAGGGACCCCACCAGTGCATGAATCCATGCACCAGGCCTCTAGTTTGTGTGTGTATATATATATATATATATATATATATATATATATATATAGTCACAGAGTTTGGAATATTCATACTAGATCGTTGGTTAAGCTGTCTGCCTAAATTGACATATACTATTTAAGACAAATTAATTTCTTAAACTTCTGGTTTAGTAGTTCTCTAAATTTATTTGGTAAGCCTCCCCAGCATACTTGTATTTAGAACCTAGTCTTTCTTCATGGGTTATTATCTGCCATTTAGTTCCTGGCTGTATTGGCTTGACATCACATCTGCCTCCTAAGAATCGGCCTAGCAAAAAAAAAAAAAAAATCTTCCTAGCATACAATCAAAATGTGATTTACTAGTATACTGCACTAGAGGCCCGGTGCACAAAATTTGTGCCCTAGAGTGGGTGGGGTCCTTCAGCCTGGCCGGCACCCCTCGGGGGATGTCTGCTGAGGGATCCTTAGCGCTCCTGCCACTGCCGCTGCACTCACCAGCCATGAGCCCAGCGTCTGGCTGACTCCCCCTATGGGAATGCACTGACCACCAGGGGGCAGCTCCTGCATTGAGCATCTGCCTCTGGTGGTCAGTGCACATCATAACAACTGGTCATTCCATTGTTTGGTCGATTTGCATATTAGGGTTTATTATATAGGATAGTACCTCAGTTACATCCTGAGTCTTATGACTCATCCTGAGAGGCATAATAATTTTTAAGACCTTATCCTCCTTTAGCTGTTTCATTTATATATGAGAACCAAATTATCTCTTTAACTGATTTGAGAGAGAGAAAGAAAGAGAAATATCGATTTGTTGTTCCACGTATTTATACATCCTTTGGTTGATGCATGTATGTGCCCTGACTGGAGATTGAACCCACAACACTGGTGTATTGGGATGATGCTCTAACTGAGCTACCCAGCCAAGTCCTGGAAGCCAAATTCTTTAACACAATTACACTATTCAGGTCTTTTGTTCTTTGTTGTCTGTGATGTAAAAGGAATTGAATAAAGAATTTCCTTTTATGCCTATAAAACTGTTTTCCTAGTGTGTAAATTGTGGTTGTTTTTTTAAATCAAGTTTTAAAATTTGGTAATCATAGAATTTAAGCAGGAAAACAGCCTCAGAAATTGAGTTCCGTGGAGGGCACTGAGACTCTCCTTGTATTATCTGTGTCTGTTTAACATGGTGCCGGCACAGATCTGAGAGCTCAGGAAATCCTTACTCAGAGAATGGTTTTATACCAGTTAAGTGACTTGCTTAACATCCCACAACCAAATAGGGGCCCCAGCCTCCTGGTTCTTTGTCCTGTGCTTTTCCCCATTTTGGTGTGTCTTCTCATTTGAGTAGGTTTATCTTTACTTGAATTGGCAGTGACTTCTAAACTGTGAGTTTCTATTCCCCCATCCTATTTGTCAAGTACTTATAATAAATAGTTGAAGCAAATGCTATTCTTTCCTGTAGAAGACCTACACTGAATCTTTTTATGATAGTTAATATAATGTGATATAACAAAATATAGTCACCTTCTACTTCTACTTTTAAATTTCAACCTTTATGTATATCTGATTATCTGCAAATAGGACACAGCTTTAAACTTAGTTGCGTTCTTTAGTGTTTTGACACTTTTTACTTATTGAAACTCTTATTTTTTATATACTTTTCTTTTCTCTGAAATCCACTCCATCCCTCCTAATGAAATGTTTAAGGAATTGGACTTCCTGCTGTGTCTAGTTTCTACATGAATAACTCTGTGAATATTTATCTTACAGTTCTCAGAAGCAGAGTTTAGAGCTTACCAGTGATCTTGGCATCCTTCAGATGACAAGGAAAGAGCTTGAGAATCAGATGGGATCCTTGAAAGAACAGCATCTTCGGGATTCAACTGATTTAAAAACTCTTCTCAGTAAGGCTGAAAACCAAGCAAAGGATGTACAGAAAGAGGTAAAGCGGAAAGACATTATAAGCCCCATTATGGTTGGACTTACAGCCAAAAGCAAATCAGATATTCATGCTAGTTAGAAATCAAGTTACATTACCTGTCGCGAGGTTGATACTTGGAACATCTCTGCTTGGTGATTTCTAGCTGTGTATCATGGTCCATTTATAGAGAATTTACATTTAGGCCAAACCATTAAAAAATATAAATATATAAAATTACATTAAAATTTTTTCTGTACCAATTAGTTGACCTATATGAAAAGCCCTTTGTACCAAATCACTTAACCCTCTCAAAGACAGTATCTTACTTAGAATACTTTGGAAAATGCTCAGCTGTTGTGGCTCAGTGGCTCATTTTATTTAGTTGGAACACAAATTTTGTGCCAAAGTAAATACCCAAGTATTTAATACTGTAATACCGTTATGAACCAGGAGGTCACAGTTTGATTCTCAGTCAGGACAGATGCCTGTGTGTGGGTTCAATCCTCCAACCAGTGTGGGGTGTGCAGGAGGCAGCCGATCAATGATTCTCCCTCATCATTGGTGTTTCTATCTCTTTCCTCCTCTCCCTTCCTCTCTGAAATCAATAAAAATATATTTATAAAAAAAAAAGAAAGAAAGAATACTTTGGAAAATAAAGTTGAGGCCACACCATAATGCTATTTAAACCCCTCAGGTGAAACTGGCCTGAAAAGTTACTTAAAATTCACCTAATAACCAGCCAGCCAAATACATATTCTATGACCTTTTACTTTCTTCCCATAAGCCCCATCTCATTTTCCCCTTCTTCACAAATATGCATGCTCCTGTTTCATGTCATTTTGCTTAAAACCTTGACTTGGTGGCTTTTTAAAAAAAAATCATGTTAAAAATGGTGACGGTTGACTTTGGAGCAGTGACCCCACCCAGCCTCTTCTGAGCAAAGTTTTGCACTCCTGGCCTGCATTGCCTCCTGACCTGCTCTGGGCATGGAGAAGCCTAGTGCATTTTGATCTACTTACTGGTCAGGGCCCACCCCAGTTGTAGACTCTGTTAAACAAAGGATTCGTTATAAATGGAAGGAAGTTGAAGACAGTTCTCTGTCTTTAATAACGAATTTTCCCAAAATTGTTTTTAGAAAATCTGTTTAATCAATGCAGTTTTCCTTTGCACTTTCCTTTCCTTGTAGTATCTTGAACTTGGAAATAATTATTGTTCTGTCTTCATGTTTGTTCCTAAAGGAAAAAAAAACCTGTAACAGTATATGCAGCCATATTGATTTTGTAATATGTTCATTTTTATCCTCTTGCTAAGGATATGTGTTTGGGGAGAAATCTCATTTTATTTAGTTGGAACACAAATTTTGTGCCAAAGTAAATACCCAAGTATTTAATACTGTAAGCACTTTGTGTTCTTCCAGTCCATATGTCATAATTCTTTCAAAATCTGGGAAGAATGCTGTGGTTGGAAGATGATTCTGTTGTATGTTACTATGAATGCATTACCGTTTTGTTGCATTATTTGTTTGCCTGTTTTTGGTTACCAAGCCATCAGTGCAAAATGCTTTAACTGTTTCCATAAATTGCAGTGGCATGTTGTCACAGCATCTAAATTGTTGATAGCCTTTGGATTGCATTAAATGCAGCATATTTAAAAATATGTCTGATCTTGTCAATATGTTTCTTTTTTGTTTTCTTGTTCAGTGTTTTCCATTGTGAAATGATATGTAGTCATCACACTTCTTTGTAATGTAAATTTGCTTCTCTTTCTGTTTGTTCTGATGTCAACTATTGGATACTAGTCTGTAACTAAACTGTTCTTTACTGAGGTTCTTATATCTGTGTAATCTGTTGCAAATGAATTACTACCTTTTATTAATGCACATATATTCTTCCCTTTCAGTATTCCCCTTTGTTCTCCTTTCTCTCATAGAATCATGCATAGTATCATCATTATGTATCTTGAGCACTGTAAAAGTCTAAAATATTATCAGCTAATAAGCAAGGTTATTTAAGAAGAAAACCAGAAGTGTTGGTAATATTGTGTGGTATTTCCCTTTTAATCAGAACTGAGCTCATTTCTCACCTCTGAGTTAGAAAGCAAGATAGAGCAAAAGTGATATCCAAGCAAGATATGAAACTAAGTTTGCAGAAGGTGACCTTTGTTCCAACAATTAAACTTTTACATGTGGCAGCTTTTATTTGAATATTTAACAAAGAAAAAATACATGAGAACAGTACATTTACCCTCAGTATTAAGAGAAAAATAATAGTATAGCATCTTTATATTTGACTTTAAAAAGCATCTACATAGTTTAATTTAGTAGGAATATCTATGAATTTATAATACATTGAATATACAAGTCACCTTGCAAAGACTAACTCAGCGAAGTTGCTTGGCCTCACCATCTTGTTCCGGGGCCAGAGTTCTTCCCACCCCTCTCACATGCTGAAGGTAAACAGCCAATCTTCCGACTGAGCTGCCTTCCTGTCTTTCAGCTTCACAACTCCTGGAACAGAGAAATGGCTAAGTGCTTTGGTATGAATGGCAGGCTGGATGTGAAAATGGTGGAAAGGGAAAGTAAGGGGAAATTTAAGTCAGCAAAGCACTTTTCATTTCTGCTCTATTACTCACTGTTAAGAATCAGATCATTGAGAATTGATTATGTTCTAAGGTACACAGACTAGTCTAGGTACACTGAATTTGCCTTGGCAGCCTACCCATAACCTTCTGCCTTCTGGAAAGAAGTCCACAGACCCCACAGAAAAAAGCTGTCATGAAGCCCATGAATCTTACTCCTTAATTCACTCTCTGGTATACTATCTGGACTTGTTCTGGGGACTTTGGTAGGTAATAAGGCGCCCCTTTCATATTTTACCTCCTTCTCTGTACACATATCTTTCTCCCCATTTTCTAGTGACTTTTCTGCTGACCCTAAGCCCCTTACCCCCACCTCTTCTGACTAATGTTTTTATACATTTTTACCCTTCTTAGTTCTTTACCTTTTGGGATGCATAATGATAAACTCCAAGGTAATTGCATTATTCAGAAGCACCATATCAAGGTGTATCCTTTATTGAGGAATTTCTAGGATATAGGCAGAAAGGGTTAGAAGCTTTCCAGCCTCATGGTTTATGTTTAGGGAAGAGGAGAAACCTTTCCAGTATGGCAGACCCATGGTATATTGATTTTATACTCAGCCCTTGTCTTTCTTTCTTCCACAATCTTCAGAGATGGCAGCGGAGGCCGAGACAAAGGCACAGCCAGCAGCAGAACAGTCTCTGCTCTTTGACTGGGAGCCCAGCTTGCATGTAAGATGCAATATCTAGAAGTGGAACCAGTCTAGAATTCCTGCCTCCCGGGGCATTTAAGTAGGAGCACACCATTCTGCATTTCCCATTAACCTCACCTGTGTTTTTGAGGGCTAGCTAGTGCATCTGAAAATTATATACTGTGAACTGTTTTTCAGAGCAGGAAGTAGTTTGTTTCACTTTTCTATAGACATTTTTCTATAATGTCTATCAGAAACACATTTTTAAAAATTACTTTTAATTGATGCTTATAAGTTTAAGTTGAGAGATAGAAATGTCCCTACTCATAGTCGTTGGTACCTTAGACCAGTGGTCACCAACCTTTCGGACCTCACAGATCACTGGTGGTCTGTGGACCACCGGTTGGCGACCGCTGCCTTAGACACATTTCTTTGCTTTATTTGCCTAGAAATTCATTTATCTGGAACATTTTCATAACCTGTGATGCTGGATTAAAGGAGGACTAATGGGAATTAATACTTTCTACTTCGCGACTAAACTAGCTTGGCTGACATTGCTTACCAGGATATAAACTCATACTTTCTAACCTTGCCATTTAATTAAGCTATGGAGTTTTTCTTCACTTGTTTTCTTTTGCTCAGTTTGAAATTTTATTTTTCTCCTCTAACTCACTTAGTGGAAAAAGTGACCCTTTATATTAGAAACAGATGACACACTAGTTACTTCTCTTAATTTTTTTTTAACTTCAGAGCCAGAAAATTCTTACATAGAATCAAGTTAACATTAAAGACTTCTTATTATTAGTGTAAATGATTCTTATCCTTCTGAAAACAAAAAGGCTTGACTTTGGTGTTGCAGGTAACTAAAGAGGGTCTGGTATATAAGCCTGACTAGAACATAACTTCATACCCTTTTAAGTTGAGTCTGCACACTCTTTTTTCTTTGCCTTTAGTATGAAAAGACACAGACTGTACTCTCAGAACTGAAGTTGAAGTTTGAAATGACTGAGCAGGAAAAACAATCAATCACAGATGAGCTCAAACAATGTAAAGACAACCTGAAGCTGCTCCGAGAAAAAGGAAATAATGTAAGTCTTTGCAAACTTGGCTTAGCTTTGATTGAGAGGCAGGTGAGAACCCTGAAATCGATTCTTCAGAGGATTTTATTACTGATTTGAGAAACTAAGGCCTATAATACACATGAGCTAAGATTTTCATTATGAAATGCCATGATGGAATCATTGTGTTGTCAAAATTTTTAGTTAAGAATTTGCTCCTTTAACCTGTACCCCTAGAAGAGCCTGAGGACAGCCTGGAGCAAGAGCCTTGTTTGCAAGAGAATAATTACCTAAGAACTGTCAGCTTTTCCCTGATGAATCTGAACTTCTGTCCCACTTTCTGGCTCTTTTTTTTCCTGGCTGGGAAATGAAGCCTTGTACCACCAGAGTCCCACCTAAGAAAGAGTAGTTCATGTTGACTCCTTAGCATTTGGTTGTATCCAAAAATGGAAACTTTATTATGGCTTTTATTTTATACTAAGAATTTTCTCACTAAGGCACATTCCTAAAAAACGTAGTGTCTTTTTGGCCTCCCATAAATGTTAGGAAATATTGAAGAGTTTCTGTAGAGCTATGTGTGTGCACGCATGTGTGAAGTTGGAATGTTTTAGTATAAACTGGGTTTAATATTAATTTGTTTTTCATTTGCTAGAAAGGCAGATGGTCTTTAAAAAGATGTGGTACTAAATAAATGTTGTGTTACATGTTTTGGTGATCATTGCCTTTGTGGGACCTAACTGATGGATGATGTTCAGTGTGGTTGGATGTGCTGTGACTTACTTCAGACCTTTGCCATGGCTTGGACACTGCGGGAGACACACTTCCTGCAGAGGAAGGCACTTTGCTTAACTCGCAGCACAGTGCAAAAGAGTGGTGTTGCATGGCCATCACAGAATGCTCATGAGTTGTGTCCAGCTGTCCTTCCTTTGCCAAAGAAAGTCTTAGTTTTTTAGAAAATAAAGGCATGTGGCTTAGTTAGAAGACTTTTAGAAGTTAATGAATGGGGTCTGGAGGCTGTATGCTAAGCAAAAATAGAGTGCATTTATTTTGAAAATATAGATTACAGAACTCTTCTAAAATCAGATCATAATGGTTTGATTCCAAGTTTGATTACTCCTATCTTTTATGTTAATTCATATCCTTCTGAGTATGGAATTTCAGTCTATCTTCTACTAAATTAACCTATGAAGACATCTAGCATAATCAGAATGGATTCCCTGCACCATTTAGAGCCTTTTCTAAAGTAACATTATTATTATTTGCAGTTGCACAAATAATTTACCGTAAGGGTAAATTTCCTTTTATTTATAATATGGACGTGTGGTACTAAAATGTTACTCTGTAATAACACTCATTGTGGTAATTTCCTCCTAATTTAATAATTGTTTATATTTGGTAATAAAACCCAAAGCCCTGAGACTTAGCTGCCTGTCTTCATATACCAAATGATGATCATACATTATGTCAGCTCTCTTACTTGGTTTAGAAAACACACACCATAGGACATTTATTTTTAAGCTTTAAAGCAACAGCAAAAGAGTTTTGGTTTTTTAAAGAAAGGTTTTGATGGAGAGATCAAATAAATTTTAGCCATTTCCAATATACTCATGTCAAATAATGGATTCCAAGTATGAAGCAAAAATAATGTACTGTCAAGCAGAGCATCAGTTGTTGAGGTATTGTCCTTGCTCTGTCTTAACATACTGCCTTTCATTAGGATGTTAGGAACACCCACATTGCCCATTCCTCCATCTGTTCCTGTTAGGCTGTAGTTTGTCAGCTTACATACCACAGTCCATCATTCTGGATTGTATTAGATGTCTTTAAAATGTTTGAATCAGTGCAAAACCTGAGTGCTAATACTTCAATTACCTCAGTCTTTCTACCCTTCCTCCCACCCCCTTGGGGTCTAAATCATCTTATCTGATTTTTTATAGCATAAAATGATTTTAATATCCCTTCCCTTCTTTAGCCTTCCATATTACAACCCGTCCCAGCCGTATTCATCGGCCTATTCCTGGCTTTCCTGTTTTGGTGTTTCGGTCCATTGTGGTAGAGAAAGGTACAAGCACTACTGTTGAGTCCTTGTCTGTTTGTCCCCGTCACCTGTTTGTACCATATTTGTAATATAGTGCATGGCAAAACCACACGGGTATTTTGTTACCTGAAGCAAACCCTTCATTTAGTATGCCATGTATTGTGTCATTTGAATGAACTGAACAATCAACTAATCATGTAACATTTTGTCTTGTTTCCTTTGTAATAATGCTAACAATGAATTAATTCCAACCTAACCAGTTGTTAATATTCTGCGTTTAACTGAGTCTTTGTCTCTAGCAAACTGGAGTAAGCTATGAATGTCTGCAATATTAGTACCCCTTTCCAATTATATTTTTAATCAAATTTTAATGAGAAATGAAGAGTTTGCCTCTTTGAAGTTTTCAGCCAGCTTTCTTACCCCTCCTCCCTTTCCTCTTCTTTTCCATAGTGTAGGGTTTCTTTGTTTCAATCCTTGCCTATATTTACACAATGGCTATGAAGATGAAAAAGGATGAGATTAACATAATGGACCATTGGCTCACAATCTCAACCTCAATGTGCATTTACTTAGGAGAGTAAATTTACCCCATATCTTTCTGAGCCCTGATCTGCAACATTAGAATATTTCCTTAAAAGCCAACTTTCTTAATAAAAACACTAATAAAAATAAAGCTATCAACCAAAAGCAAGTTGATATTATAAAGCCCTCTGAAAATTAACAGGGAACAGCCCATTCATGTTTGCCTCCAACAGGCATGCATGTTAGTAGATCATATGAGATGATCACATGACATTATTACACTGGACATGGTCTTTACCAAAAGTATCAGATAGGCAGAGTCCCTAAGTAGCACTTCCCCATCTTGAACCCCATCTGATTTTGTCTTATGTGGTTTCAAATTCGAGCATCAAAGCTTAGACCATTTTCTTTCGATCACCTTACTGACCAACCTTTTGTATAAACCTACCCTACTATGTGAGTCTGATTTTTATCAAGAAATAAACACGTTAGGCAGAAACATACTCCAGGCATCTGTGTACATCAGTTAGTTGTAATATATGGGTACTGGAGTAAATAAAGCAGGCTGAGCCCAGAGGGCTTCTTAGAAGTCACTGTTGGGTTTTAGCTGTAACAAAACTGAAAACTGCCCAGGACTTGCCTGAGATGTATCGAGACACAGTGGTCCTCTAAAATAGTTCCTGCTGTTAGGGCTCTTCTCACACCTGCTCTCCCGCACCTTTATTTCCTTTCTTTTTAAAATGTTTTCTTATGCAAAGATAAAGTTTTTCTAATAGTCAAGTATTCAGGACTCTCTGGAAACCAAGGGGTTAATATGTATGAAAAGAGAGGGGAGAATGTGATACTGACTCTTGGTTTCTTTCCACACAGAAACCCTGGCCCTGGATGCCCATGTTGGCTGCCCTGGTTGCAGTAACAGCCATTGTGCTGTACGTGCCAGGTCTGGCCAGAGCTTCTCCATGAGAGTGTTTCTTGAGTCCGTACACCGTCCTCCCTCTAGAAGCTGGCATCACACTCATGCTGGGGACAAACAGAACCATTTTCTTCCTTTTTACCTCTTAAAACAGCAGACAGAAGTGCAAGAATACAGCTGTAGGGTCATTGCTTTAAATTATATAAAATGTATCTGTCTATAAAGAGAATATAAAATTGTGACGTTATTGTAAGCAATAACTTGCTTGCAATTTTTCATGTAATTTTAAAATTAGTATGTTGGGGTTCTGAATATTATGGTGGCCTAAAGTAGGCTTCTTGATACACCAGATTATTTATAACATTAAATTTATGGGTATTTTACTCTGAATTCTAAAGGCCAGATAATTCATTTTTCTGATTCGTTAATTACCCAAACCAAACAACCGATGTATACATGGGAAGAGAGGCCCTGTGTGCTCAGTGCCTATCAGTTTGAAATATATACACATATATATATATTTTTTACATATTTACACCATTTTTTACTTGTTATAAAACCACTGAGCTATTGGGAACAAGACTTAGAGACAACTCTTTGTGTGGATTTTTTTGTTTAAGGAGAAATAATGCACTTGGAAAGTATTCTGCTCTAGTGATACTTTGGGCAATATGTGCACGCTTGTTCAGCCTTAATGTGACTTGACGATGTGGAGGACATCAGCTTTGAAAAACTTTCCATGAGAGTATTTTCTCGAACAAACTAAAGAATTTCTGGAAGCAAAAACATAGTAATTATATAATTTCAGTGCAGTAACCAAACTTTTGAGTCAATTGGAATGTAATTTATTAAACCTCATGTATTTAAAGAGATATTTTCTTTTAAGCCAAGTTACTTTTTCATATACAGCATTTTAGGAAGCATGATTTTTTTTCTATCATCTCTTCCTCCAAAGCATGTTTAATTGAAGAAAGAATTAATTTCTCTTTAGATAAGCTTTTACAGACTTAATTTGATTATGGTATTTCAAAGCTAATTCATGTTCGAAGTATACTGTTATTACCTACCAACAGATTTCCTGGTTGGGTATGCAAATGGTTATTTTCTTTTGTTAATTGGTATGTTCTGTTAATGAGAGCACTATTCCCAAGATTAATAGCGTTTCAGGCTCAGTGAAGCACCTAAACACTGCTTGATATTATAAATTTAAAACACAGAAGTGGTTTTGTGCAGCACCACAGTCATGTCAATAAAGTTTATTTAGATCATAGAATATCCTAAAGTATCACATAGTTGAATTTTTCAGTCAATGAAGGCCAGGAGGCAATGTCAGTGAACTGGCTTGAACGTTCTGTGGCAATCCACAGGCCTAGCCAAATATTGAAATAGAAGTTTAGGATATAATTTGCCTTGTGATGTTTGGCAGTCATTGTTTTTACTTTAAAAGTTATGTTTTAAGCTATTTGGGATTGGCTGTTGGGAGGATCACTAGATTTATGGAGGAATTAGTCACAGATGACTTGTAGGAAATACTGTCATACATAGTTCATTTCATCATTTTCTGTTGCAGGAAGCCACTCCACCACAGAATGCTAATATGCCAGTGGTACCCAGTACCTCTTGTATATAGGTTATTGCAAATATTGTTCTGAAATGCTTAACTTCAGAATTACATTTTTTAAAGTAAATAATTGTTTTAAATCTATTTTGTAAAGATATAAAGTACAATAGAATTTCTGGAGTACAGATTAAACTATTTGCACTAACACACGTGATGTGCATGATTTAATAAAATAACTTTACTCCCTATGCATTTTTGAGTTGGATATCATTGAAATTCTTAGTGCTGACTCTACTATTGGATTGTTAATAAGTCTTTTCTTAAAATGACTCTTTGTGCAACACATGTTTGGTGTTCTTCAGGGTTTAAAAGAAAACACTGAGCTGTTTCCTCCAGGTTTTATTAGCCTTTTATTTAACATAGTGCTTTAATTTTTTTTCTCTTTTACTATGGTTATTGTTAAAACATGGCTCACTTGCCAGACAAGTCTCTCTAAATGTAAAGTCCAGTATCAATATTTACTTTATTTAAATTGAATAAATGAGGTTTTGTAGTTACTGCCAGTTTTTCTTAAGAATATAAATGAGCCTATTCATAAGCAATACCTCCAGCTTTGTTTAGTTCACTTCCAGGTTAAATAAAGAGCATGATTATTCACTGGTAGTGATCGAGCCATTAAGAAATTTTAGTCGTAGCCGTTAAGAATTGAGCAGCCTATAATGATACATTAAAGAATTACACAACGGCGCTAGCGGCTGGGTCAGAAAATGAAAAGAACGTGGGGGCTTGAAGCTAAGCAGAACCAAACTGGATCCTGACTCTGCCTTTTGTCAGCTGTGTTGCCTTGGGCAAATCATGTATATTCTCTGAGCCTCCACGTCCTCCTTTATAAAATGGAGAGAATAGCATCTATATTTTTAGCGATGGCATGAAAATTAAAAAGATAATGTATGTGAACTGTCATTTGAGTGCCAAATGAGTGTTTATGAGAATGTCATACTAGAAAAAATACTGCAATTATTTAAGTTAGGTGAACCATTACAGCTGTTTAAAGTGGATTTTCTCTGTGTGAATGAGATATAACTGCGAAGTAATGAATCTGAAGAAAGCATCTTCACCAAGCTCTGTCCCCTTCATAGTTGTGTCTGGGAAGTAATATGCTTAGTTTGATAATGAGCCTGTTGTGAAAACAAGTCACAGTGCTGAATAGTAGAGGCTTCCAACCAAAACTAGTATTGATTGCCTCACTTGATCTCTCACTTTAATCACCAAACTTGACCCCCAGTAACTTTTAGCTGCTTCCAGTGATTATATCTACTATCAAAAAGATGGAAATCTGGCCCCTAGCCAGTTTGGCTCAGCGGATAGAGCTGCAGACTAAAAGGTCCCAGGTTTGATTCCAGTCAAGAGTACATACCTCGGTTGCAGGCTTCCATCCCTGGTTGGGACGTGCGGGAGGCAACCCAGTCAATATGGCTCTCTCACATCGGTGTTTCTATCTTCCACTCTCGCTAAAAATCAATGGGAAAAATGTCCTCAGGTGAGGATTAAAAAAAAAGATAAAGATAATAAATGTAACAAGTTAAACACAGACACACACAAAGATGGAAATCTACTAAAGAGAAAAAAAACTGCATACAAAACAGCTGTCTTAAAAATGTACAGCCTTGCTGAAAAAAATTCACTTCTGGAAATTTATTCTGAAATGTAATTAAAAATAATTGTGTGCACAAAAATTCAACTACCATTTAGTATAGGATTTTTTTGGTAATAGTGATGGGTAAACAACCTAAATATCCAGCAATGGGTCATTGGTTAAGTTAATATTGCCATTCTACCCATTACTCTGCTTGCAAAGGATGTGGGGAGAGAAAGGTTACCAGGGTAGAATAATCCTGGTTTTATAAAGAAATAATGCAGACATACAGGATATGTTTCCAGCAGGAGGACTCAGAAAGATTTATACCCAGGCCACAGTAGTGCTTCTCTCTCTCTATGATCATAGGTCAATTCTTTTCTCCTTTTATGATTTCTAATTTATTTTAATATATGTTGCTTTTGTAAATTTTTAAAAAGCTATTTGATTTTGCTTTGAATTAGAAACAAAACGAATTTTCCAGGATTCCAAATTGGTTTCCATGATTAAATGAGTAAGTACCTGTATTTATTTTTTTAATATATTTTTATTGATTTCAGAGAGGAAGGGAGAGGGAGAGAGAAATAGAAACATCAGTGATGAGAGAGAATCGTTGTTCTGCTGCATCCTACATGCCCCATAGTGGGGATTGAGCCCGCAACCCAGATATGTGCCCTGACCAGGAATTGAACTGTGACCTCCTAGTTCATAGATCGATGCTCAACCACTGAACCACACTGGCCAAAGTATCTACATTTAAAGGGGCTAGTGTTCATTTGCACTTACGAATTCTGGTGTGTTCATTTAAAAATCAGTCTTGATTCTCACAGCCACTTGGCCTGGAGGTCAAACCCTCCCTGGTATTAGCTACAACAATCAAGGCTTAACTACAAGACTGCGAACAAAGACCACTAGGGGGTGCACCAAGGAAGCATAACAAAATGCGGAGACAAAGAAACAGGACAAAATTGTCAATGGAAGATATAGAGTTCAGAACCACACTTTTAAGGTCTCTCAAGAACTGTTTAGAAGCTGCCGATAAACTTAATGAGATCTACACGAAAACTAATAAGACCCTCGATCTTATATTGGGGAACCAACTAGAAATTAAGCATACCCGGACTGAAATAACGAATATTATACAGACGCCCGACAGCAGACCAGAGGAGCGCAAGAATCAAGTCAATGATTTGAAATGCGAGGAAGCAAAAAACACCCAATGGGAAAAGCAAAATGAAAAAAGAATCCAAAAATGCGAGGATAGTGTAAGGAGCCTCTGGGACAGCTTCAAGCGTACCAACGTCAGAATTATAGGGGTGCCAGAAGAAGAGAGAGGGCAAGATATTGAAAACCTATTTGAAGAAATAATGACAGAAAACTTCCCCCACCTGGTGAAAGAAATGGACTTACAGGTCCAAGAAGCGCGGAGAACCCCAAACAAAAGGAATCCAAAGAGGACCACACCAAGACACATCATAATTAAAATGCCAAGAGCAAAAGACAAAGAGAGAATCTTAAAAACAGCAAGAGAAAGAAACTCAGTTACCTACAAGGGAATACCCATACGACTGTCAGCTGATTTCTCAACAGAAACTTTGCAGGCCAGAAGGGAGTGGCAAGAAATATTCAAAGTGATGAATACCAAGAACCTACAACCAAGATTACTTTATCCAGCAAAGCTATCATTCAGAATTGAAGGTCAGATAAAGAGCTTCACAGATAAGGAAAAGCTAAAGGAGTTCATCACCACCCAACCAGGATTATATGAAATGCTGAAAGGTATCCTTTAAGAAGAGGAAGAGGAAGAAAAAGGTAAAGATACAAATTATGAACAACAAATATGCATCTATCAACAAGTGAATCTAAGAATCAAGTGAATAAATAATCTGATGAACAGAATGAACTGGTGATTATAATAGAATCAGGGACATAGAAAGGGAATGGACTGACTATTCTTGGGGGGGAAAGGGGTGTGGGAGATGCGGGAAGAGACTGGACAAAAATCATGCACCTATGGATGAGGACAGTGGGTGGGGAGTGAGGGCGGAGGGTGTGGCGGGAACTGGGAGGAGGGGAGTTATGGGGGGGAAAAAAGAGGAACAAATGTAATAATCTGAACAATAAAGATTTAATAAAAATAAATAAATAAATAAATAAATAAATCTTATAATTTGAAACCTGGTTTGTATACGTGTACATAGAATGTTGGAGGAGGTCTTAGCAATCCATTCTCACCTTTTTGCCAATCAGGGCGAAAGTTCAGATAATTTTTTACTCAAAGTCAGAATGATACTTATAAAGTTGAGAAGTAAGATGATTTTTTTGCTGCTCCACATTGTCTCCAAGCTTCAATGGTTTTATATCCATTTACTTAGCAAATAATATTGTCTAATGGGAGACGCTGTACTAGGTCCTGGCAATACTCAGTCCCTGTAGAGGGGGATACAGGCAAGGAAGCTGGCAGTTACAACAGAGTGAACTAGGCGACACAGGAGCCTGTGGAACCATGGAAGAGGCTGTATTCTTTCTCACCTTCACGCACCCCACCATCCAAGCCAGAGATGCTTGGCTGCAGAGCCAGAGGTGAGTTTTCCTTCTCCTTAGTCTGGGAAACAGGACGGGTTTCTCTCTCTCTCTCTTTTAAATTTTTTTTAAAATTAATGTATTGATTGATTTTAGAGAGAGAGGGAGGAGAAGAGAGAGAGAGGAACATCGATTTGTTGTTCCAATTATTTATGGAATCCATGGTTGGTTCTTGTATGTGCCCTGAAGGGGGATCAAACCCGAAACCTAGGGGTTTCAGGACGATGCTCTAACCAACTGAGCTACCCTGCTTATTTTTAATTTAAATAAGTTTATTTAAACAACAAGACATTTGACTTAAGGGAAAACTATCTAGGACTCAGAGTAATTTGTTCCTACTTAAGGACAGATTGTTCTACATGTAACAGCTATGTACAAAAAAGTTATAAAATTGTCCTTGATTTTGCAATGATAAGTGAAAACATTAAAATTTTCCAAAGGTATGCAAGGAGTTTTATGTTTGTTTGTTTGTTTTTTTGTTATTAAACAATGAGAGCAAAATAACTTACTGGACTATAAGCTGAATGAGCTGCTAATGGAGAAGGGGAGTATTTTCATAGAACCAGTATTTTTCCCCATCCCATCTCCATTTGATGTCTATCAAAACATTCCATTAGCACCCAGCCAGTGTGGCTCAGTGGTTGAGCATCAACCTAGGAACCAGTAGATCATAGTTCAATTCCCAGTCAGGGCGCATGCCCCAGTGGTGCGCTTGAGCTCCAGTAGGGGATGTGCGGGAGGCAGCCAATTGATGGTTCTCTCTCATTGATGTTTCTATCTCCCTCTCCCTTCCTCACTCTGAAATCATTAAAAATATTTTTTTAAAAAAAAGAGTTAAAAAAAACACAACCCAAACAACACCACATACCCTTGGCCATTTAGTTTTAAAAATGCAAATGTTTGTGCACATACATCAGTTACTTTATGTCCAGTAAAGGAATGGGAAAGGGGAAAATGAAAAAAGAGAAAACTGTATTGTAGTAGGATGCGATGGAACCAAACTCCTTGCAGTTTTATTACTCCACAAGTTCTGGAGTAAAGTAGCAGTTCCCCTTTTAGCAGACGCCTCCTGTCTGCTGCAGGAACACATCACTTGTACCTTCATCCTCCATGTCCAAGTGTGCAGTGTCTGTTTCATCGATTGGCTGCCCGTCAAACCGGAATCGCATCTCGCTCTTTGACAAACCCTGTCGTCCACAATAGGCTTTCATTAGTTTGCTAAGGGGTGTGTTCCTCTTAATCGTAAACTGCACCCCAGAGCCATCCTGCCCCGCCACCTTCAACCCAATATGATTGCTGTTCTCAATCTTGATGAGTCTCCTCAGCTACCGCTTCACAGATGAGATGCCAAGTCCGCACCAAACAAGCACATAAGCAGCACCAGGAGCTGCAGATGGAGGTGGCCAGGACTGGTTTCTCTTGAAGTACCTGGTTTTGCAAATGATTATGATCTGAGGTTGATTTTCCTAGAAAAGGCATTGTGATTGGGAAGCCAATCATGAGAATTCTTTTAAAAGATATTAGCTTGTAAGAACATGTAATAAATAACTTGAAAATGCAATGGGTATTTAATTTTAAAGCGTGCCTTTAACATTTATGTAAAACGTTTTTTGTACTCCTTCAATAGAAACTAAACTGGCCACTGTGTATAGCTAGCAATAAAACTACTGGTCCGCAATGTGTTAAAAAACGAAAGACTCAGAACCTTTGACCCTCTTCCTTATCTGCCGAAAGGAATTAAGATTTAAAAAACCTGCTTCAGGCCCTGACCAGTGTGGCTCAGCTGATGCACTGAGAGGTCCCAGGTTGGATTGCAGGTCAGGGCACATGCCCAGGTTGCAGGCTGGATCCCAATGTACAGGAAGCAGCTGATCCATGTTTCTTTCTCTTTCTTTCTTTCTTTCTTTCTCTCTCTCTCCCTCCCTCCCTCCCTCTTTCTAAAATCAATAAAAACATGTTTAAAAAAATAAAAGCCTGCTTCAGGAAGGGAGCCTTAGCATATTTACCCTGACATGTCTGAATTGAGTGTGGTGGACAGGGAGAAATCTAGCAAAGCTTGTTTGTCGGACTCCCCTCTGTGACCCATTGTTTCTGGCACATTTGTTGACCACATGTTTGCTCTCTCTCATCCACCAGTGAATTGCCCACTTTCCCTCTGAAGTCCCAGACCCATGCCCCCCTTCTTAGTCCAGATGGCATAGAAGACTCAACTGCAGTGCGACCTCGGGTCTCATTCTTAGGAAACCCCTGCATGTACATATGTAATAAATTTTAAACATTTTCTGTTCATCTGTCTCATGTTAATTTATTAGCTCAGCCAGAAGAACTTAGAAAGGTGGGAAATTATTTTTGTGTCCCTACACCTTGTATCATTTATATTGATTCTGAATGAGTTATAGAAAGTCCAAAACAAGAAAATGCATTTCTTTGGATGAATTATCAAGTTTGTGTATCCTCAAGATAGCTGTCATACCTACAATTTACATTTAGAAGTGTTTTTGCTTTTTGGTTTTGGTTCCTCTTCACCAGAGGATAATTTTTCATTGCTTTTTATTTATTTTTATTTTTTTTAAATATATTTTATTGATTTCTTACAGAGAGGAAGGGAGAGAGATAGAGAGTCAGAAACATCGATGAGAGAGAAACATCAATCAGCTGCCTCCTGCACACCCCCCACTGGGGATGTGTCCGCAACCAAGGCACATGCCCTTGACCGGAATCGAACCCGGGACCTTTCAGTCCTCAGGCCGACGCTCTATCCACTGAGCCAAACCAGTCAGGGCTCATTGCTTTTTAGAGAGTGGAAAGAAGGGAGGGAGGGGAGGAGGTTGGAGAGAGAAAAAGATAGATGTGAGAGGGACACATCAACCAGTTGTCTCCCACATGAGCCCAGACCAGGGGCTTGGAGTGAAACCACAACCAAGATATGTACCCGTGACTGGAAATCCAACCCAAGACCCTCCAGTGCTTGGGCTGGCCCTCTTGCCTGGAGCTGGAGGTAGGAGTAAGGATTGCGTGCATATGAGTCCAGTGGAACTTTTTAACAATATGTATATTTTTATTGATTTCAGAGAGAGGAAGGGAGAGGGAGAGAAACATCAGTGATGAAAGAGCACCATAGATCAGCTGCTTTCTGCATGCCCCCTACTGGAGATCAAGCTGACAACATGCATGTGCCCTGACCGGGAATCTAACCATGACCTCTGCTTCATAGGTGGATGCTCAACCACTGAACAACACCAGCTGAGCAAATTTCAAGGCTTTTAATAAAGCTATAATGATTTAGAATATAGTATCAGAGCTACACATATATCAGTGGAACAAAAGAGCCCAGAAATCAATCATTTATGAAATCTTAGTACATTATAATAGCAGTCACATTACATTACAAATCACAAAAAAATAATTCAATGAATAATTTGAGGAGAGTTGGGTTTCCATATGGAAAAATAAAAGTTAATCTCTATACCTTATACAAAAATAAATGCCAGATGAGTGAAAGACATTAAACTATTAGCACCCTAGCCAGTTTGGCTCAGTGGATAGAGTGTTGGCCAGCAGACTGAAGGGTCCCAGGCTCGATTCTGGTCAAGGGCACGTACCTCGGTTGTTTTGCAGGCTTGATACCCTGCAGGAGGCAGCAGTGTTTCTATCTCTCTATTTTCTCTCTTCTTCTCACTCTAAAAATCAATAAAAACATATTTTTTAAAAAATGTAAAAATAAACGATTAGGGGAAAAGGAGGGAGGGACAAATAATTTTATGAACTTGGTGTTATGTCAACTTACGAAGGTAAAAATAAGTTCAACTATTTTAATGTTAAAAACTTGTACAATAGACGATATTTAATAAATTAGAAGACAAACTGGGGGATGTTATTTGCAACACATATAACAAAAGATTACTATCTCAGATTTACAAGTAACTACAATCTAGTAAGAAAAGTCCAAAGGAAAAATGGTCAAAGGATATGAACCAGCAAGTCTCAGAAAAAGAATCCAGATAGCCAATAAAATATAAAAAGATCAGGGAAATACAAACTAAAACATCAATGAGATATCCTATAAAAATTGCCATGTTTATTTTGCTTTTACTTGTGCCCAGATTTCAGATGTTTTAAATGCATCTTCACATTTTATGTATTGACGGTCTGACAATGCTAAGTGCTAGTAAATTTATGGAAAAACAGGAGTTATCATTTGTTGCAGGCAGGAATGTAACTTGACATGGCCACTTGGGAGAGTAATTGAGCAATATTTAGTAAAGTTGAAAATGTATAACACTTTGACCAATAATCCCTCTTCTAATGATATATATATTAGAGAATCTCAGATGTATGTGTACAAGGATCTTTGTTCACAGAAGCATTCTATGTAATAGCAAAAATTTAGAAACAAACTAGAGGTCCAATGATAAGGAAAGAGATGGATTGTGGTTATGTGATGGAACACTATACAGCAGTTAAAATTTATAAATGGGCCCTAGACAGCTCAGTGGATAGAGCATCGGCCTATGGACTAAAAGGTCCCAGGTTCGATTCCAGTCAAGGGCACATGCCCTGGTTGAAGGCTTGATCCCCAGGAGGGGGCGTGCAGGAGGCGGCCGATCAATGATTCTCTCTCATCATTGATGGTTCTATCTCTCACTCTCCCTCTCTGAAATCAATAAAAGTATATTAAAAATAAAATTAATAAATGGGTTTATGAGCATCAACTCTGCTAGAACTCAAACAATATTGAATGAAAGACAAAAACCACTCTGTGTTTTCTATGTAGTGAAATTGTAACTAGCAACAGTAGGATTACTAACTTCTATATTTGCTTCTGGGATGGTGGTGCAAGGACGGTGAGATTCAGAGAAGCGAAGGAGGAACAGGGAAGGGGCATCGGCTTTCACTGAGATGATGAACACGTTATTTACTTTTTAAAAAGCACGGTGGCAGATTTTAACACTTGTTCATTTATGATGATAGGTACATGGATGTTTCTTATATTGTCTTCCATGCTTTGTATTTGAAGAAAAGAGTTCCATCTGTTTCCATTAAACAGACTGTCTCTCTAAGGGTGGCAAATTGTACCTATACAGTGGGCCCTCTTATCTGCAGGAAATATGTTCCAGGATCCCCAGTTGGTGCCTATAAGGGCAGATAGTAACAAACCCTACATGTACTATGCTTTTTCCTATACCTATATACCTAAGGTAAAGTTTAATTTATAAATTAGGCACACTAAGAGATTAGCAACAATAAAAATAAAATGGAACAATTATAGCAATATAATAACAGTTACAGTGAATGGCTTTGGGGCCATTAGTAAGTAAAGTGAAGGTTACTTGAGCACCAGGACTGCAATTCTGCAACAGTTGATCTGATAACCGAAACAACTACAGAGTGACTAAGGGTCGGGGATCATATAAGGCGTTGATATGCTGGACTAGGGGATGATTCATGCCCTAGGTGGAGTGGGGTGGGACGGCTCAAGATTTCATCATACTACTCAGAATGGCATGCAATTTATAACTTATGAATTATTTCTGGAATTTTCCATTTAATATTGTTGGACACAGTTGTCCACAGGTAACTGAAACCATGGAAAGTAAAACCATAGATAAGCGGCAACTATTGTACAAAGTGTTATGACCAAAGTGTTAGTTCTGTTTGGACAGGTATAGATTGAGTAACCAAAAAAGGTGTTTCAAATGCACTACTACCATCTTTTGAATCTTTTTCCTCAGAATACAATACTGCCATCCTTGTGGACAAGGACTCTATCCCATACAGGTTTTCAGCAGCTGGGCCTGAAGCAGGCTGTGGCAGTATTTCTGACAGTTGCTGCTTCTTGCAGGAATGTCTGTAAAAGTGAGAAGTAATTCCTAATCAAGGGAGGTTTTTTGTTGTTGTTGTGTTTTGTTTTTTTGTAAGAGAACATTTATTGGGTAAATCACAGAGGTAGAAAAAGTAATTTTTAAAAGAAATGAGCTTAGCCCTGACTGGTTTGGCTCAGTGGATAGAGCATTGGCCTGCGGACTCAAGGGTCCCAGGTTCAATACCGGTCAAGGGCATGTACCTTGGCTGCGGGCACATCCCCAGTGGGGAGTGTGCAGGAGGCAGCTGATTGATGTTTCTCTCTCATCGATGTTTCTAACTCTCTATCCCTCTCCCTTCCTCTCTCTAAAAAATCAATAAAATATATTTAAAAAAAAAGAAAAAAAAGAAATGAGCTTAGTAAACAAGTTGTAGAGGTAAAAGGAAGGCCCTTGGAGCTTGGGAGTGAGGGAGCTAATGGGAACGTGCCTTGGGCGGGGGGGGGGGGGGGGGGGGGGCGGGAAGAGCGCCCCGGGAGATGTTTTGTCCTCAGCTAAGGAGGTCCCGTGGTGAGCAAGTTGCTCTTGGCCTGCTGGCCGCCCAGCAGCCTCCTAGTTTTATGTGGAGGTTTGGGCTGGAGCACCGTTCCTACTTGCAGCTGGGGACCCGCAGTCCTGCCGGGGAAAGGCAGGCTCTGGCCTGTGCAGTGCACAGGTGTTCCAGGATAGAGGGGCCAGCGGGAAGCCAGGGGCCACCTGCCCCGTGGCTCCTGCTGATCATGTGCCACGCAGGACTGCTGTCAGCAGCTTCTGAATTTTCAAGGGAAACTGGAAACCGGACTTTATGTTCACGTTCCAGATTAAAGGGGAGGGGAGAATGCACCGAGTGAGGCAAACAGAACGTGCCCACAAGCTCGCAGTGGCCAGTGGGGCCACCAGCCGGCAACCCGTGTTCTAATCAAGAGTGAATTTGTAAAGCGGCCAAGTGCCTATGCCAGAGCTGGACTTCACAGGACAATACAATGTTCCAGAAATTTCAGAGCTAGACGTAGGGTTGCCAATGTTTTACCACGCAATCACATTTTTATTAAAAAACACGTACACAGCTTCTATTTACTTTCACCATTTCATTAGTGGAAGTCCATTATACCTCTAAAAAGTAGGATGCACTTAACAGTGGCCCGCGTTTGCTTATGAAATCCTCGAAGCCAGTTTTTTACATTTTTGAAAGGTAACATGGTGCATATAACACTCCATAGTAAAACATAACATTTCTACAGTGAACCATATGAATATTCAACTACTAGTAAGTAGAATAAGGAGAGGCCATAAAAAACTGTATCTCCGTTCAGGACAGGATTTGTTGCCAAATGAGTTTTGGTGCCAAACCAAAAATCCTGGTTTGCAGACCTTTCTGGATTGTGGACCCTCATCGAAAAAGAAAAGCCCTAGAAATGGATTTGCTTTTGAAAACCTCAGCAGGTTGCCCTGGTTCTTCTCAGGTCACCCCAGGCCACTGGAGACCACCCTGATGGTTGACTTATGTCGGCTCAGACAAGTCTCCCCATGCTTCCCACTTTCACCTGCCTCCCTAGACAACAGGGAGCACAGGCCGCATCCGGCAGCATTTCATAACGTAAAGTGGCCCTTGCCGGGGGAGCCCTAAGTCCTTGTATCTCCAAACTGCACTGGTCCTAGTTCTGAAGCCTTTGCCATCCAGAACTCAACTCCTGTCATGACAACTCTTCGGCTCCTGGAATGCACCTCTCCGAGCTGGCAGAGTCCCAACAAACTTGGCTCCCTCCAAGGTGCATGTGACAAGGTTGCCAGGTTGCCTGCCACGCCGAGTGACTTCTGGAGCAGCCCGCGTTGGAGGGCCAAGGTTTTCAAGAATGGCTCCAGAAGGACCTGAGCTTCAAAGAATGCGGTGGGATCGGTCCGTTCAAAATCACTTTCTGCCCCTGCGTCCCGAGGGAGATGTACGTGTTTGAACAACCAAGACATACTAAGGGCTCCTACTGTTTCAGAAGCAAATGACTGTTTCAGAAGCAGCTTGAGCAACTGGAAGGGGGCGAGACTTTGCAGGCTGGCCTTGAAAGAAAGATGTGGGCTTGTTGGGGATGTAACAGAAAGGCGTGGCAAGGGAGGTGGGGCGTGTGGGAGTGGGTTCACGAAGACTGCAGCTGGGCTGGAGGAAGGGCAGGGTTTGGGAGGAGACTGGGAAGAGAGGGTTTCAGGTGGAAGAAATGGCTAAGACGGGGAGCTGGCTGTGCAAAGGCGGCCCCACTGCAGTTACAGTTTGGTAGTGAGGAGTCAGGGCTGCCTTAAGCAGAGGGAATTGTCAGGAGACAACTGCAGGGCATTTCTGTTTCTGTCTCTCTGTCTTTCCCATTCTTCTGAGAGAATTCCCCCAAGCAGCCCCCTGCTTGGCCTCTGGAGGACTTTTTCTGTGACTCCTCACCCTCCTGCCCCAACAGTTTCCACCCCAGGAGCCCCTATTAACCTGTGACCTCCTAATGGCAAGGCTGTGGCACACAGGCCCTTGCTGCCCCCCCCCCCCCCGCCCCCACCCCCACCCCTGCCCTGGGACACATACTGAGTTTTCAGATTTTCTCCCTGTTGGCCCTGCCTTGGCCTCCGCATGGGTGGGACCCAAGATGCACCCTCCAAGTTACCGCCTGCAACAGTCCCTTGCAAAGATTCCGATCTCAGGCACAGGCATTTATTGCATTTTTTATGAACAAAGCTCTGGTCCCAGCAGGATGTTTTCCATACCAGGACGCTTAAGAGGACCCAGAGTGACCAAGGGAAGAGGAATGAGGTGATCACAGTTTTCTCCAGTTCCTGGGTGGGTTTAGCAAGAAAAAGGGGTGGCCCCTTCGCTTGCTTCTCTGAATGCCAAGCTGAGCACCTTTGTTAATTCAGCCACTCGTACTTTCTTTGTTTTGTACCTTTTTGTTTTGATGTGATTTCAAACTTACTGAGACATTGCAAGGATAACACAAGGAACTCACATTGCCCCTTCACCCAGATTCACGTTACATTTTGCCCCATTAGCTTAATCACTCTCTACAAATGTGTAAATACACACACACACACACACACACACACACACACACACACACACACACACTTTTTTCTGAACTGTTTGAGAATGTCAACTCATTCATCGTGCTCCTTTGCATTAGTGTGCATTTCCTAAGCACACGGACATTCTCTTGGTTTTTCACTTCTCGCTGGGGTTTACTGAGAACTGGAGGGAGAGGAGAGCAGCAGTCTCGAGGACCTGAGGGGTTTAATCGCACCTGTGTCACAGTGTTCCTTGCCTCCCACCAGACCCTGCAGGGACAGAAACCCATTCTAACAAGGGGTGGGCTGGGTCACCTTCCAAAAGTCTGCCTGTGGTTTCAGGGTGAAAATTCAAGCCTTGCCACCGCTCCAAAGCTAAGTACGATTTGGGGAAGGTGGCATCGATGAAGTGAGCCAGTCTCAGGCTTTGAAGCCTGTTTACTGTCCACGTGGTGCCAGAACCCAGAGGAAAAGAGGTCAGGCAGGTGCAGAGGAAGGTGTCTCTTCACAGCTGTGAAGAGCCCTCAAACCCCTCCTGCTCTGACCCAGGCTCCCAGAAGAGCCACAGCAACCTCCCACATAGGGTCCCCACTCTTTTGGTAATTCCTGATGGGTGGATGGACAGGCAGATCAACCTTTAGCTTTTCTGATGATAAAATTAGTACCTGTTTAATTAATACCTGTTTGATTAATACCTGTTTAATTAATACTTGGGGGGATTCATAAACTGAGAAAAATGTGAAGATGATCCAGACACCCCGGAAGCCTCCTGCAGTCCTGGGGTGCTTCCGCTCTGACTCCCTGTGCCAGGAGTGAGCATTGTATGCAGTCAGGGGCCCCCACTCTAGGTGAGAACGCCATGTGGTTCTGGCTCGGCCATTACTGCCTGAGCAAGAAGACTGACTAAACTTTGAGATCCAGTTTCCCCATCTATAAAATGGGATAATAATAATAATACTTGCTTAAATAAGCTAATTCAGCTCAGGGGCTTAGTCCAAGGCCTAGAAGCAATTGCCAACAAATGTTAGTTCTAAACAACAACAAAAGGTCCTGTGCCTTTCCGCTGGACAGCAGCCTGCTGCTGAGGTTCATTCAGTCCACATATATTTTTCTGAGCACCCATTGCCTCCCAGGTGTGAGTCCTAGCAAGCCAACTAAACAAAACCTTTGCCCTCAGAGAACTTACGTTCTAGTGGGGAGAGAGATAACAAGCCTGCATATCTTATGAAGTATGTCAGGTCTGATAAGTGATCTGGAGGAAAATTTGGCATGAAACAGCAGACAGGGACACCAGTGGCAGGTTGCTGTTTATGGAAGGTGGTCAAAGAAGGCCTCTGAGAAGGTGACATTTGAGCAGAAGCCTGAAGGAAATGAGGGAAGGACACATCTGGTAGAGGGAACGACATGTGCCAGGGCCCTGAGGCAGGACATGCTTGTCATGTCTGAGGACAAGCCTGGAGGCCCGTGTGGCCAGGGTGGAGTGAGTGAGGAAGAGAGTGGTAGGAACAGAGGTCAGAGAAGTAGTGGGAGTCCAGCTGCTTCAGGCCCTAGAGGCCAGTGTAAGGGTTGCGACTGTTCCCCTGAGTGAGACGAGGACTCTGGAGGGTTGAGAGAGAGGAGTGATGTAATGGGACCCTCAGTAGGTCTCAGTACTTGTGTGTTGTAGATAAAGTGAAAGCTGCACAGCTCCTCCGACTCTGTCAACCAGCTCCCCCAATTCTGAGGGCCCCTCCCCACATGGAGCATCACTCAGCCCACTGCCCGGCCTGACGCTTCCCCCGACACACCCTGTTTCTCTGGATGGGACTTACATCCAGGTGACTCACCCAGATGCTTCCAGGCTAGACCACACGCCCAGCCGAACTGTAAACCTCTCACTAGCTAATGGTCGCCCTGGACTGAGGTCTTGCCATAAGCCAGAGCCCCTACCCCGGGAACTCCTTCAGCCTCACAGCCACCCTGCCTGGCAGCCACCATCACTCTCCCTCTGCCGCTGGTACCATGAGCCATTAACGTGCACAAGGTACTGAAGCGAGCAGGCGCAGAAGCCAGGGCCCCAGCCGGTCTGTCAGACGCCCAGGATGGGACCAGTGGCCACCCAGACAGCAAGAGAGGAGGCTGAAGGAGTCATGCTCCTTGGCCCGCCCCAGGCTCTCACTCTGTTGAGAAAATGTCGGAGAAACATTTTGCAAGTCTGTGTGAAGCATCACACTAATACGAGGGCACTTGGGTTTGGCTCCTGAGTTTCCAGATAGCTGCCTCCTGCACCCCAAACACCTGAACTCCCCCAAATCTCAGCGTATTCCCCAGCTTCTCCTCTGCTTTGCTTGAAACAAAGCAGGTCTTTTATAAAGAGGGTGGGGGTGGGGTAGGGGGGTGGCCTTGCTTTGGGGAACATGCTTTCACCTCCTTCTAGTTCATTGTTTTTATACAAAATTCCAGGCGCACAGGGCAGGCAAACAGAAGTCTCATTCATAGTTCCTGACCCCCTCCCCCCGCAGCCCCCCACCTCCTGCTGGTGTGTTTCCCGCCTCCTTCCCCTTGCCTCATTTCAGTCTCCCGTTGAAGTCGTGATCCACAGAAGGCTGGGGAGGTAGACGCAGAGCAGAGCAGATTTTGTGCACTGCTTGTGGGGGTGGGAGGGCATCCCCGGCGGCCGTGGTGTGGCGCGAAGAGCCCTAGATTTGCTTGCCCAGAGACTAGACTGGTTTCCAGGCTGGTTCTGCGGATCGCCAGTCCAATGACCTTGTCACTTTCCCTTTCAGCCGCTACCTGTTCATCAGAGTCAACATGTGCTTATTATGAAATCATGTGCCTCCTGCTTCCCTGTTTGGCTAAGTTGGCACAGAGCTGAGCGTGAGGGCTCACGCACAGGACACACGTTTCTGCTTTCCCACTGTTTTCCCTCTTTGGGCCCCACACCTCCCTGATTTTTGTCACTTGCAAGTGGTAAAACTGCCAACTGTACTGCACACACACTTTTTTAAGGCTGAAGTCATCGGCTCCCTCGGCGTCACACCTGGTGGGCACAGGGCACTGCTATGCAGGCAGGGCCGGGCAGTGGGACAGCGCCAGCCATGCGGGGTGGGGGTGGGGGTGCCGGTGGGGAAGGTGTCTGATCACGAAGTACAAACTTGTAACGTGTTGCCGTCTTTAGAGGAGCATTGCTTTGGCTCTGGGCACTGGAGGAGGTGTGGATGGCTGGTCTCGGAGATTTTCTGGGCAATTAAAGAGAATGAAAACAAATGTCCACTTCACACAGCGCGGGCTGCCTGAGGGGTGCTGGTGTCCTGGAATTCGGGGCCTTTACTCTGTATACTTCTGAGTGTCTGAACTTTATACTTTATGAGCGGGTATCAATTTTCGACCACATTTCATAAGCCTACGATGCCATCGATTGAAAGAGACCATCATTTTATTCGCTCCCATGAAGGCAAACTGCTACCCATTAAACTACGTCACAAATTAGTAAGGCCCGTCTTACTAACTGAAATGTTTTTGAGACGTTAAAATATGAAAGAAATGTGCATCTTAGAATTAGTGGAATGCACATGAAAAGAAATTTTCCATCTTTGGAAAAAAATTTGCTTTTATCTCCCACCCTCCTGTTCAGAGTGATTTCCTAAAAAAAAAAAAAAAAAAAAAAAAATGCCGAGGGAGCGTTTGAGGATGACTTCATGTTACTATTTTTAGCATCTAGATGCCAGTTTATTCCAGGCCCTGGGCTAGGTGTGTTCTTGTGTCTGAGTCCCTCAAGGCCTCCTGGGAACGAGTGGGAAAGGTGGTCATTTTCCAAATAAGGGGCCTGATGGTCAGATTCTGGTTCCTGCTCACGCGGCGAGTAAATGAGGGAGATGAGACGCAAACCTGCCCGCTGCCCCACCACATCCATCACAGGCCTGAGCTCGGAGGGGGTCCTTAGCACCTGAAGCCCCAGGATCAAGGAGAAAGTGCCCTGCTCCCAGGCCCACCTGTGCACCCCCTTGTTTCTGGTTCTGGGGAGCTGACTTCCTCCTTGCACACTCCTCTCTGCCAATCAGAGTGAGTCAACCTCACAATGACCTCACTGTCCTCAGTGGGCTGTTTGGCCGTCTCCTGCTGTCACTGAGCCCCGGCCACAGCACCTCCGCACGGGCTCAGTGTTCCCCGCCCCACTCCTCAGACGTGGCGGCTGACCTGTCGTCCGGCTGCTAAGAACGGAACGACCACGGCTGAGAGGGCTGTTTTCCTCCTGCCACCGTCTCAGTGGACTGCCATCCATGGGCGCTGGGGGCTTGGCCTGACTGTCCCAGGGCCTGGCACAGAGGCACGGACAGCGGGGACACTGCCTGTCAGACAGTGGACGGAGTGAGCTGAAGTAACAGCTCGGGGCCCAGGCTACAGCAAAGGATAATTTTCAAAAGGATACTTACACAAGTATATAGTGGCCACATGTCAATGTTTATGGAAGTCATCAATGAGGGAACCAGCAAAATGTCAAAGCTAGATGAGGAGATCTGAGGGGGAAAATGTTTGCCTGGACTGCCACCACAGATTGCCCCCAACTGGGTAACTCTTCAGCAACAGAAATGTATTCTCTCACATGTCATAAAGCCAAACGTTCAAAATCGAGGTGTAGGCAGGGTTGGCTCCTCCCGGAGGCTGCGAGGGAGACGCTGCCCGCCCCTCTCCTTGCCGGTCCTCGGCTTGTAGACACAGCACTCCAGCCTCCGCCTCTGTAATCACGTGGCCGTCTTCCCCGTGTGTGTATCTGTGGTTTCCAAATCGTCCTCTCCTTATAAGGACAGCAGTCTTCGGATTCAGAGCCATCCTAATCCAGTATGACCTCATTTTAACTTGATTACATTAGCAAGAGCCTACTTTCCAAATAAGGTCACAGTCACAGGTCGGGGGTGTGTGTGTGAGAGGACGTGAACGTCTTTTGGGTGACACAGTTCAACTTGTAACAATTACCAAATTCGTGTCTCATTACTCAGCATCACAGACCCCGGCTTCACAGGGCCGCGGTGCCTGGGGTGTCAGCTCTGATGGGTCTCTGGTGTCTTAGGGTTGAGCGCTGGCCTATTGACAAGGCTCAGGGGAAGGCAGGGCGTCTCCATGGCAGAAGTCAGCACTGCACGGGGCACAAATGGAGCCAAACTTGCAGGGCTCAGCTCCAGCTCCACGCCCCACTGTCTGTGACTCCTCGCTTTTCTTCGCCTCTCTGGGCCTCAGTTTCCCCATCTGTGAAACACGGGCCACAGTGGTACACGCTCCATAGGACAGCACTCAGAACGGCACCTATGAAGCTCTGAATAGGTGTGCACTGTGATTGGCCTAGTCACGCCCACTCACAGGTTCACAGCTTTGCTCCTTTGGGGTGAGAAAGGCTGTCCTACTGGGAGTACCGGAAAGTTCCCCCTCCCCCTGGGCCTGGTCGTGGCGGAAAAAAGAAGTTTATAGTCCGCCTCAGTCTCCAGAAAACACAGCGAGTTCCTGGTGAGGACGGAGGAGGCCTCTGCCCAGGCGGACTGTAGGCCGGGCGTTTCCTTTCCAACCTGCCCGGCTCTGGTGAACCAGCTCTCTTTGGGCTGCTGGCGCTGCGTCCGGCTTGGAAGGTGATTTCCCGTCGCTTACTGCCTGTGCAGCTGGCAGTTTCCTTTCGGACACTCATGACCCGTGGAGAGCTGTCAGGGCCCAGAGGCAGAAGCTGGGACTAGAGCCTTTCCAGCCAGAACGAGGACCGGCTGGCCGGAGAGGGCAGCCTCCCGGGGGCCAGCAGGTGGGGTAGAGGCCTCGGCAGACGCCAGGCCTGGCCTTCGCCATCCAAGCTGGCAGGACAAGGCCCGTCTGCCCCTGGTGAGCTCCTCACACACTGGACCTGGGGAAGCCAGGACCTCCTGCATCCAGACCTGTCCTCCTCGGTGGGGGTGGCGTGGCCAGGCCGGGCCCTGCGCAGCACCACCGCTGCTGCCACTGTCATTAGCGTCTGGGATGCAGGCCTGGGTTGGAAAGACGGAGCCGCACCCCAGGCCTCTCCGACCCTGAGTTTGTTCATCTGGGAGTTGAAGCAGGAGGGGCCGGCCCTGCACTCTGGGCCCTTCACGGAGACATCTTTTTTGCCCTCAGTCGTCGTCTTCCCCTTTCCAGGCCTGAGGACAGCAGCGTTCTTCTTGGGTTTTTTTACCTTTTTTTTTTTTTTTTTTTTTTAAGAAGGTGGAGATTCCTAGAAAAGACAAAATTACAGAGACAGAAAGCAGACCTGTGGTTGCCTGGGGCCGGGGTGGGGTTGACTGCAGATGGGCAAACAGCGTGATGGAAGCGTTTGAAAACGGTTTGTGTCGGTGGTTGAGCTGCTGTGGACATTCACGCATCAAACAGTGTGCCTGCTGTGGTGAGTTGTATGGCATGTAAGTGCCTCTTCGGGAAAGCGGAGTGAAGGCGTGCATCTAAAAGGGAACCCTCTTAAAACCACCGTTGGTGAGGGGTTACCATCTGCCAGGAACTTGATAGAAACTGTTCAGTCAACGGTTGTGAACTTGAGGAAGCGTGGAGGGGGCGACGAATGGAAGCCTTTATGTGGCCTGGGCAGGTCCAGACTCTGTCTAGGTCTGTTTCCCGAGTCGATGCCCTCTTGATGCCCTTGGAGGAGTGAGAGGTGCAGGGACGGCCCCTGCGGTGTCTGCCCTGCCCAGCGCTCTGCGCTGCAGACCCTTGGGCTGTCCCGCCCCGCTATGCCTTTGCCTTTGCCACAGAGCACCTCTGCCTTCCTGCCTTTGTGCAGAGCATTTCCTCCCCCCAGCCCCTGGAGCAAACACACAGCCGGGAACAATTGGAAAATCCGGATTGGCCCGGCCTCGTTTCCCCCCACCCCTGGCTCCTTCCCTTGACCGGGACCAGAGAAGCAACCAGGAGACTGCCCCGGAGAAAACCCCTCAGACCAAGGGGCCCACGCTCCTCCTGGGCTTTCCGCTCCCCTCGCAGCCCTGACGGGTGACCTCAGCCAGTTTACAAAGAAGATCAGAGATAAAGAGATGCTTGTCCACAGAGATGATCAGTGCCTGGGCCAGGCTCCTTGCTCAGGGAGAAGCTGGGTGAATTGGTCGTTGGCTTGTTTGGGAATCACTTGCCTTCCTCTCCTTCTGCCTCTCTCATTGTTGTCAGATGCCAAAATGCCACCGTTCAAATGCCACCTCCTCCAGGAAGCCTTCCCTCAAACCTCCTCCCGTTCACCCAGAAAGTTCCTAGGGTCAGGCAGCAGGAACCCAGAAGTGTGAGAAGTGCCTTTGCAGGAACTGAGTACCTCCGTGTGAGGATGGCAGGAAGGAGCCCTGAGAGTCAGGAAAAAACCAGGCCTCTCCTCTAGGGCCGTGGGGAGCTACAGCAGGTTCTGGGCAGGGTGGGACCAGCAGATGTGGCAAAAGAGGGTGGTTCCAGCTGCTGGGTGGAGGAGGGTCAGACCAGAGTGGGACTAGTGGGAGGCTGAGGCCACTGAGGAGTCTGAGCCAGCTCCCCGGGAGGTGCTCCAGCAGGAGGGCGTGGCCTGCCCCTCCCATCACCTTTCCCTTCCTACCTCGCACTGTTCCTGTCCCCGTCCCCAGCCCCCTCCCTGGGCCCACAGCGCCCTGGCTGATAAAGTCCAGGAAGCGCTCCACTGCTTGGCGGCTGCTCCTCCCAGAGAGGCTATAGCAGGTTTCTTCTGGAGATGATGCCCGAGGACGGAGTGGTGGACCTGCCAGCCGGAGGACTGCAGAGAGCGGAGGAGTGGAGGGCTGGGAGCCGGAGCCCTCGCTGGAGCAGGTCCGAGGCCAGGGCGAGTGGTGAGCCAGCCTGTCACTCCTGGCTGACTCAGACCCTCCTGCCCCTCTTATCAGGCCGGCGGAGTGATAAGGGCCCAGTTCCTGCACTGGATTCTAGGCCTTTGTTTGGGGCAGCCCGGAAGTGACTGTGGGTTTTGCTGTGCCTTAAGGAGTGGGGCTGACTCACGGGGGTGGGGGCCTGGGTGTGCCAGGGGTGGGGAGAGCCTGCAAACAGCCTGCAAACGCCGGCCCTGCACCACCTAGCATCAACGGGCCGGGGGAGGGAGGTCCCCAGTGGGAGTGTGTCTGACCTCCACACCCACCTCGTCCGCAGCCACGGAGAGGAATCCTTGCCTCTGCCTCCAGGATTAGGACGGGATGGGTGGCCCAGGGCGTCTCCTCTTTATTTTTCAAACAGAAAATATTTCCAGAATATTATTCCCCGAAAGTGTTGACTGTCTGCTAAGCACCAGACACGAAACTAAGGGTTTTGCTGGCACTGTCTCCTGTAATCTTCACCCCAATAACAACCCTGGGGGGCGGATATCACTGTCCACACCTTACAGACGAGGAAACAGGCTCAGAGAATAGACGTGCATTGCTCAGATTTGCTCATCCAGGAAGCAACAGATCCAGGATTCAAGCCCACTCCAAACTCATAGAAAACTCCCTTGCAAACCCCCATAGAGATGATAGACGGGGCAGGGATAGGCCTCAGGAGGTTTGGGACGCCCTGGGGACTACCCATCCCTACATCAGGTCCTCAAGGGCCCCGCCAGACCACCGCCCCAGGGGACCCTGCCACGGTGGACAGTGGATGTGATGCTTTCCCAGCTGCTACTCCCTCCTCCCTGTGAGGAGCCGAGAGGCTGGGCCAGGTGTCTCCGTGGGCCAGACAGCGGGTGAGTAACTTGAGCTCATCAATGACCAGTTGGGTGGCTCCTCGTCTAGGCTCTCGGAAGGGGGAGGAGGTGTGGTGCCTGAGAATGAGATAAAAGAACAGGAAATTCCCAACCAAGCGGCAGAATCAGGACCCCATTAATCAAGACGGAAAAGCCATTCCTAAAAAGGGAAGGATCTGATTCATCTATTTGTTGTCAGGACTCAGTCCTCTCCGCATTTATCAGTCAGGCCTGACGCTCTCTGCACACCTGCGCGCCGGGTACCCCTGGTTCTCATCCGGCCAGCTCGCTGGTCCTAGGGGAGAGAGAGTCTCTGGCAGAAAAGTCCCAGAGAAAATTCTGATCAGCGGCTCTTGAGTCACAGGATTCCCCGTTTGAACAAATCTCCATAGCCTGGGGCGGGGTTTGGGGATTGCCCTTGCCTTGCCTGGCATGCCCTTCCTTGCACTGCATCTCATTGTGGGGCCGGACAGCAGAGCAGCAGAACCAAGCCAAATGGGTGGGAGGTGTGTGTGTGGGAGGGGAGGGGGCGGGGGGGACAGGGGGAGGCCGGCAAAGCCCAGGGGATCCCGGGAGCTAGCTCCCCCACCCAACGGGCTGTCCATCCCCAGGCGATGCTGGGCCATTCTTGTCAGGCCAAGGAAGCCAGAGGGTTATCGCCAGGAAGAGCCACTCAGTGTCTTAGCTTAGCCAGGGCATTGCAACCTCAGCACTATCGACATGGCTGCCAGATGCTCCCTGTTGTTGGGACTGCGCTGTGCGGTGTAGGAGGGCAGCAGTGTCTCTGGCCTCCGGCCTCTAGGAACCAGTAACATCTTCCCCCTCTTCACTGGACAATCCAGAATGTCCGTGGACCTTGCCTAACATCCTGGGGACCAAATCGCCCCTGGTTGAGATGATCCCAGCATCAGACATTAGATGAGGAATTTCAGGAGCATAAGCAGGGGGTGGGGAAGTGGGGCAGGGAGAGAGCAGCTGGTCCCCGGCGTGTTAAAGGGCAGGCTATCCCTGTGGGGGACTGGGGCTTGGGGCCTGGGAAATGGTGTGGAGCAGGTGGACTGAGGAACCGGGGAGCTGGAGCAGGTCAGTCCCCTTGAGGTCCTGGGACAGAGGGGGCGCGGCAGGCTGCTGTGTGGCACAGCGTGGGCCCTGGCAACCTGGAGAAAGCTGGTGCCGGCAGCTGAAACCTGGGCCTGGGACACTGACATGCTAAGGGTAGTGGCATATGGGACCACTCAGTGCCCAACAGAATCTCCTGCCCCCTCGTTCCTTGTTTCTCCCCTCCCAGCAACACAACCATGTCAGGAAGGACAGCTGGGTCTGGGCAGAGCTCCCCAGGGGTGCCAGGGCACCAGGATTGCTTCCATACTTTAATTTAATAGTTCGTTTTTGTGAATTTATTTTGCCTTGTGAAGATGGTGAATCGTGGCACTCAGTGGTAGATCCCTGGCTGCAAGTTTAAATTATATGGGGAGCTTTTAAAAAACACTATTGCCTGGCCTCCCTTCTCCAGAGAGAGATTCTTACTTGTTCTTCAGAGGTTTTTTCTAAGGTCCCTGATGATTCTCATGCACAGCCAGGCTGAGAACCACTGATGCAATTAATCGTGTCTCTGGGTCTTTGCAGGTGCTGTTCCCTCTGCCTGGAAGACCGTAACCAGGTTTCTTCTCATCATGCAGGTCTTGTGCTAAGTTCCTAGCGCTGCCATCACCAATGATCACAAACTCGGCAGCTTAACGCAGTAGAACGATATCATCTCACAGTTCTGAAGGCCAGAAGTTCAAAACGAAGGTGTCAGCTCGGTTGGTTCCTTCTGGTGGCTCGAAGGGACGATCCATTCCATGCCCCTTCTCACCGCTGGTGGCTGCGGGCAACCTCGGGGCTTCAGAATTCAGGTCTCTGCTTCTGTCTTCTTCGCCAGGCCCTCTTCTCTGTGCTTTGTGTCTTCTTTTCTCTTAAAGGATATTTAGGCCCTGGCCAGAGAGCTCAGTTGGTTGGAGCATTGTCCTGATATGCCAAGGTTGTGGGTTCGATCCCCAGTCAGGGCACATACAAGAATTAACCAATGAATGCATGAATAAGTGGAACTGCAAATTGAGGTTTCTCTCTCTCTCTCTCTCTCTCTCTCTCTCTCTCTCTCTCTCTCTCCCTCTTTCTCTCTCTCTCTCTCTCTCATTTCACCTCCTTCTCTCTCTAAAATCAATAACTAATTTTTTTAAAAAGGGTATTTACTGTTGGATTTAGGGCCCACCCGCATCTAGGAGGATATCATCTTGAGGTCTTTACCTTAATTACATCTATAATAACCCTTATTCCAAATAAGGTCACATTCTGCGATTGCTGAGGGACACATGTTTTGGAGCCACAATTCAAACCACTGTAAGTCTCATCAGCTTCCCTAACCATCCCTGCTAAGCCAGCCCCACCAAGTCTGTTGTCAGTGTTTTCTCTTCTTAGCACGAACCACTGTCTACTAGACTCTAGACCAGGGGTGGGCAAACTTTTTTTTTTTTTTTAATATATTTTATTGATTTTTCACAGAGAGGAAGGGAGAGAGATAGAGTTAGAAACATCGATGAGAGAGAAACATCGATCAGCTGCCTCCTGCCCATCCCCCACTGGGGATGTGCCCACAACTCAGGTACATGCCCTTGACCGGAATCGAACCTGGGACCTCTCAGTCCACAGGCTGACGCTCTATCCACTGAGCCAAACCGGTTTCGGCTGGGCAAACTTTTTGACTCAAGGGCCACAATGGGTTCTTAAACTGGACCGGAGGGCCGGAACAAAAGCATGGATGGAGTGTTTGTGTGAACTAATATAAATTCAAAGTAAACATCATTACACAAAAGGGTACGGTCTTTTTTTTTTTTAGTTTTATTCATTTCAAACGGGCCGGATCCGGCCCGCGGGCCGTAGTTTGCCCACGGCTGCTCTAGACTCTAGACTCTTAAGGGCTTACTATCTGTCTCCCTCTCACTAAAATATAAATTCCAATAGAGCAGGAGCATATTTGTCTTGTTCTCTACTGTATCCTACTCCAGTGCCTGGAACATAATAAACACCCAATACATATGTGTTAAAGGAATAAACAAAGTTTCCTTCTTTGCCTTGCTTGCGAGGAAGCTCAGAGCAAAACTGCTGACCTATCTCTAGTAAGTACTTTTATTTTGTTTTTGTTTGTCTTTTTAAAATTTAGCCCTCTAACCTTTTCTGAGTGTAGTTCAGTGGCATTAAGTATGTTCACATTGTTGTGCAACCATCACCACTATCCACCTCTGAACAATTTGTCCTTTAAAATGAAACACCCAATCAAATGAGTTGTCTGTAGAACACGGTATTCAGCTGGGGGGGGGGGGGTTGGAACAGGGATGGGAGCAGAATAGCCATGTGAAATCTGCAAAAACCCCAAACTGTGGGGCGGGGGGGTGGGGGTGGGGGTTGGATCAGGCCCCAAACATTGATAGGATGCCCCACCACCCGTCTGTGTTAGGTCTTAAGCCATTAAGGTAGCCAGGCCAGGAGGGGCGGATCTCATGGCATCATCTGGCCCAGCCCCCTGACTGGAGGCAGGACCACATGCTGACTCACCCTCAGCTGCTTACAGGAAAGTTAACCTGCCCTCTCCTCATCCTGCCTTCCAGGAAAACCAGGCTCTTTGGAAACCAGGGGCTAGGGTTCGCCTCTTCTAGTCTGGGGTGGAGGGTGGGGAAGGGGAGGAGAGGCTGGGGAAGTAGGAAGAGCTGGAGGGGGCAGCTCACCCTGACGTAATCACATTCTTGGAGCCAGGGAGTGGGTGGGCCAGCCCCCTCCCAGCCTCTCAGAGTCAGCCACTGTGCTTTAGGGCCTGACTTCCAGTGGGCCCCGAGGACCTGCCTGCTTCCACTTGGGGAGGAGAGCAGCACACACCCGGGTTCGAGTCCCCGTTCTGCCACATTCTACTCCGTGACCCTGAGCAAGTTATTGAAACTGGCTGAGCTCAGTTCCCCTCTGTGAAATGGTGGTATCTAACAATGGCCTCTAACTCAGGGTTGCTTTGAGGATTAAATGAGATACTTCCATCTTTTGCATAGTTCCTGGAGCATGGTTTTTGCTCAGTATATATTAGCTACCTGGAAAGCTAACATTTTGAAGACAATGTGTTTTTTCTTTAGGTAGTAGGGCCTCCCAGCATTAGGTCAGAAGGGGCTGGCGGCGGCCCAGCCCAGGCTGGTGGTGGTAGGGAGGGGCCCTGTGGTGGTGGAGGACTAGTGTTGTTAATGGGTGCCTGGGTTCAAAATCCCAGCTCCCTGTCATTAACTTTAAAGCCAGGCAAAACACTTAGTAATCTGTGGATCTGTTCCCCCTCTGAAAAACGGAGGAAATAATAGCAGCCTCATAGCGTTGACTCCTACATAAAGCTCTTAGAACACTGCCCGGAACATAAGTCTGTGCTGGCCATTACCATCTTTGAGTCTGTTAGAGTCCCCTTGTCCCTACCCAGTCATAGCAATGACAGCATCGGCAGCCACTGTCCTCTCGATGAACCCAGGACACCGCTCTCATCTTATAGCTGAGGCTCAGGAGAACTGGACATCGGATACATAAGCCCTCATGAAACCAACAGACCTGAGACAGACTTGCAGGTACCGCGCCAGCACCCAGCGCGCTGTGAGTGTGCAGAGAACAGAACCCGAGAAGCCGGAAAGGCCGGCAGGAGGGGGCGGCCTGGCCTCCCTGAGGACTGGTGCGCTGGGAGGGGTGCAGCTTCAGGTGGGGGCAAAGGTGTGGAGGTGGGGCTGGGCAGGGCCCTGCGGGACCTCGGCCAGGGGCAGGGCCAGGGATAAAGTCAGGGCAGGTGAGGGGGCTGGCCAGCCTCCAAGTGGAATTCAGGGACGAAGCAAAGGCGGAGCGAGGCCCGGGCAGGCTCTGAGCTCCTTCTCTGCAGCCAGACCTCCCCTCCTCAGAGACCCAACGGACTTGCGCTCTCAACTGGAAACTGTAGTCCCTGCCCCTCAAAATCCCAGTCTGGAGACTTAAGGAAACAACAGACTCTCTGCTTGGACTCAGCCTGGGACAGGGAGCAAGGAGAGAGAGTGGGCCCTTTAGCCCCACTTTATTGGTTTGTTCTCTGGGTGAACACACCCAACATGGCAGCCGGCAGCCGGGCACACCCAAGACGTGCTTCCGGCATTCCTCCCGGCAGGATGTGGACACACTGTCCCTCCAAAACCAGACCCACCCCCTCACCCGACGTGGAAGGGTCACTGATGGCTTCTTAGGAATGTAAAGGGCACGTTTCCTAGTGTGGCCAGACTTCCTGTAAGCCCTGCCTCCCAGTCTACCCCTCCCCTAGGAACTGCTCTCCTGAGGCTCAGCTTCGGACGTACACACCCCGAGTGCCTTTAGCAGGACGGGCTACAGGACGTGCAGGTCCTGGTGTAAAAGGAAGATGTGGGCTCTGGTGCAAGATGTTGACAACAGGGCGTGACATCAAACGCTGGGCCCTTCTAAGCACAGGACCCTGTCAACAGCCAGGGCCGCGGGCCCGGAAGCTGACCCGGCCCTTAGTGCGTGCCCTACGTGGACTGGAGCATCAAGTTTTAAACATTTTAAAGCGAAAGCCTGAGATCACCTCCCCCCGGCCCCCATCACCCTCCCTCCCCGTCCCCCCGCAAAACAAATTTGAGGAACGCTGCTTTGGGCTATTCCCGCCCCTGACCAACCTCTCACCTTCTATCCTGCCCTTAGGCCCACGGCAGAAAAGTTTGAGGTTTCATGTTTGAACTGATCGTACCTTGGCCAAGTGCTCTCACACGTTCTTTATGAGAGAGAAGTTACCCTCCCGTTTTACAGTGAGACAAACTGAGACCCGGAAACGCCCCACCCCAGCGGGCACCTTGCTGGCCAGGAGCAAAGGTGGCGCCAAGACTCTGGCTTCTAGACGCCCTGGGTCTGAGCCATTTCCACCAAAAGGAACCCAGACACCTTCTAGAGTGAGTGCACAAGTGATGCAAACCACGGCGCTGAGGGAGCTTGCGTTCTTTCTAGCGCCACCGCAATTCCTCCTGCTGAAGCAGCCTCACCCAACCCCAGACAAACACCAGGCCCAACGGACCTCGGCCGGCGAACTGCTGAGGAATGCTCCGGGAGTGTCCGCACCCGTCCCTGACTCATCGCACCCAGCGCTCCCGAGGCCACTGACCAAAGAAAAGCTTCCATTCCCAAGGATTACAGGAGGCTGTTGGTTTTACTTCATTCCTCATTAAAGTGTGGGGAACCTTTTTGTGTTGGTTTTCCTGTTCATCCTCACTAAGGAGACCTTTTCCATTGATTTTTGTTTTCTTTTTATTGATTTCAGAGAGGAAAGGAGAGAGAGATAGAAACATCAATGACAAGTCCTAACGGGTTTGGCTCAGTGGATAGACCGTCGGCCTGCGGACTGAAGGGTCCCAGGTTCGATTCCAGTCAAGGGCATGTACCTTGGTTGCAGGCACATCCCCAGTAGGAGGTGTGCAGGAGGCAGCTGATCATTGTTTCTAACTCTCTATCCCTCTCCCTTCCTCTCTGTAAGAAATCAATAAAATATATTAAAAAAAAAAAAAGAAACATCAATGACAAGAGAGAATCATTGATTGGCTGCCTCCTGCACGCCCAACACAATGGGGATTGGCCCCGCAACCAGGAGTCTAACGAGACCTCTGAGTTCATGGGTGGTCGCTCAACCACTGAGCCACGCTGGCCGGGCTCCATTGATTTTTAGAGAGAGTGGAGGGGTAGGAACAGAGAGAAACATCGAAGTGAGAGGGACACATCAGTCGGTTGCCTCCCCCAGGCTGCCTGACTGGGGCCACAGATCGAGCCTGCGACCGAGGTACGTGCCCTTGACCAGACTCGAACCCGGGACTCTCAGTCTGCAGGCTGACGCTCTAACCACTGAGGAAACCCACTAGGGCAGAAACCTTTTTTTTTTAAAGTGAACTTTTTATTGTGGAATCGCGTCAGATTTACAGAAACGCTGTGAAGGTACCATGGAGAGTTGCCTCCCCCCCCCCCGTGTCCCCATTATTGACATTCATGTTATCGTAGCATATCTGTCACCCCAAGACGCTGACATGGGCCCATTGCTGGGAGCTAATCTCCACACGGGGTTTGGATTCCACCTGTCTTGCCGCTCGTGACCCTCTTTCTGTTCCAGGACTCGGTGGAGGGAAGCACATGGCATTCAGTTGTCACTCCTCTAACCTGACCGTTTCTCCTGGGCAGTCTTGAGGAGGACCGGCAGGCATCCTGTAGGCTGTCCAATCGGGGTTCATTTGGCGGCTTTCCCCTAATAGGACCGGATTATAGGTTTTAGAGAAAACACCCTTATCGCATCTGTGACACCCACAGGACACCACGGTGAGGTTCACCTGAGTTGTGGTGGAGGTAGTGTCTGTTTTGCTTCCCTGCTGTGCAGTGAAGTTACCATTTTTCATTTGCCAAACTCTACCCTATGGAAGTGAGACAATAAATCTAAGCCACCCTCGAGTGGGGAGGGCGGGAACTAGGCTCCATCTCCGGGAGGAACCTTCATTTTTGGAAATGTTAATTTAATTAACTTAGAAAACTCTAAGCTCTGTTTTTAAAAGGCAAAGGAACAGGTGAAAAGCCTCTCCCCATCTGTGTCCTTGAAAATTACCATTTTCTCAGACTCTTTCCAGAGGTATTTTATGCAGACAGGCAAATACATACATACATACATACATATATATATATATATATATATATATATATATATATTTTTTTTTTTTTTCTCTCCACCTTTTTTACACAAAGGTAGCACGCTGGCCACACTGTTCTGCACCCAACCACAGGGTTGCTTGGGCTACTGAGACTTATAAACCACCCAGTTGTCTGACGATGATGGATTACACGATTGTATAGCAAAGGCCTGGACACAGCCACCAGCAGTGACTCAAATAAATGCTATCTCGTATCGTGAAAAGTAATATGTCAAATAAAAATCGAGTGCAGATGCATGTGATTTCTCCTGGGTGGACGCTGTTTTCCAGGAGGATGAAGTCAGAAGAGGTCACAGGAAGCTGTAAATCCCTGAGAGGAATGGAAGACTTGAGTATAATGTTTTGCCACATCGTATAAAAGGTAAATAAAATGAGGAGGCTGGCCCTAGCTGGTTTGGCTCAGTGGATAGAGCGTCAGCCTGTGGACTTAAGGGTCCCAGGTTCGATTCCGGTCAAGGGCACGTGCCTTGGTTGTGGGCTTGATCTCCAGTGGGGGATGTGCAGGAGGCAGCCAATCAATGATTCTCTCTCATCATTGATGTTTCTATCTCTCTTTCCCTCTCCCTTCCTCTCTGAAATCCATAAAGATATATTAAAAAAAAAAAAAAAGGACACTGTGAGCTTTCAGGGAACTCAATCTTGAGGACCTGAACCAGCCATAGGTGGACGGCCAGACCCCGCCCCTCTTTTCCTGGTCAGGGAGGTAAGGGCTGTCTGACTTTCCAAGCTGTCTCTGTGGATTGAGGGTGTTCACGGCATCTCGGAAGTAAGCGTAGAGCAAACACCCCACCCAGGGCAGGGACAGGATGCAGATGCTTCAGGGCACACACTTGTGATGCCTGCCTGAAGGGTTGCCCATAGCCTGAGGGATAAAGTGTTGCCCTTTTGGCACTTGTTTATTCATCCGTTCCATTTATCCATCCTTTGTTGATCTATCCATCCGTCTATGTATCTACCCACCCAACCATCTCCCACCCGCCCGCCCACCCACCCATCCACCCACGCATCGAACCATCCACCCACCCATCGAACCATCCACCCACTTGTTTTCTTTATTCTTTCACTTATTGTTTGGCTGGCCCTGTGCCAGGTGCAGGGGTGAAGCTATGGCTGAGATGGACACGGGCCCCCTTCACACGGCTGCTGAACAGCAGAGCTGGAATCAGAACCCAGGCTGCCTGGCTCCTGACTGTAGGTTTTCCCGGAGCAGGAAGGCTAACAGGTAACACCGAGTTCTCTTCTGCTCTCAGAGGACATATGAGGTCATATCTGCAGATCAGGAGGCTGGGCTGGGGGTCCCAGGGTTGGAGCAGCACCTCCCAAAAGGCCTTTTAAGTTTGGGAGCGATTGTGTGGTAAGGGCCCCACTTCCCTGTAGGACCTGCAGGGATTCCTCAGTGGCCTGGGAAAGCACCCCCCTCGCTCCTCCGCTGCAGGGCCTGGCATCCAAGTCTGGGTTCTTTCCAAAGAAGGAGGAGGCTCTGCTCAGGGCAGGTGTTCACACGGCCCAGCAGCTGAATCCCGACCTCCCCCTCGCCCCCCTCCTCCTTCCACCAGGGAAGATTCAGGTTCCACTTGGAGAGCAGAACTAGGAAACGGGGCTGAGGGCTAGAGTCCTAGAAACAGCCGAAGGGTAAGTGTGCTTTTACCAGCCCATTTTACAGATGAAGACACTGAGGCCACAGAGGTTAAGTTACCTGTCCTCAAAGCTGGGGCCCACCAAGCACAACTCGGGACTCTACCCCCAAACATTGCTTGCTGCTCTTCAGCCACCTTCTAGCTTTCTTGCCCTCGGAGGCCTGGACACTCAGATTCCTCAAACGTACTCATACCTTGCTCTTAGCTCACCAAGAACCTGTGGCCAGGCCGGGGCCTGTGACTGCTCCATGGAGCCCATGGTGTGTGTCCAGCGTCCTTCCTCTCTGGACCTTGGTGCCTTCAACCCTGGCAGTGGAGGTGCCAACACCTGCCCTCGGGCTTTTTCTGACGACGACGGAGGGACTCAATACAGGTCACCCGCCTGAGACAGTAAGCCCTTGGAAGTACTCAGGAGTTGGCAGTATGTATCACTCCTTCCCTTCAGAAGTTATGTTGTATAGTATTTCTTGGAATGAACTAGCGGGAAATGTTCTCCCAAATACGTAAATAAATAACACAACTCTGAAAACTGCAATTTCACCTAAGTCCCTGTTTGCTTTTTAGTTTTGAAGTCTTTGCCCACGATGGCCGAAGAGCAGCGGCCGGGCGGATGGTAGGCAGTGGGGGCGGGACGGGGGGAGGGGAGGCAGCCGGTGCTTCCTGCTCTCGCTCTCACAGGTGAGTGAGTACCAGGGGGACCCTCCCACCAAGGACACCTAGAAATGGCCCAGAAAGGTAAGCCTGGAGTTGGGAGCCCCTTTTCCCCTCAGGCGGGCTGGCTGCAGCGGCAGAGGCCAGGAAGCTCCAGAGCTTTGGTGTTTCGGGTCTGGGGGACAGTAATTGGAGCGCAGGCCCCACCATGGTGGTGGTTCTTCGATAAAACCCCAGGCTTGAGGTGCGACTCTAATAACTGATGAACACGTTCAGGAAATTAGATAACAGGAATTTCAGCAGACACCTGGAAACCATAAAAAAGAAGCTAGTGGTCTGGCCAGCTGCCGGGAGCCGGTCCATCCTTGCTGTTTCAAAGGACCTGGCATATATGGCATACTGTTCTTAAAATGTTTGCTCACCTTCTTGGCACTATGTGTTTTAACCAAGGTCACCTCTCTGAGAAAGGTTGTTTCCCCAGGTAGGGATTTTCCCCTGAAGTTAGGGAGGGAATAAAACCCCTCAACTAAGTGCCAGGCGGGTAATTAATCACTTTAACTATGAACAATCATGCTTAAGCTACATAATCTTTACTCCCTGGAATGGAGATAAGAAACACCCTAACCTTTGTAATAGAGATTGATAGGATTGAATCAACTGGTATAAATACAGATGTAACAAGACAGCAAGACACAGAACTTAGAAGACAGAACTTAGAAGACAGAACCAAGAGGCACAGAACTTAGAAGACAGAACCTAGCGAGAGAACATGGCAAAAGATCCTGGACAGAAACTGGCTACAGAACCTAGAGACAGAACCTAGCGAGAGAACCTGGCTGAAGAACCTAGAAACAGAACCTGGCTACAGAACCTGGATAGAACATGGCAAGAGAACCTGACTAGAACCTGGTGACTGAACCTGGCTGGAGAACCTGGACAGAACCTGGCTGGAGAACCTAGCGAGGGAACATGGCTACAGAACCTGGCTGGAGAACCTAGAGAACCTGGCTGGAGAACCTAGCGAGAGAACATGGCTACAGAACCTGGCTGGAGAACCTAGAGAACCTGGCTGGAGAACCTAGCGAGAGAACATGGACACAGAACCTGGCTGGAGATTCTGGCTAGAGATCCTGGCTAGGCTGCTGATCAACTGAACGCTGTCTCCGTGTCATTCCTCCTTTGCCGACTCCATCCACACCTTTGGGGACCCCTGGACCTGCTGGGGTTGGACCCCAGCAACCAGCGTGGCTCAGTGATTAAGGATGGACCTATGAACCAGGAGTTCACGGTTTGATTCCTGGTCAGGACACATGCCCGGCTTGAGGGCTTGATCCCCAGTGTGGGGCGTGCAGGAGGCAGCCAATCATTGATTATTTTTCATCATTGATGTTTCTATCAATAGAAGAAAAAGAAAAAAAGAAGAAGCAAGTGGAAGTTCCAGAACTGAAAACACAATACTGAGGCTAAGAATGGCCGTTGTCAGGATCACCGACTGAGCCACGGCCCAGGCTCAGGTCCTGGCCCCAGCCTTCACCACGTACAATGCCAGCCCTTGTTTCCTTTTCCTTGAGGTGAATTTCATACAACGTACAATGAACCATTTTAAAGTGTACAGTTCAGTGGTATTTAATGTATTCACAATGTTGGGCAAAAACCAGTGCTCCCTAGTTTCAAAATCTTTTCATCACATCACTAAAGGCCTCGTACCAATTAAATTGTCGCTCGCTGTCCTCCCCGCTCCCCCGTAGCCTCTAGTCTATGTTTTGTCTCTGTGGGTTTCCCTCTCGTGGCTGTGCCATATCAGTTAAGCATACAGTACGTACCTTTTGTGTCTGGCTTTCACTTACCATGTTTTCAAGGCTCATCCATATTGTAGCATGTGTCGGTATTTCATTCCTTTTCATGGCTGAATAATATTCCATTGTGTGTATGTATCACATTTTGTTTAACCATTCATCCACGGATGGACGTTTGAGTCGTTTTGGCTAATATGAATAATGTTGTATAAATATTCACACACAAGTTTCCGTGTGCACCTGTTTTCATTTCTCTTGGGTACATACTTAGGTGTGGGATAACTGTTCCTTAACTCGTTGCAACAGCTTCCTTGTCTAAAAAATGGGGCAGATGGTGGTACCTAACACATAGTTCCATGAGACAATTAATTAAGGGGCTTAGCTTGATAAATGAAGACTATAGATCAGAGTGGTGACCCAAGCAGGTTGTAAGTATTTGTTGACATGTCTGTCTGCTCAGCTAGGTCGCAGGGCCTTCCTGATGTCTGTCTGCACCCCAACCCCAGTGCCTGGCACCCTGCTGCCATGGAGCACACAGTGGGCTTACCTGTCCCTTGGCTCACCAGTGCCATGGGGAGCACAAATACGATTGCTCTTTTTCAACCACTGGGGGAAACGAGCTACTGGAAGTTGAATAACTTAATGCTACAAGACTAAAGAGAAGCAGGACCTGAAGTCCAATCTAAAACCCCAAGCAAGGGTTCATTCATTCATTCATTCATTCATTCAACATCAAATATTTACTGAGCACCTGCTTTATGCCAGGCATGTTCTAGGCAGTGGTGTCTTCATGAATTACTTGGGAAAACTATACAAACAAGATAAATAAGTTACGTTCTGTATCTAGGTGATATGTGCCAAGCAAAAATAAGGCAGAAAAGGAGGATAGGGAGTCAGTCGCCTAGGGAGGGTGGGAGGGCTACAATTCCTATACAGCTTGTCAACGACAGGACGGGGATTTAAACCTGGACCTGAGTCCGGAATCTGTGCCAGGCCTGGCCTTCCCCTGGTCCCTGGGGGGAGTGTGGGGCTCTGGTTCAGAGCTGGGGCTTCAGAGTCAGACCTACTAACCCCTGTTTGCCTAACCCCTCTGGGCCTCAGTTCCCACCTCACAGATGTATGTGAGGATTCAGTGTGGCCACAGACGCGCATGGGGAGGTTGCTGTTAGGACTGTCGTTGTAGTACTGTACTGGAGAAGGTTTGCCTTCTGAAAAGCTATCTGGTGCAGCGGACTCCCTCTGGTCCTAACCAACTTGGGGTCACATGACTGGCCAACCGTCTAGGCCGCCAGAAGTGAGAGGAGAAACCAAACCTTTCACCCTTGGAGAGCAGCGACCCTCCCAGACCCCGTGAATTTGGCCAACCAGGTTCTGCTTGCTCTCAGGTTACTTCTCTGTGAGCTTCTGGAGCCAGCTGCTCTCCAGTTTGGGCGTCAGGGTTACCAAGGAACACGGCTCCGTTACACTGCCACCCCCCCCCCCGCCACACACACACACACACACACACACACACACACTATTAAAGACCCACTCGGAGCATTTGCAGGGAGGACCCACTCCAGCTATTCCGGAAGGGCCTGTCCCTGTCAGGGCTGATTCTGGTGCGAGTTGAGAGTGTATTTACTGGCCAAAGTCTGCTCCAAAGTAAACATGTCATCACATTCCTCACAGCCTGTAACCTCCATGGGGAGAGGCTGGGCCACCGTGGAGCTAGGGTGGTGAGGAAACCTTATCTGACTCCATTTCAGCAGGATCCCACTTCATTCACTGGGTGGGGGACACAGGGAGGAAAGAAGCAGAGACTCCTAAACAGGCCGAATGAAAGGACACATTTGGTGCAGTTGTTCTCTGCGGTGGTGAGAAGGGGATACTGGGAGGTTTAGAAGACAAACATGTGATGTAGTGAGAGAGCACACTTATTCATGTGGGTGTGCCTTTGAGTTGATCTTATTGCTTTTTTCTACCCATAGACGTAGAACAGACTTCTTTTCCCTCCCTCCCTCCCTCCCTCCCTCCCTCCCTCCCTTCCTTCCTTCCTTCCTTCCTTCCTTCCTTCCTTCCTTCCTTCCTTCCAGTATGACAGACTTACAGTAGACTGCATATATTTAAAGTGTATAATTTGATTTTTTAACACACACATACTCATGAAACGATTACTACAATAAAAACAGGGAACATTTTGGTTGTATCAAACTTGTATATTAAATATAATCATGTTCTGTTTTAAATATATTTTATTGATTTTTTACAGAGAGGAAGGGAGAGGGATAGAGAGTTAGAAACATCGATGAGAGAGAAACATCGATCAGCTGCCTCCTGCACACCTCCTACTGGGGATGTGCCCGCAACCAAGGTACATGCCCTTGACCGGAATCGAACCTGGGACCTTTCAGTCTGCAGGCCGATGCTCTATCCGCTGAGCCAAACCAGCCAGGGCTCATGTTCTGTTTAAAAAAAAAAAAAGTGGGGGGCGGGGAGACATAAGAATCACTCCAAAAAGTTTCCTCAGGGGTGACAAGAAGAGATAAACCAAAGAACGTATATACTTAGATGCATAGCGCATGGGCACAGGCCATAATAGGGTGGTGAAGACCTGGGGTGGGTGGGGAGGGGCTGGGAGGAGGGAAGGAAGGGAGGGGAAAATGGGAGATATCTGGAATACTATCAGCAATAAAAAATATATTAAAAAAAAAGTTTCCTCATACCCTTTTGTGCTCCTTCCCTCCCGACCCTCTTCATCCTTGGGCACACCAGGGCCTGCTTTCTCTCACTCTAATTGGGTTGCATTTCCTAGAGTTGTATGTAAATGGAGCCACACAGGATGTATTCTTTTTCTGTCTAGCTCTGTTCACGTAGCATAATTATTCTGAGATTTAGCTGTGGCTGTGTATATCAGTATGTCCTTCCTTTTTACGGCTGAGTGACTCGTGCACGGTGTGGCTGTACCGGTTTGTGCATCCACTCACCTGCTCATGGGCCTCTGGGTCCTTGCCCGTTTCGGGCAGTTACCAATCAAGCTGGTGTGAGTATCCAAGTGCAAGTCTTTTATAGACACACGTTTTATTTCCCTGGGGTAATTAGTCAGGAGTGGAAGGGCTGGATCATATGGTAGGTATATGTTTCACTTTCTAAAAAACTGCCTTCCATGGCGGGTATGCCATTTTATATTCCCTCCAACAGTGCATGTTTAACAACGTTAAACATTTAAGACAGAAAGAACAGTCCTTAAGGTAGAAAGTAAAAGCTCTTATAAGTCTACCTCCTAGTGACTGGCCGGCTTCACTGTTTGCTATAAATCTTGCAGGGTTCCTTTGTTTTCTTGTCCACACACAGAACCAGGCTGAGGCGCTGAGGTGCCCTGGGCAGGCTAATAATCTGGCATGCCCTCAGCCTGATATTGCAAAAACAGTTGTTCAAAATTTACTTAGGCAGGCTGTGGAGAAACTGGTTTTTTGTTAATAAAATATATCATTCTTCTTTCCTTTCAAAAATAAAGGATTTATGACATGCACCGAATGAAACCTGACCTCTTAACTTCTTTGGCATGGTTCTGGAATCGTAGTTGTTCAAGCTTTTGGGGGCTGAAATAAAGGGCATAGGATTGGGTGTCACACTAACAAAACGTTAGGTCCTGGCGCAGCACGAAACGCTGACCAAGGACGAAGCTGACATGACCAAAGACCCAAGGGAATTGTCTCCTAGCTGGACTCGGGCTTGTGGCACAGCCCAGAGCTGCCCGAGGGCTGGGGAAGAACGTCCAGTTTCTCCCAGAGGACGCTCCTTGCCTCTGATCACTGGTCTGTCCTGTGTGGAAGCCCAAGTCACTGGCCCCGTGTTTCATCTAGTTCAGTGCTGTCTGGGCTCCCCTTCTAGACTGGCGCCCTGGTAGGCTGCCCGGTGGTCAGCTCGGTGCATGTATTAACGCAGATTAGTGTTACTGGTATTTTAAATGTGTGCATACAAATTGGATCATACAAATTCATGTTGGTCTGTAACTCGCTTTTCTCCACCCCCGCCCCCCACCCCCCACTTAGCAATAAATTCCAAGATCTTTCCACATCACATTCTTTTTAAAGATGCAGAACTTACCACTTGAATGAGCCCTCCATCACCTTGGGGATCTTGTCAAACCACAGCTTCTGATTCAGCAGGTCTGGGCGACGCCCGAGATTCTGCACAGCCCAGGTGCTGCCCCAGCTGCTGGTGGGACCACACTCGGAGGAGCAAGGCCGGCGTGCACGTAATAAGCAGCCTGGAATATCAGAGGAGCAACAGAGGACGGGTGTCAGAGTCAGAAGACAGACACTGAGCGCTGGCCCTGGCACTGTGTGACGGGGAGCAGGTCACTTACCCTTGCAGAGCTGCCAGCGAGCGGTCACAGCTGCCTTCCCTCTATTAGATCCTGGGGATAAAGACAAACTGCCCTTGACCTCTGAGAATAAGAACAGTAACCCTGGCTGGGGAGCACAGCAGCGGGGAGAGGGCGAGATAAGGACGGAAAGGGCTTTGTCAGCTGCGGAGCCGGACACAAAGGGCCAGTTCTGCTCCAGTTGGAAGGCAGACTGGTTTGCAGGTGAGCAGCGGCTAGACAGGGGTTTCTTCAGCAGGAAGGTGCTCTGTGGCATTTGTCTGCACTCTAAGAAAACAAACCGGACCCACACATACATCTTCCACAGAAGCCAGTCAGGCTGGGTGGAGCAAGAGGCCCAGTCCCTTGCAAAATTGTGTGTGTGTGTGTGTGTGTGTGTGTGTGTGAGAGAGAGAGAGAGAGAGAGAGAGAGAGAGATTCCAGAAAGACAGGGAAGGTATGGGGCAGGCTCTGGCCCTGGGTTCCACCTTGGGCTGGGAAGGCCCAGAGGGAGGAAGTCAAGGCCCTTAGCAGGCTCTGTCTCCCCTGTTCCCCTGCTGAGTGAACAACACACACAAGTCCATGAATGGTGGCCACCGCCTTCATTCCTTCACCATCGCCAGGCAAACTGTTTCTGGCAGTCAGGGCCGTGGGCTCTGAGGGACTGGAGAGCTCAGAGACTCAGAACTGGCCTCTGGACCAGGGTTTGAATCCAGACTCTGACACTAATACCAAAGGAACCCTAAGCAGGTGACTTGATTTTTTTTTTTTGCCGCCTCAGTTTCCCCACTTGTAAAATGGGGATAATAATGATAGCACCAAGTTCACAGTGTTCTCGAGATTTAAAAGGATCACTCATGGACATGTGATGATTAGCTCAGAGCCTGACTCCAGGAAGTGGTCACTGACTGCAGTTGTGGGATCAAAGGCGATACTATGGATAAAACCGCAGCAAGCCCATTCTGAGCCCCACCTCAGCAGAGGGTGGGTGGGAGAAGGGGAAGGTCTGTGTCTTCTCCCTGCAGCCTGCTTCCCACAGGCCCCACCTCCTCTCAGGGCAGGGCTGGCTGGTGGGTCCCTGGGCCTTCAAAGTGCCGTCGCCTTAGGCCAACCCTTCGGGCGAGGCCTGCTGTCCCAGCCCTCTTCTTGCTGGAAGGGCTTTCTCCCAGGACCCCACCCACATGATCAAGGGACTTTGCAGTGAGGTTGGGGGTAAAGGGTGACCCTCCCACCTCTCCAGGGAGGGAGCTGCCGAGAGAACCAGCACCTCTTCCCCTAGGAGGTGGAAGAAGAGCAAGTATTTTCATTTGGATTTTGCTTTTTTCCCTTTCTGGCAGAGTGTGGAGCTTGGTGTAAAATTACAACTAAGAAGGCCTGCTCTGGGGAGGACATAACTTTATTTTCTAAGTCCTGGTGCTCCATCTCTGTTCCCTTTGGAAAGCAGGTTTCTAAATCGGGAACTTTCAGTCTTTGCTCTTTGATGTGGCTTGAGCCAGGCTAGTAAACCAGAGCAAGTGGAGAAGGGGAACTGGGACATAGTTAGCCAAGCAGTTTGCAGCCATTGAGTAAATCCTATCTTCTCTAAACCACGGGCACTTAATAAATGGTTTGCACTTCTCCTCCCCAACCAGAGGGTAAATAGCTTGAATCACGCCACTCAGGGAGACAGATAGCAGCAATGTAATTAGTGCCATCTGTGCAAACCACACTCAAGAATAGATGAAGGGCCCTAGCCAGTTTGGCTCAGTGGATGGAGCGTCGGCCTGCAGATGTAAGGGTCCCGGGTTCGATTCCAGTCAAGGGCACATGCCTGGGTTGGAGGCTCCATCCTCAGTAGGGGGTGTGTGCAGGAGGCAGCCAATCCATGATTCTCTCTCATCATTGATGTTTCTCTCTCCCTCTCCAAAATCAATAACAATATATTAACAAAAAAGATGAGAGAATAAATCTCATTTTGGTACATCAGCATAAAGCTGATTAATATTTTATTGAGATCCTCCTCTAAGAACTCCCCTAAATTCCCAGCCTTTAAAAACCCTTAAAACAAAGGTCCCAGTGCCCTCTCCCTCCCAGGAGCACGCCTGTACCTTTCCCTCTCCCCATCTCCTTTCCCCACAGGCAGGCATCTCCTAACCTCTAAGGGAGCCCATGAGTCTTGCAACAGGGAGCAATGGGCAGCGGCAGCTCGTCCCGGGCTAACCCCCTGACCCAGTCCCCACAGTCCCTTTGTCTCTGACTTCTTAGTGAGCCAGAGCAACCCGGCCTGGGCTCATTTCCCCACCTAGTCCCTCTCCTGTTGCTTCTTCTCTCCTAAGCCCGCCCTTCCTTGTTTCACTGTCCCCAGCTTTAATAAACATCTTCTAAAAATCACCTGGACTCGTGTTATGAAATCTTTCCTGCACTAAGTCAGGAACCCACACACTACCAGCGACCCGAGGTAGACCCACTCAGGGCAGACACTCCCGGGAAGTGTATTGTTGATGTAGGCTACAGGTTGGGAAACAAAGTCAGGCGCAGCCCCAGTCCCTGCTTCTTAATCATGACTGTTGCCTTTCTTGGCCCTTCCTTAGTATCCAGTCTTTGTCACTCCGACCTTAGGCTTATGACTACTCCTCTCAGCCTCAGTTTCCTGCCTGTAAAATGGGGATGATAACCACACCTCCCGCGGTTGTCCTGATGATCAAATGTCAGTACTCAAGAAATGGCAGCTTCTATTATTATTTCTACCATTTGAAGATCCAGACATAGTAGTGGACCCCAGGATACTGAGAAACCACAGAATACAGGTTCACTGGGCCCCCCACAGAACTGGGTTCCTGAAGAGTGCCGAAGGAGGTACACACGAGGCCACAAGTTATAAAAAATTATGCCATCTGGAAACCAGATGGGCTGAGCCCCCAAATGGCGTCAGCACCCAGGGACTGGGGAGTCAGAGGTTTTAAGGGCCCCCAAGGGGGCGTTTTTGGCGGGGAATTCTCAGGGCAGGTCTGGGTCCTGGGCAAGTCCCGAGGGGAAAGTTACCGGTCTTAGCAGATGGAATGTGGTCTCAGAGAAAGGGAATATCGGTTGTGAAGTGATCTAAAGTTCAGTTTCTGAGGGGAGGGGAGTATTGATTTGATCATTGGATCAGACCTATCACGGAGGTAGGTTTCACATCTAAGGAAAGAGGTTCCAAGATCAGGACCCTGGTGAGAGCATGATGGGTCTCCAAGTTGTCAACTGTTTTTTTGTTTGTTTTTTTAATATATTTTATTGATTTTTTACAGAGAGGAAGGGAGAGGGATAGAGAGTTAGAAACATCGATGAAAGAGAAACATCGATCAGCTGCCTCCTGCATACTCCCCACTGGGTATGTGCCCGCAAGCAAGGTACATGCCCTTGGCCGGAATCGAACCCGGGACTCTTGAGTCCGCAGGCCGACGCTCTATCCACTGAGCCAAACCGGTTAGGGCTGTTAACTGGTTTATTTCAACATCAAGCATATCTCTATCCTGCACTGTCCAATTGGAGAGCCAGCAGTTGCCAAAGGCAGCTATTGAACACTTGGCAATTATGCCGAGTCTGAATTGTGCTCTATGTGAAATATTGATTGCATATTGAAATTATAACTTTTTGGATATATTGGGTAGGGTTGTGGTAGGCAGTTAGATAGACATGAGCAAGGACGATGGGCCAGGTGCAGAAGGTCCTCAGGGCAGAAAGCTTCGGGTGCCTAATGGGCAAAACTGGGAAAACAAGGAGCTCACCCCTGGGGTAACCTTTCTTCCCTTAGCATGTGTGGTTTAGACCCCTGACCTCTCCTCTCCTGGCATGTCACTAGTCGTGCAGTAAACCTCCTTAGAGGAGGAACAAGGGGTGGAAGAGTGGCCTCAAGTGACTCCCATGCAGGCCCTTGCATGACCACTCCCTCACACAGGAACCCTAGGATAACATCAAGGCCTCAGCTCCTGTGTTTCAGCTCTCGGCTCAGAGAAGCAGCAAAACCAGACAAGCGAAGCCATGGCTGACATCAGGACCAGCTACATTGACTAATGACTGCCGACCAATCAGCAGAAACCTTAACTCTAAAAGGACACACCTGGAAAGCTGATGAATATTCTATTGGGATCCTCCCCTGAGTCCTGGAAATACCCTCAAAAAGAGGGTGTCTTTTTGATACCCAGCTCAGCTCTCTCTCCCAGGAGCACACGCTTGCCTTTCCCCGCCTCTTCTTCCTCCCACCCACTTCTACCCCGCAGGATAATTACCTTTACCTTTCTCCTAAGTTCCAAAGGCCCTTCTTTTGCCTCTTAACTTGCTTCCTGACCCCATTTCTTCTGCTGCTCACTTCTCCTACCTCGGTGACATTCTAAATAAACATTCTCTTACAGTTTGAGTCTTGGCTCTGAATTCTTTCTCAGCCAGAACTCAAGTCCCAAGGTTGCCGAACCCAGGTCCAGTCTAACACTTGGTGCAGTTTTCACTGCCAACAGGTGACCAACTTATTTTGCCAGAGTCACTCTTGCTTTTAGCACTGAAATGAAAGGGCTTACATCCCAGGAAACGCCTTAGTCCTGGGCCAACTTGGACAGTTGGTCGTCTTACTGTTGGTTAAAATATATTATATTTAATCTTACACTTTTTTTTAACTTTTTACTAGAAAGTTTAAAATGACAGCGTGGCTCTCGTTATATTTATATTGGACAATGCTGGCTCTACTAGGTCTTAAACCCCAGACTATACTCTGCAAGGGCATGGAGGTGACATTTTCCTCCGTCAGTCACTGACCACAGAAAATAGCAACTAAACAAGCATGGTGACTGAGCAAGCTGTGCGAGTGCGGGGACTGAAGGATGGACATGATTTTCCCAAGCTGGAGGGGAGAGAGGAGAGCATTCTTGGCGGAGGGCAAAGGTATGAGCAAAGGCATGGAGGTGGGATCCAGGGAGCTATTATATAAGCACACCTGCTTGATTAGAAGAACCCTTTCCAACCCTACTCAGATGGGCTGATTTGGCAATTGGTGCGGCTTTGAGAAGTAGGCTCACAGGGCTTCCCCCTTCCGCCCAATGTCGATCTTCAGGTTCAGCCAGTCTCTTCCTTGGGATGCGCCTGTGCACCTGCGACAGTCTTGTCAGGTCCATGCTGACATGTAGCGGTTACTGCTCTGCTTATGTTTTCTTGGTCAGTTTATGCTCACCACGATCTCTCGGGGTTGTGGTAGACGGGTGTCAATATCTGAGTAGAAGATGTAGAGGGAGCCAGGGCTTCTTACAGAGGACTGGAGTCCAGGGAAATGCAGTTAATTCCTGATTTTTCAGGGGCTGGTGGTGAAGTCTGTTAATTTTGCCCGGTTGCCAGCAATATTGATTGAGCACTGGTTGTGTGTCAGGCACTCTGGTTGCATCATCTAATAGCCTAGGGGTGGGGTTATGTCCATTACCTGGATGAGAAAACGGAGGCTCACAGAGGTTATTTTTCAAGGTCACAAAGCCAGAACAGTCAGAATTCACACCCAAAGACTGTGCTTTTCACCTCTTTACATGTTCCCGCTCTGGACAGTTCTACCAAGAGATCAGATGGCAAGGACAACATTTGGAAAACAGGAATTAGGCATTTGTTAAATGAAGGTCTTGTCATGCAAAACTGGAATGTGTTGGCTAAAATGCTCCCTGCAGAAATGCTTACCTTGAGTAGTTTGGTCCTCATCTTTTATCAAATATTGATAAAAAGCCACCTGAAGACCGTGTCTGCTTTCTCTCCTGGTCTCTGAAGTCACCGATTATGACCCTCCACCATGGTTGTCCAGTCTCCTTCACCCCCATAAACTGCTCACTAGAGAGCTCTCAGGTTCTGATTGAATGGGGGGAATCATGAGGCTCCTCCTAAGACAAGATGTCTCAGCTCAGAGTGAAGTGGACTGGATATTTTTTTTTATATATATAGTATATTTTTATTGATTTCAGAGAGGAACGGAGAGGGAGGGAGAGATAGAAACATCAATGATGAGAGAGAATCATTGATTGGCTGCCTCCTGCACATCCCCTACTGGGGATCGAGCCTGCAACCTGGGCATGTGACCTTGACCAGAATTGAACCCAGGACCCTACTGTCTGCAGACCAACGCTCTACCCACTGAGCCAAACTGGCTAGGGCCGGACTGGACATTTACATGCAGAACTTATTTAGGTATCCGTGCTGAGACCTAATGAAAGCAGAAATATTTTATAAGAAAGGGGAACATGAGCACATTAGCAGCTGATGATTGAGCTGAACTGATCACATTAGCTGCAGTCTCACCTTGCAGGGAGGAGGTCCCTTTGGCAGCAAGACGCTGGCCCTGTAAGTTCTGATGGATGAGTTGGGTGGAAGAAAGCATGAGATACCAGGAGCTGTGGGTATAGGGGAGGTGGAAGGTACAACACTGCCTCTAGTGAATCTGCTGCTCAGATTGTAAAGACCAATGGTTGGGAACACCAAGGGGGCACGGCACTTAGGCATAGTGCAGACTTTGGTGTTACACCCACGTTCAAATCCAGCTTTGGAGTTAACCTCCAGCAAACCTCTTCACTTAATCACTAAGAAAGGGAATGAGCAAATAGTTATTATCTATATCTATCTATATCTATAAAAGGCTAATATGCAAAGTGTCCCCTTGGGAGTTTGACCGGGAGACCAGGAGTTCAATCTCTCTCTATGACATGCGCTGACCACCAGGGGGCGGTGCGGAACGAAGGAAGGCCCCAGCTGGCAGCCTGAAGGCCCTGATCAGCCCTGATCGCTGGCCAGGCCTAGGGACCCTACCTGTGCACGCGGGCCTCTAGTGTTCCTATAATGGGCTAGGGCTATGGCCAGGTAATACACTTTCTTCCCCCTGCAGTTCTGAGCCTATCCAGGGAGTGAGACAATTTGAACAAAGCACGTGAGCAGTGTATGCAAATGGCCTGCTACAGAAAGGTACAACCACAAATCTGCTGGCTTCCCCTGATAGAGCCCTTGCCTCTATCCTGCCCAGCTCCTCTTCCCCAGGAAGCCTGCCTGCCCTGACTTCCCTCCCCCAACCCTTGGTTAGGTACCCCTTCTTGAGTAGAGGGGCTCCCTGTGATTCTCTTACAGACATGAAGTCAAGTCCTGTTTGTACTGTGTGCCCTGAACAACTCACTTTACCTCAGTTGACTCTAGTCAAATGGGGCCAACAGGGAAGAAACAGCTTAGCACAGCTCTTGCTTGGTGCAGGGGCAGAGCAGGGACTGAAGTCATGCTAGCTACCACTCTTGACAGCAAAGCTCTGGCCTGGGTCTCCGCTGTGTCCCAGCACCTGGCACAGAACCTGAGTACAGAGCAGGTGCTCAATACATGGTGTTGGTAGGCAGAATAATGGTCGCCAAACATGTTCACGTCCTATTTTCCAGAACCTATAAATATTACCTTACATGGCAAAGGGGAATTAAGGTTGCAGATGGATTAACCAACTGGGCCCAGTGTAATCACAGGGGTCCTTAAGAGAGTTAGAGATAGAGGTTCTATGGAGAACCAGGGAGGTGACAATGTGAGAAGGACTCAGCCTGGCGTTGCTGTTTTGAAGAATGGAGGAAGAGGTCACAGCTAAGGAATGCAGGAAGCTTTTAGAAATTGGGAAAGACAAGGAAATGGACTCTTCCCTGGGGCCTCCAGAAAAGAATGCATTCCGCCAATACCTTGATTTTCAGCTCAGTGAGACCTGGGAGGGACCTCCAAGCTTACAGATCTGCAAGATAATACATGTGTGATTTTTTAAGACAAAGTTTTAGTAATTTGTTACAGCAGCATTAGGAAACATGTAGTACATGGTAAATTACTGTTCCTTTCTATGACTACTATTGCTGAGCTGTTTGTGACAGGTGATTCCTGCTTTTCTCTCCCATTAGTTTATGAACTAAAGGTTGAGGAATGTTCGTCTTATTTACCATCGGTTCATAGGCACTCAGAGGGCCGGGCACTCAATACATGCTATGAATAATAATATATATCATAATTCGTGAGTTTAATTGATATGAATAATAAATGTCCGTTTCCTTCACGGTGCTCTACAGTGGCTTGCACACAGCAGGAGCTCAATAAAAACACCAATAGGTGCAGCCCCCTCTCCCATGACCCACCCATTCTCTCCAGTTCCCTACTTCTGCACGTCCCCTCATTCGGGGAGGGTGATCTCCTTAAGGATCTGGGTGTCTCCCTCCCGACTTCCATTCCCATAGGCGGGGAGCACGGAGCGCAGGGTTCCTCGGAGACCGCGGGGCGCAGTGCCTGCCTGGGGCGGCAGGAGGCGACTGTGGCCCGGGAGCTCCCGCCGGTGGGTTGGGAAGGGGCGGGGATTTGGGGCGGGGCGGCGCAGTGCGCAGGCGCGGGGCCAGCCGCCTCGCGCGGCCAAGGGCAGGCGGCCACAGAGCAGCCCCGGCCGCGGCCACGGTAGGAGCGAGTTCGAGTCCGACTGCCCCTCCGCTTTGGTTCACGCCGCTCCGGCTCTTGGGCCTTCCGACGCCAGTCCCCGGCAGCTCGCTGCGCATTGCGCTCTCCCCGCCGCCAGGATGCCGGTGACCGAGAAGGACCTGGCGGAGGACGCGCCGTGGAAGAAGATCCAGCAGAACACGTTCACGCGTTGGTGCAACGAGCACCTCAAGTGCGTGAATAAGCGCATCGGGAACCTGCAAACTGACCTGAGCGACGGGCTGCGGCTCATCGCGCTGCTCGAGGTGCTCAGCCAGAAGCGCATGTACCGCAAGTACCACCAGCGGCCCACCTTCCGCCAGATGCAGCTCGAGAACGTGTCCGTGGCGCTCGAGTTCCTAGACCGTGAGAACATCAAGCTCGTGTCCATCGGTGAGTGCCCTGGCCCGGCCCGGCTCGGGCGGGCGACCCCCGCGTGCGCCCCTGCGGGAGGCTGAGGCTACCTGTGCGCGCCGCGGCTGGGGGCGTCGTCCCCGGGGTTGTGGGAACACAGGAGACCTAGGCCCCCACCATGGTGCCACCCCCTGGGCTGTGACCTCGTAGGATAACTCCCCGCAGTGCGTCCTGGCAGGGGGTCTCTGGAGAGCTGTGGGTTGAGGATTTGGGTTGGGGTCGCATGGGGAGCCGTGGGGCTGTGGCATTTCCCTGCACCTAGTACGCCCCTGCCGGACCTTGGGGGACTGGAAACCTCTTTTCTTTGGTCCCCGGGGGTGAGACCCTAGCCCGCTGCTCCCCGGAGCGTTCGCCCCGCTGCGCCCAGACCGGTGCGCTCGGCCGCGGCGAATGGGCGTTGGCTCTGAGGCCTGGGGAGGCGACCTGGGGAGGGACCGTTCTCTGCGCCTGAGGCCTCCCCGCCCAGGTGGAGACCGGGACCAGGTACCCTCCCCTGCTGCCTCGGAATGGGTGTGGGCCTGGAGGTGGGAAGGGGAGCCTCAGGGGGTGTGTCGTCCTCGCTCGCTCCACTCCCAGTGCGGCTCTGGCTGGGCGCCGCCGGATGAGCCGGCTCTGGAGGCTGAAGTTAAAATTTAGAGATGGTGGTAGTCATGGGAACGGCTGCCTTGCAGGGACCCCAAACCAGTGAGTGCTGTGTGCCCACAGCCGTCTTGTCATCTCAGTCCTTACACATCCCTGTGCAGGCTGGAGTGTTGGAGCGTTAGATCCATTTTGCAGACTAGGGAGTTCAGAGGATTAAATCGCTCGCCCAAGCTGTGGCAGCATGAGGGTCCAGCTGAGAATTGAAGGAAGTGGTGACAATTAAAGGAGACTTTGCTTTCCTCTCCCCGCCCTCCCACACCGGGGTCTTCCTGAGAGGGGGCAGGGAGTTGGTGTTGTGTCCCTCACCCCCTGAGCTGGGGAGGAAGAATGAGGGTGAGGTCCCCACTAGGACCTGAGCTAGGGGAGGACTTCCAGGAGGGTCACAGGCTGCTGAGGGGAGGGCTGTCACACAGCATGTGCATATAGGGAACATGTGTGTGCCAAGAGGGAGCGTGTGTGGGTGTGTGCCCGCCGGCAGAGAATGTGTGTGCATTTACATTGTATGTGTATGTTCTGCCAAGTGAGTGCCTTGCCGGAGAGGTGCTGGCCCAGGCCCAGGCCCAGGCCTGGGTCTAAGTCTCTTCCTGAGGAAACCAGGCCTTATTGTGACCCCCATGACAGGAAGAAAGTGTGGAGGTGTGTGTGGCTGCTGGGACTTTCTCCAGCCAAGGGGGTTCCCTCTAGGCCGAGTCTCCTCCCTTCTCTCCTCTCCTCCCCCACACCTGTCCTGGCAGGTAGGGCTGCTTCCTGGGCCCAGGCAGCTGCCACCGCCCAGCCAGCCTCCCCATGAAGGGTGGCTTCTGTGCAGAGGGAAGCTGTGTGGCATGCTCTCGTTTCTGTCTATAACTGGGGGAGAGAACCTCAGTGTTCTCCTGGAATTCTTTCCTCTTCAGAAACTAGCGACCCCTCTGAGGAATCCCAAGGCCTGGCTGGGCTCAACGGGGATCCCTTCTTCTTTGTTTTAAAATGTGTATTTATTTAATTAACTGAACAAAGAAACTTAAAGTAAACCAGGAGTATCCAAACATGACATGAAATCTCTTTAAAAAACAAAACAAATGAAAAAAAAAAAAAACCCAAACCACAGCACCAGAAAATCCTGGACTGCCTAATTTACCAACTGTTTACAGGATTTGCAGCTGTTTCCAGCGTGGCTTCCATCAGTGCCCCGAGCTTGGGCCTCACGTTGCCTGGTCCCTTAGGTATAGTTTTCTACTCGATCCTCACGGTTTTCATTCCGGAACCCACCCAGGCCATAGGGCCTTCCATTCTGCTGACACTCCAGGGTTAACCTCCCCTTCCCTCGTTGTGGGCCTACGGGTGTTGGCAGCCACTTCCCACCGCAAGTTCCATTGTTTTATTTTCTCCTTTTAAATGATTTCTTAGATCATATTCCCCAAAGTAGCATGCCTGGGTCAAAGGGTGCTACCACATTTATGAATCCTGTCATTGGCTGCCTAGTCGCTCTCCCAGAAAGATCTAGAAGCAGACAGGTTTTCCAGCCTCTGGAGAGAGGGAATGTCAAGTGCCAGGACTCCTGTGGGGGTGAAGCCTGAGGCCTCTTCCTTTTGCTCCTGGGCCAGTCCTGGGTAGTAGTCCTTCAGGGAAAACGCACACCGAGCTCAAGTACTTACTGCTTACGCTGTGTTGATTGACACCAGCTCCGATTTGGGGGCCTGGGAAGGTGCTCTGTTGATCACCTCATTGATCACCACCTGGAATTCTCAAGTGTTTTCCTTGTCTGTATAATGAGCTGCTTCAGCAAGTCGTGGGAGGCTTAGGGGCTTGCCCCAGCCCTGACCAGGTGCTTAGGAGATGGTTACTGTTATAACTGTGATTTGTTAGTATTGCTATCTCTACTTAAAGACCCCTGCAACAGGTGGTTCAGTCTGGGATGTTGGGGTAGCCTCCGGCCTTGAGCAAGCTCAGCAGGGATCCCAAGGCCTCAGGTTCCTGAGAGGACTAATCCTCCGACCTGTGACAAAGGATCCATGAGGTCAGTGTCCCGTCTGGAGGTGAGCAGAGTCAGTGCGCCTCTTCCGCCTTGTGTCCAGGTGAATCTGTTTAGGGACTGGCTGCTCGGTGTTCACTGACTTTTTTGAGGGGTGGGGGTCGGGGGGGTGGGAACTTTTCTGCTACCCAGCGGATGGTGTTTTACCCCATAGTCTGGATCTGGGAAGGTATCTTTGAACGAACACAGAGTTTCGTATGCTTTGGACAACTCTCAACAGTATGCATGGTGGTAGTCGTTGGAGTTGTGTACAGGCACCCAGCTCTCAGATCAAGGAAGGTCAAAAGCCACCAGAGGACTGTGGCTCTTCTCCTTAGAATTCACCGAAAGATAGCCCTGGCTGTTGACTCACAATTGCAATTCAGGGTGAGGTGGGCCCATCCTAGCTAGGCTCCATCCAGAAGTTAAAGATTTCCTTCAGTTTCTTGTTATATCCTGGGCAGTTCATAGTGAGGCCTCAGCATATTTAATTGTAGCCGTCTGCCAGAGCTGGCCGTTTTATTTACTTGTTTTTCCAAAAACCTTTCTGACATTGGGCAGGCCAGCCAACTTGGAGAAAAAGGGGTCTCCGAGTCCAGGAATGACAATCAAGGCTGCCTAGAAGTTTGGGTGGTGTGTTTTGGTTTGATCCTTCAGAAAAAAAAAATGAATTTTTGCCTTTTTAGAGGATGCGGCATGACCCTAATGTTTACTTAAAGTGCCTGTGCTAGGCCAGTGCCCCAGAGCAGGTGGGGTGCGTGTTCCCAAGACCTTGGGTCACTGGGCAGTGTTTCCAGGGTGGTGGGTCACTGTGCCACTTAGCCCTTTTCCTTCCACCAAATAACGTACAACTAATCCTAAGTTCTGCCCTTTTCTGAATTACCTAGCAAAGTGCCAGTGCGCCTTTTAGGCAATATAGTTCAGACCCGGAGAATGTTTAAAAAGTTACTAGCACAATAGCCTGCTTTGTCAGAATTAACAAGTTTGGGGCCATTTGCAACAGGTAACACATTAGTGTCCCCTGTTCCCTGGTGGCTCTTGTTAAGAGCAATGATTCTTTGTTCAAATCCCACTTGCTGCTAAGTAGCAATTAAGACACTTCTGTGCCTTGGTTTTCTTTTCTTTTCTTTCTTTTATTTTTTTGGTTAATCCTCACACATGATATTTTTTCTTTCTTTTTTTTTTATTTTTTTTTATTTTTTTATTGCTTAAAGTATTACAAAGGGTATTACATATGTATCCATTTTATCCCCCCGCCCTAGACAGTCCCCTAGCCTCCCCTATGATATTTTTTTCCATTGATTTTTAGAGAGAGTAGAAGGGGGAGGAGGAGGGAAGAGAGAGAAAGAAACATTGATGTGAGAGAGACACATCGATTGGTTGCCTCTGGCATGTGCCCTGACCAAAGAGGCGGATAGAACCTGCAACCCAGGTACATGCCCTTGACTGGGAATCTGAGCCCGAGACCCTTTGGTGTTCAGGCTGACGATCTATCCACTGAGCCACTCTGGCCAGGGCTGGGTTTTCTTATCACTAATATGGGGACAGAACCTATCTCTATTAAAAATCAAACACGTCAACACTTAGAGGAGTGCTTAGAACAATTTGTGGCACATCGTAAGTGCTCCGTGAGTGTTTGTTAAATACATCAGGTACTGTCCAAGAATACTCTCAGAAGTCAGGCTGGAGGGCGTGCACACGCAGAGGGCTTGGTGGCCAGTGCTAATTCTGTTTGCTCTCCTAGGGCGATGGACTGCCCAGAGCGTGCCCCTCCTTGGGAGGAGATGACCCCTGGCTGTGTTATGGCTGCCTCTGGGCCCATTCATAGCAGCTTTGTTTCCCGAGAGCCGGACGGGTAGCTGGTCATTCCAACCTCCCACCCCACTCAGGAATCTCTGGGCCAAATCACTTCCAGATGGCAGCCGGGCTCTGCAGAGTCCCTCCAGCGACACGGAGCCAGCATGCCAGTCAGCAGCTGCCTTCATTCTTGGAGAGTCTGTGCTGAAGGGGGGCTTTGACTTGGAGCCAAGTTGTGTCTCACGGCACTCCCCCGTCCCTGCCCGGGGTCCTGGTCCCGTGCTGTGAGGCGAGTGTCGCTGGCTAGTTGAGGATGGCTCCTTGCTCCTTGGGCTCTGAGCCTCTGGGCCCTGCCCGCAGTGGCTCCATGGTCAGAGGTACCACATCATCCTGCTTTCCCTGTACTATAGAGCTGGCGAGAGCACTGTATTTGATTGGGTTAAGCTACCGCATGATGCTGGCATTATCATTAATCACATTATTGTGCTTTTGAACCAGAGTCCAGGACTGTCTTCCGTCTATTTTCTGCCAGTCCTTCCACTGCGCTCTCATCTGGTGTGATAGCTGTTCCCTTCCCTTCACCTCTGGTGAAGATGTCTCCCAAAATCCTACTTTCTTCCTTTCCTCATTCAAAAAATGTATGAAAGACAGACTGTGCTCTTCCTGGCTTGGCTCAGTGGATAGAGCGTCGGCCTGGGGACTGAAGGGTCCCGGGTTCGATACCGGTCAAGGGCACATGCCCGGGTTGTGGGCTCAATCCCCAGTGGGGGGTGTGTAGGAGGCAGCCGATCTATGATTCTCATCATTAATGTTTCTCTCTCTCCCTCTTCCTTCCTCTGTGAAATCAATAAAAATATATATTAAAAAAAAAAAAAGGGTGGACTTCAAGGGCCACAGGAATAATGAGTCATGCCCCTGGCTTGCGTCACACATTGCTCAGCACGGAGGAGAGACGTGTCACCAGGGAGTGTCCTTCTCAAACTTTTAGGCACACACGACTCACCTGGAGACTGTTAAAATGTAGGTCCCATTCAGCAGGTCAGGGCGGAGGGCCGGCTTCTAGTTGCTGCTGTCTGCTCTGAGGAGAGGGCCCAGCTGTGAGGAGCGAGGAGGGGAGGAGAGGGCCCAGCTGTGAGGAGCGAGGAGGGGAGGAGAGGACCCAGCTGTGAGGAGCGAGGAGGGGAGGAGAGGATGGCCATCCCTCAGGCTGGAGTGGGCTGGGTGGTCTGGAGGGCTCCTGGGAGAAATGGCCAGTTAAGCTGAGCCCTGAAGCCTGACTAGACTTAGGCAGGTGTGAACATAGGAGTGGGGAGTGTGTCAGGTGGAGGTGGGTGGCGGGGTTGGGGGAGGTGGTGGTGGTGGTGGAGAGGTAGGCAGGGACTGACTCACGAGGGGCTCCTGAGGCTGTGAAGATGGGCATCAGAGCATCTTCCTCGAGGAGCTTGGGGGAGGGTAGGCCAACCCAGCTGAAATGGATGAACCATTGCTTCAGTCATTTCCTCGTCAAACTTTCTGAATGGGCCCCTTCCTCATATGTGTATATTTGTAAGCGATATACCTGTACCACTGTCAGTCTACATATGAAATATAGGTAAAGCATAGCTTCTCTTTAGATGACAAATCCAGATGTAAGGTCTGGTTTTTCCCGTGCTCTGATGGATTATCTCGTGTGCCCTCAGAGTGCATGTACCCTACCTACTTGGAGGCCCCCGAAGGCCTGTGTTTTCACAATTCCCTTTTCTTTTTCTTCCCCTATTGCTATTCTGCTTTTAGTGTTCATCTTTAGTTACCTTAGTTAAGGAGCTGGATATAATTATAATCCTTTCCTCTAACAAGTTGAACCAAATAAATAAATCCAGTGGAAAGAGTCCTTTCCATCTAAATGCATGCTACCTCCTACTCTTCTCACGATGAAAATTGCCTTCCATTACTGCTGTAAATCTAGTTATTCATTAAACATGCTCAATAACCACCAAATAATAAACAATACCACTTTCTTCTGTGGCTTGGGAAGTGGCCTTGTGTTTTTAAGGTGCCTCGGCCACTTTTCTTGGGAAATTGAGTGCGTGTTTGGGGAGAGAGTTTCTTGGGAAAGATGATTAGAAAACCACGTGCTTCTTTTTCTGACTAAAGTGATAAAACAGTAGGTGAGAGTAGACCTTCATTTTATTTTATTTTAATTTTTATTTTTTTAAAAATATATTTTATTGATTTTTTACAGAGAGGAAGGAAGAGGGATCGAGAGTCAGAAACATCAATGAGAGAAACATCGATCAGCTGCCTCCTGCACACTCCCCACCAGGGATGTGCCCGCAACTGAGGTACATGCCCTTGACCGGAATCGAACCTGGGACCCTTGAGTCTGCAGGCCGACGCTCTATCCACTGAGCCAAACCGGTTAAGCAGGTCTTCATTTTAGAAAGGATGGAGTTATTGGGCATTTTAATCGTGCCCACTTAGTATCATGTTTTTCTTTCTTTTTTTTTTTTTTTGCAAGAAAAATACTGAGCTCTATATGAAGTTGCTGCCCTTGTTCTAAGAGCCTTCTAGCAGTTGCCTTAAATGCATTCATTTTGCATAGATAGATGGTTGTCACCTCTTCTGCAAACTGTCCAGTTACGAAAACAATTTGATGACGTTTTACTAATGCTCATTGTCTGGTTACAAAATTTACCACAGAACCTTTGCCTTCCCTGATCCCCTTTGACAAGTCCCTGTGCAGTGGAATGGCCTTGGTCAGAAGATTTCCCAGGATTAACTAGAAGCGAAGAAGCAGTTTGGTTTTTCACTTAGTCAGGACTGGCCATGAGACTGAATTATTCTGACAGAGCATCTGACTTCCTCCCTTCCCCCATCAAAACCCGGCTCAGGTAGACAGCTTGGCGAGGAGGACGCGCTGCCTCCTGCAAGTCCTTGGCTGTTCTTGGTCCCGAACCCCACTGGTGATGCCGTTGGTGTACCGGATATCTGGGCGTGCCCACCCCCCTCTAACATAATGCCCGGTATTTTCCCATCCCGACCGCCTGCCAAGCACTGTCCTGGGTGCTTTACCTTCATTTGTTCTAATCCTCATTATGAGCCCTGCGACGTGAGTGGTTTTACATCTGTTCCATTTTACGGACCAGAATACTGGTGCTTGGATCTGCCTCTCTTCCCAGGCGAGGTGCCATGCTTGCCTGCATCAGGCTGTAAAGTGTGTTTTAATGTCAAAGCTGGGTTCCACGCTTGGAAAGTAAAATAGACCTATTGTAGTGAGAGACTTCCTACTGCTTTAGTTGGTTTTTATTTTGCTTGAAACTTGACGCATTTGAGTTAGAGTACTGTGAAATTTCCTGCTATAAAACGAAACTATCCTTGGCCCATTTGCCTTACCTTTCCCGGCACCTTAGACCTGTAAGGGGGCCTTCTCTCTGGTTCTGGAGGCATCTCTCTAGTCCTCTCCCTACCTGCGTTTGGATCCCAGAGACAGTGGCTTCACTGCAGGCCTGGACAGTGGGGACCAGCTGCAGGCTGCTTTGGGGAGACAGGCAGGGGCGGGGTTTTCTCTGTGAGGCCTGGAACCCCGAGGGGAGGAGGAGGTGCCCCTGCCGGGCTCACCACATACCGCTTGGGGACATGGAGGGGTTTGCTGTGAACCAGCTATGTCCTGTGTCCGGAGGTCCTTGGTGACAGCCCTTTGGCACAGCTGTGCTCTGTCAGGGACCTCCCTTCGCTACCTGTTAACATGACCCGGTGGAGCGTGTGCTGGGTGGTGTTTGCTGGGAGCAGAACCTTTCTTTCCTGGCTGGCGCTCGGCCTTTATCAGTCCAGCAGCCCTGGCCCAGGCAGCCACTCCCCGGTCATCTTCACGGAGCCTGTGGGCCACCCCGTGTTGTGCACCAGGGCTGAACTTGCGTCCCCAAGCGCCTCTCCTGCAGCCTCCTGCTGAGAGCAGCCTGGCCCGTGGGCCGGCCCACTCAGTGCTCAGCTCCCCAGAATCACAGGCCCGGCTTGGTGAAAGGTCTGGGCGTTAACACAGCACTCCTGTTCTCCCTCTCTGAGGGCCCTTTATGCTGGCATGAATTCCTTTTCTCATGGAGATCTGAAAGCTCTTTTGACTAAATGGGTCACCTTTCTTGGGTATTTTCATAAGGCTGGTCAGCCTTTGCCACGCCAGACAACTTTTCTGGAATTTCCGTTCAGATATAAAGGCAACCAAAGAGGTTGGAAGTATTTGGAACACAGTGTGGAATTTTGGCTTTTGAGCTATAGGGAAATGGGTGGGGATTTGTGGCAGAGACTATGTAAATTTGCTGCGGCCCATAAACTCAGATTTTAAGATTTAAAAAGGCAAGCAGCAGTCAGCTTTCCTTCTGACCAATAGGAACGGTGTGACAGTCGGCCGCATGCTGCTGGTGACCCAGGCAGAGGCGGGCCTCCCGTGGAGGCCGGGGTTCTCCGTGGCCAAGATCGGATTCCTCCATCTCCCCTGCTCCCCCAGGAAAACAGTCCCGTTCTTATCATGCTGGTCCTGCACTGCTTGTGCGAATCACCCTGACTTTCCTGCAGCGGCTTATCAGATGTTCAAGGGAAACAAGAGTTATTTGGTATTTTACAGCCTGTGGGAGCTCTGCTGGGCCTGGTGTTTCTTGCTCAAGAACAAAGTGATTGTTCCCTTGGTGGGTGAAGCAGGTCAGAGGTCAGGAGCAGGCCCTGTCTCCAAGGTGCCGAGGAGGCCCTGGATGGGATCTCAAAAGGCCTTTGTGACTTTGAGGTTCTGTTAAATTACAAATACACACACACACACACACACACACACACATTCTCACACATACACACAAATAATTGGTTTCAGAGAGGAAGGGGAGAGAGAAATAGAAACATCAATGATGAGAAAGAATCACTGATTTCCCCTACTGGGGATCGAGCCCACAATCCAGGCATGAGCCCTGACCGGGAATCACACCATGACCTCCTGGTTCATAGGTCAAAGCTCAACCGCTGAGCCATGCCAGCTGGGCGAGGTTCTGTTAATTGAACAGGGTGTGGGTTCTGTTTATAAGATTCCTTCTCAGAAGAAGCGGAGGTTGGACAATCATGGAGGTGCTGCAGGAGGGACGGGGCCCCTTCTAGTAAGTGGAGCTTCCGGCCTCCCAGGGCAGAACAAGGCAGAGTTCTGAGAGGAGGAGCCTTGTGGATCTTGGCTTGCCAGCACCCGGGCAGTGGCTTGTCACATTCCTTATCTCCACGAAAGGAGGCAAGCTGGCTGGTCCTGCGGGAATGCCTCTTTGGTGGAGTCCTTTACAGGAAGCGATCCAGGTGTCCTGTTACACTTCCTGCAGGGCCTGTATCTCTGATCATTGCCTCTCCTGTTTTTGTATTTTCCCTTGGCACTCTTGTTTGAGATCCATGGGGAGTCACACCTGAGGTTGGAAAGCAAGAGGCCCTCTCCTGGACACCCACAGTCCTCCCCCTGGATCATGACCGCTCCAGGGGCAGGTCCTATAGCCCTTGTTCACCTTTGTGGCTCTGAGCTTGGCACTTAGAAGGACTATAATAAATAACTTACTAAATAAATAACCAGCCTCTAGCATAGGTGGGTTGAATAAGAAGGCTGGCACATTGATTTGTTTGTAATATATTTGCTTTCAGAAAATGCAAAATAGTTGTCCTTTGCATATAGTGTAATGGGAATTAAGTGCAGTGGACAAACTGGGCCTGGGGGCCCAGGAAAGCACCTCGTTAGTGGAACAGTGATGCTGAAGTTAAAGAACTCGGTACTTTGTTCTCTGAACATCTATGATTTGCCTCAACTGTTCGAGAACAAGGCCTTTTCCAAGTTGCCATGTGAGGCTCAGAAAATGAATAAAGAAGGAAGCCACTAAGACTCACTATTATCTTAGTAATAGTTCTGTTAATAATAGTGAATATATATCAAACACCTAACAGCACCAGGCATTGTGATAAACGCTTTTCAATAGTAACTTAAGTGGAACCTCATTGCAACTCTGAGATGTAGTTATTGTTTTAATCCCCGTTATAAAGACAAGGAAACTGAGGCACGCCCAGATCAGCCAGTGCGTACGTGGCAGACTATTACTCACATCCTCGTCTGAGATTTTAATCCCCAAAGGAAAACCATCAGTTCCGAATGTCTTCTAAATTCACTTCTAATCGGTTGGGTGGTTTTTTTTTTTTGACATAAAAAAGTTGCATTTGTAGTTACTTGTAAAAATAATTGTAAGGACATAACGAAATACAAATTAAAAACACATTACCTGTGAAGAATCTTAACATATCTCTTTCTGCATTGAGGAGTTTTGCTTACGGCTGCTGTTTGATCAACTTGGGAAGAGGGAGATGCATTTTCTCAGAAGAAAGACTGTGGATTGGAAATGTTTTGTGATATAATTTTGGTTGTACTAATGGTTGAAACAAGATTCATCCTGCAGTTATTACTGAGTTGTGGCCAACATTAAAATTGGAGGTTTTACTAGTAATTGAGGCTTATTATGGTTTGCAAGTCTCCCTTGGCCTAGAAATATGTTTTGGTGAACCATGGAGTGGGAGTATTCCGGCCACTTTCTGACTTAAAAGTTTTCAGGACCAACTTTTATTAGGACTGCCAGTGTCTCTTAATAATTGTTATTATGGCCCTAATGGGTTTGGCTCAGTGGATAGAGCGTCGGCCTGCAGACTGAAGGGTCCTGGGTTCGATTCCGGTCAAGGGCATGTACCTTGGTTTCGGGCACATCCCCAGTAGGAGGTGTGCAGGAGGCAGCTGATCGATGTTTCTCTCTCATCAATGTTTCTAACTCTATCCCTCTCCCTTCCTCTCTGTAAAAAATCAATAAAATATATTTTAAAAAAATAATAGTTATTATGTTTGGTAACTATTGTGACCTTGCTAATGGTTAGCCCAGCATAGAAATTCATTTACCTTTTAGTTTCTCAGCTCCATTAGCAGTTTAAATATGTCTCAAATACGCCCCTAATATAATATAGTTGGGCAGCTTAATTCACCCTTCCTTGTCTGCGTGGGAACTTTTAGAAGTCTTAAAATTATGTACATCCCTAAGGTCTTCGTGCTATTGGCTTTTTGGAGACATCATTTTCTCAACAGCCTCAGGACACCAGGCCCATGGAATCCTCTTGCCTTGAGCTTGCTCGAGGCAGAGGAGATGGAATGGCAACCATTTCTGGATACAGATTCCTGAGTGTGCTTAAGAGTGTGGGTTAGTTAGAGCCTGCTCCTGACCAGCTGGGAGCTTGGGGCAAGCTGTTTGATCTCTCTGAGGGCCAGTGTCCCAACCTGTAATAGTACCCAGTCTATAATATCTATAATGGCGCCATTAAATGTTAAAATCCCGGTAAAGCCTTGGGCCAGCTGTTGGCAGACAGTAAGTGCCCATGAATGTGGTTGCTGCTTTCCTTTCCTCCTCCTGATTCCTGGACCCATGGTGGCCCCTCAGACTGGAGAAGAAGTGACCTCTAATTATCTTGAAAGGGAAGAGGTGGGTGGAAGTATACCCAGAAATTGGTCAAAAATACCTCATACCTACTGGACTGTTGTAGAAGAAGTGACCTGGGTTTCTGAGGAGCTGTCAGGTAGGAACCATGGGCTAGTGGCATTTCCTGGTCTCCTGGCCATGCTTCCTTTAGGATAGAAAATAGTGATGTCTTCCCTCACTTTCCCTCTTGTCTTGTTTGACTAATGGATCTATGTTTTTAAATTAGCTTCTTTGCCCCTCCTTTCTTTAATCTTCTCCTTTTGTCTCTTAGAATATCCTTCATTCTCATTTCTTCCTTTTTTTTTTTTTAATTGATTTCAGAGGAAGGGAGAGGGAGAGAGAGAGGCATCAATGATGAGAAAGAATCATTGATCGGCTGCCTCCTGCACACTTAGCACCGGGCATAGGAGGGCTCAGGGAATGACAGCTGTTGCTATTGAGGTGGTAGCTCAGCACTCCTGCTATGAACCCCACACCTCCCACTTGCCCTTTTCTGGGCTTAATCATGGAGGCTGAAGAGGGAGCAGCTGTGTTGGAGGTGAGTCCGGGCTGACTGCCTTGTATACTTTCAATCTGGAATAAAGGGGAGCATGCCAGCTGCTCCCGCCACCCCCGCCACACACAGTCCTCCAGACAGGCTTGTTCCTGCCTTGGCCCAGGGCTCCGCTTTCCCTCCCTTCTAGTCCCTGTGCCATTTGGGATCAGCTGGTGGGGCTGCCTGTACCACCTGCCGGGATTTTTGCTGCCCTGGGTGTGGTCTCCAACCGAGCACTGTCCAACCCCCTGTCACAGGACTGGTGATACCATTTTTACAGTCGTGCTTGGAAACGGGATGATACCATTTTTACAGTCATGCTTGGAAACGGGACTCCCAGGGTCACACCCTATACAAACAGCATCAAGGTTGCTGGGCCTGGGTGGCTGGCGGAGGCTGGCAACAGCAAAATCTGTGACTCCTGAGCCCAAAAGGGGAAGTGTGTGTGGGGTGCCTCATTCTCAGTTCTTTTCAGGGATACGCTAGGCCTAGCCCTGCTGGGCCGAAGGGATCTGTGTGTGTCTTGTGTAACTGCCTGCTTTCCTCAGTTGCCTCTCGAAGACGAGCTGCCTGCTATCCCCTTGGTTGGGCCATCTCCCCCATGCTGCAGGCTTTTAGGGGAGTGTCATTTTTAGGTTATCCCTTGTGGGGGCAGGGAACACACAGCAGCTCTCCCAAAGGTAGAATTTATGGGGGTTTTACTTACGTGGGTGACTAATGCAGATATTCACGTTTAACGATGGGAAATTAGTCAGCCTGTGTGCTGTTTCCATGTGACAGGGCAAAAATGTACACATTTGCACAATAGCTTTTGTTTTGCCTGCTATGAAAGTTGACCATCAGTTAGGTGTTATCAGTACAATCTGCAGGTGCTAAGCTGCTCTGCTTCCCGGCACGGGTTTCTGGTCCTGTGACCCACCCAGAACACCCTGGATTTGGCAAGATGGTGGGTTCCAGGCAGAGGGCAGGACCCAGACTCTGGACCGTCGTCCTGGGCCTGCTTCTGCCATCACCGGTGCCTTGGGGAGGCCCTGCCTCCCTGTCTCAGCCTGTTCAGTGGGAGAACTGGTCTAGGTCTGTGTTGCCCAAACTTTAGTCATTCGTAAAGGAGCCACTGACAGTATTTTTGCCATAATCCCATCGCTGTCTCTATTTCATTTTCATAGCATTTTCTCCCTGCATTTGCTCACTTTTATTTATTTATCAATTATTGATTTTAGGGGGGGGGCGGGGAGAGAGAGCTATTGATCGGTTGCCTCTCATACAATGTCCTGATTGGGGAGTGAACTGTAACTTAGGTGTGTGCCCTGATCGGGAATGGAACCCGAAGCCACATTGGCCAGAGCCAATTGATTCACTTTTAAAACAAATGTATGTGAGTTTTAAAAATATGTTCATATTGATTTTATTTTTTTTTAGAGAGAGGGAGGGAGTGGGAGAGAGAGAAACATTGATGTGAGAGAGAAACATTGATTGGTTGCTTCCCCTGTGCACCCCAACTGGGGATGTGCCCTGACCGACTGGGGATGTGCCTTGACCGGGAATTGAACGGGACACCTTTTGGTGTATGGGACGAGGCTCTAACCACCTGAGTCACACTGCCCAGGGCCAGTTGACTCACTCCCAATGTATTTGAAAAGGAGACTTTGTGTCACTATCATAACGGAAAAGTGGTGTCACAAGGTAAATCGAAGGCAACCATAAATAAACCTAAAATAGATTAAATCCCATCTAGTGCTGTTGCCTGTTCTCAGGGAGAAGCCTACTCTTTTGGTTGAAAAGGAAAATTAGCCAGAGGGAAAGGGGGGTGGTAGGAGGAAGAAGAGGGTATGGGCGGGTAAAATGGTGATGGAAGGAGACTTGACTTGGGGTGGTGAGCACAATACAATACACAGATGATATAGAATTGTACACCTGAAACCAATGTAATTTTATTAAAACCAATGTCACTGCAATAAATTCAATAAAAAAGGGGAGAAAAAAAAAACCAACGCAAAAAAATAAAAGATAGATAGAGATAGAAAGGTGTTCAGAGTAACCTAGCACCACGCTGAGTCTTTCTCCAGGACCGACTCAGAGGATTGAGAAATACTTGGAAAGAGAATAGTGTTGTCTCTGTTATGCAAGGGGATCCATCGAGGGTCCCCAGTAGCTCAGAGTAGTAATGCATAGGTGCTTTGTCTGCAAGTACCCAGTGCCAGGAACTGTGCCAAGAGCTATGGCAGCGACTAGAAGCTTAAGAGGGGATTGGGACTTTGTCACTGACCTGGGTTACCAACCTCAGGGAGCTCATGGTCTAATGAGAGTCATGGGAGTAGATTGAATGTAGGTGAAGAGCCCGGACAGGCCCCACTGGTTTCAGTGAGAGAACCACAGATCTAAGTTCTGTCGTGTGTGTAGGTTTGTTTAGAAAATGATTTTTTAAATAAATTTGAGTGTTTTTTTTTTTTAAAATGAACAATACATTTATTTAAGTCTAGATTGACTAGAAAAACTAAGTGTATTAAAATTATATCATTGTTGTCCTTATGGTGTTAGGATAGTGACCCATCTTAACCCTTTATGTAATGGTAAGCAACCTTATTCCCCTAAAGCCTGACTTGAGTTTTGAGCTTTCTTGGAGAGTTTATGTCACTTATAAATAGAAAAGATAAGACAAAATGGCCTAATAGACTCTTTATAGCACTATTTTTTTCCTCGGATTAGCATGTCCTCTAGTTTCGACAAAACAAGAAATGCCTCAGGCTAATCTCCAGGAATGGACGGTACTCTTTCAGGAAGTGGGGTATGAAGCTGCATCTGATTTTTCTGCTAGCCAGGGGCACCACCTGTTTCCCTTGGGTTTCTGGGAGAAGGCAGGTTGAGGATAAGAGCGAGGACCTGGGAGTCAGGAGGCTCAGGGTTTGAATCTGGCATTTACTGTGTGATTTAGGATTGAGTTACATGATTTCACTGGAGCCTCAGTGCTCTCTTGTAAACTGGTGATAATCATCATTTCTCCGTGAAAGAGTGGGAGTAAAGATTTAATGAACTAAACTTTATAAAGTACTTGCCACATGAGAAATATTCAGGAAGTGCTAACAAGTAATCCCATACTTTCTGATTGAGGGGTCAGGTTTTTACTACCCCAGGCTGGTAGTGAGTGAAGTTGAAGGATGTCAGATTTGGGGTTTGGTTTGCTTATGCTGACTGGTATCAGGGTGTTCAGAAGAAATTACGGGGTTAGGGACCCCAAATGGTGCTGTGATTCCCTAAGATATTGTGTATGAGTTGAGTTAGGATGAAATGGACAGCTAGAGGAGCGGCCTTGTGGGGGGTGGCGGAGGGCAAATAGAATCCATCCAGCTGCGAGGAATGGGGCCCCAAACTGGCTCACCTGCAAGGCGCATGTCAGCAAGTGCAGAGAGTGGGTTATGGGTTTCTGAGATCAGTGTTGTTACCAAGGGCCCCGTTGTTTGGGTCTCTGCTGTCTTGGTTTCATTAGTCCTAGGGCATCTTCCCCTGTGGCTTCCCACAGCGGAGACTTCCTGCAAGGTTGAGAGATTGCTCTTTGGAATTCCTTATGAGCCAAGAACAACATTCCCAGGAGCTGGCAGCAGACCTCTCCTGTGTGTCATTGGCCCAGGTTGGATCACATGGCATTTTTGAACCAGTACCTGCCAAGGGGGATGGATTACCCTCAGCCCAGAGTGGCCTTCCCAGAGCTGGGGTGGAGTCACTTCACGGGGGGCCACAGGGCCTGTTGGGAAGCTGGACCCGGGCTCTGCTCAGGACTCTTCAAGGAAGGATGCTGGGTGGGCCTGCTGTTGTTGGTGGTGTCAGAAAAGGGATGGTCATTCTTGGGGAGCAGGGGTGTGAATGTTGTAATGTACCCTGCAAATCACAGAAGGACGCCTCAAGAAGTCGAATTAAAGAGTCACATTTATTGCAATCCGGGACTATGAGGGGCCATTCCCCAAATCTCATAGTAACAAGATGGTCGCAGCTCCAATGTTATATAGGCAAAAAATCACAAAGGTATTGATTACACCCCAGGGTTTGGAATGAGGAACCTAGTTTGCAAAAAGCAGTTTACAGAAGCAGAAACAGCATGTTATCTAAATTACAGTTTTGGGTCTAGAGCCCTCTGACCTTGGGATAACTGTGCTGTCCTTCCCAGGTAAAGGAAAATGTGCTTTCTAAGCCCAGGATGACCACTACCAATGGGATTTCACATTACAATCAATAGGGTATTTAATCGAATGGGATGATTTATATAACTCAGAAAATCAAAATAACCTGTCCATTGTTAAACAAAGCAAATAGGTACCATACTTCATGATGAGGAAAGTGTATGTCTTATTTCAAAGCTTCTTCCTCCATCTCTCTGCTTCCCGCAGTCCCTATGTTCCATCGAGGGGCCGTGCCCACACCCTCTACTCATCCCTGGAGCCCTATGGCACTCCTACCCTCTCCTTCCACATGACCTCCTCCCTGCTGGTACTAGTATATTGTAGGAATACTCCCATTGTCATTTGTATAGCACTTACTAGTTTTTCCTATTTAGCAGTCATACATTTGATCCTTGAACCGGTTTGTACTGTGCAGATCCAGTTATACACAGTTTTTTTTCAGTAACTACATGTACTCTTGTCCATCGGCGACTGTGGAGGGCTGACTGTGTGTGCATGGGGAACTGGAGCATCTGTGAATATTGGTATCCCCTGGTGGTCCTGGAACCAGTTCCCCTTGGATACTGAGGGACAACTTAGGTTTCAGGGGAGTTCAAAGTTACATGTGGAGTTATATATTGGGGTCAGTACCCCTCACCCCTGATGGGGAAAATAAGACATTTTTGGGGGGCTAGCAATCTGAATCTGTGCCAGTAACGTAATGTACATTCTCAATAGCCTATAATGAAGTCACTGCCCCTTTCTCCACAATCTGGTCTTGCAAGACCTGTTTACCTAGTACTCCCATTTTACAGAGGCCATAAACCATGAACAATACACCACCCCTGGAGGGAGTTATCAGTGCTGGCGCCAGGCCAGGCCTTTAGGTGTGGTCTCACGGCCCCCATCCCAACACAAAGCCTACAAAAGGTCCTGAAGTCCCACCCATATCTGGGGGACAAAGAAACCAAAGGGGTATAAAGGGAGAGCTTCCTCCATATTGGTTTGCTCAGGATTTGGAGAGAAACAGTCTCCCCTGAGTCACTGTACTAGTACATGCGAAACATCTGAAAATAAATGTTTTTTTCCTGTATCTCCAAGTACTCCTGTGTATTTTTCGGTCACCTGGTAAATTCTGTAACACCCCCATATTTTTAAGGGTCAACTGTACATGTTTTTGCGTGGAAATGGGAAAGTTGCATAAAAAACAGTAAAAGAGGAAAATTTGCTTATAGTTTCACTGTCCAAAGATAACAAAGGAATTGTTAAGATTACGTTTCATTTTCTATGCATGAATATGTAGACTGTATGTAGTTTTTTAAAAAATATATATTTTATTGATTTTTTACAGAGAGGAAGGGAGAGAGATAGAGAGTTAGAAACATCGATGAGAGAGAAACATCGATCAGCTGCCTCCTGCACACCTCCTACTGGGGATGTGCCCACAACCCAGGTACATGCCCCCGACCGGAATCTAACCCGGGACCCTTAAGTCTGTAGGCCGACGCTCTATCCACTGAGCCAAACCGGTTTCGGCCCCTCTTTATTTTCTTAGCAGGTTGTGAAGCTGTGCACTCGGTCATCACACTTTTGGATAATTTAAAATTGACTTAAAAGATCACTCAGTATTGTCCTTGGCTGACTTTGTTCAGTGGTTAGAGCATTGGCCCGTGGTCTTGGGTTTGGTTTCCAGTCCAGGATGCATACCTGGGTTGCAGGTTCGATTTTTTTTCTCTGTCCCCCTCCTAAAACTTCCATTCTCTAAAAGCAATATAAAAAATGTCCTCTGGTAAGGATTAAAAAATAATAATAAAAAAAAAGATCATCAGTTAAAAAGGAAAAAAAAAAGGTTGCTGCTGTGGGCAGCAGGAGCTCAGTTCTGCTGGCACCTCTTGAGAAGGATGCAGAACGCCTCTGCCTTGCCCTGGAGAAGGACAGCACGCTGGAGGCCACCCGCTCCTGTTCCCCAGTGATGGAGGCATTAATCCTTTTGAACTTCCAGGTTGGGCGCCCATGCGTGTCAGCTCTGCTGGGGGCAAAAAGGAAAAGGAAAGGCTTGTGCTTGAGTTGGTGTGTTGTCCCAGGAAGTGATCGGAGCTGGCACAGAACTGCCCATGCCACTGGCTGACATCAGACATGGTCAAAGGGGATGCACGCAGGTGCCAGCAGCTTCTCCAAGCGTATCACCCTGGATCAGCTTAACAGACAGTGTTGAGCAGAAAAAGCACATGGCAGGAAGATAGATGCATACACGATGATATTGTTCTATAGAGTTTTACAAATGTAATAGAAATACAGACCTGTTCATGAGAATGGTCATTAAATTTTGGGTGGTGGTTGCCTGGGACAGGGGGAGAAGGAAGTGCAGTCATGAAGGGGTGTGCAGCGGCTTGCAACTCTTTGTACCATCATAGTTCTTCCGTTGCATGGTGAAATATATTGTATTATTTTTTCTGTCCCCCTTTTCTGTGTGTGTTTGTTGGAAATATTTTCCTATAAAATGTATGTCTAAAATGTTCATGCTGTTACAATGCATTACTGAGGTTAACCGAGTATTATTATTTTGTTTGTTTGTTTTAAAGACAAGCTTGGGCCCAGCTTATGAGACAGGAAACAGATCATCCTCAAGATGTCAGGACGATATTAAGACAAAAGCCATTCACACGTAGCAGGATTACTGCCTCCCACTCCCCAAGTATATGTTGAAACTCCTGAGCTAATAACAGTAGAATGTGAGGCCCCTCCCATGGGGTAGCTTGTGAACATGGCAGGCCTGAGTTTCTCAAAGGCAAGGAGCTTTAAACATCTGCCTCCGGGAGCTTTTAGTCAATTGCTTATTGTCTAAGTGAAGGACTTATTTCTCAAGGAAATATCGCAAGAGAGTGCTGAAATAGCGCATTGCCCTTAAAAGTAGTAAAAGTCCCTAAGTCAGGGGTGTTTCAGCAGAGGAATGAGTGTTGTGAGTCTTGCAGTGGAAGAACACCTGTGCATTATGGCCCCAATCAAGCCTGTCCTCGCAGTGGTTTGGCGGTCCCTGTCTAAGGGACTGTGGTTTTGGCGTCCCAGGCTCAGAAGTTTTTAGTTTGGTTTAAAGAAACACACAAAACTACTTTATTGGGATGTAATTGACATACAACAAATGACACATTAAATGTGTACATTTAGAAGGCAATAAAAGTAAAAATAAACAAGTGGGATGATATCAAACTAAAAATTTTCTGTACAGCAAAGGAAAACAAGAATAAAATGAAAAGGCAATTTACAAATGGGAGAAAAATATTTGCAAGGCATATGTCTGATAAGGCGTTAATAACCAAAATATATAAAGAACTTTTACAACTCAATAGCAAAACAACAACAAAACAAACCAAAAATAAAAACAAAAAACCCCGAAGATAATATAGTTAAAAAGTGTGCACTGGATCTAAATAGACATTTTTCCAAAGAAGACATACATGTGGCCAAACAGGTACATGAAAACTTGCTTGACATCACTAATCGGAAACGCCAACCAAAGCCACAATGAGATATCACCTCAACCTGTTAGAATGTCTGTTATCAAAAAGAAAAACAAGTGTTGGTGAGGATGTGAAGAAAAGGGAACCCTTGTGAACTGTTGGTAGGAATGTAAATTGGTGTAGCCAGTATGGAGGTTCCTCAAAAAAAGAAAAATAGAGCTACCATGTGATGGAGCAGTTCCACTTTGGGGTATTTATCCAAAGAAAATAAAAATACTAACTTGAAATAGATATCTGCACCCTCATGTTCACTGCAGCATTATTTACAATAACCAGGACATCAAACAACCTAAGTGTCCATCTATGGATGGATGCGATTGGTAGTTGCCAGAGGCAGGAGGTGGAGGGTAGGCAAAATGGGTAAAGAGGATATAAAAAGGCACAAACTTCCAGTTATAAAATAAATAAGTCACAGGGTTGTAATATACAGCATGGTGACGATTCTATATAATAAAAGGCTAATATGCAAATTCCTCCCACCCCTGACCGGCCCCACCCTCAACCGGCCCCCCCACCCAGATCAGGGGCAGGGCCGGCTGGGCAACCTCCCGAGTCCCCTCCCCCTGTCTGGCCTGATTGGCCCCGATCGGGGCGGGCCAGCTGGACCCCACCTGTGCACGAAATTGTGCACCAGGCCTCTAGTAGTTCATAATACTGAAAGTTGCTAAGAGTGCTGTATTGCATCTTAAAAGTTATAATCAGAAAATATGTTAACATTCATTGTGGGGATCATTTTGCAATATATACACACATATATGTGTATGTATATATATATATATATATACATATATATATGCATGCACGCACACACACATATGATAGATAGATGTGATTGTATCCGCTGAATTGAGGACAAAATTCTTAAATTCTAAACATCAGTCATGTGCTATGTTTCCCCTATTTTGCTCTGAAAGAAGTTGTCTCTGTCAGAATGACTTTAAAAAACTGTGCAGTTGGATAGTTTTTGTTATATACATACATACATACATACATACAAACACTGGGAAATCATGGCCATAACCAAGATAGTGAACATATCTATCCAGCCCCAAAAGTTTCTTTGTGCCTCTGCAACTTCTCCCTCTCATCCTTCCCTGTCCACTCCCTTTTTCAACCACCTATCTGCTTTATGTCACTATAGGTCAGTTTGCATTTTTTAGACTTTTACGTAAATGGAACCATACAGTATTTACTCTTTGTCTCCTTTTACTCAGTATAATTATTCTGAAAGTCACTCTTCTTACTGCATGTGTCAACATTTCATTATTTTTTAGTGTTGAGCAGTATTTCATCGTATGGATTTACCATAATTTGTTTATACATTCTTCTGTGGTGACGTTTGGGTTGTTTCCAAATAAAGCCATTATGAACATTATTGTACAAACCTAGTATGGACATATAGTTCCTTGGTTTCTGAGTCAATGGCTAGATCATATGGTAGGCGTATGTTTAACTTCTTAGGAAATTGCCAAACCGTTTTCCAATTTTTCCATTTTCCATTTCCACCAACAGTGTATGAGAGTTCCAGTTCTTGCACATCCTAGCCACAAGAAGTGTTTTTTCTTAGAAGACAGTATTTTCTAGCCTGGTTGGTAAAAGCAGCTGTGGCTTTGATCACTTTTTAATTTCTCTCTCCACTGCCACAAAGGTTTTGGTTTCCACTGTTAACAGATTCTGGTCCCCACAGTCTGGGTGGGTGGGGGTGGGTGGGCGGGGGGGGGAACCTGAGGCTCACTGTGATTGGACAGGCTGGGTCACCTGCTTTCTCCTCAACCACTCACGGGCCAGGGTGTTTGTTGGGATTGGCTTAGCCTAGATCATATGTCCCGCCTCCTGCCTCCCCCAAAATCTGGGACACTGAAGAGAATGGCAGGATGGACCTCAGGGAGGGTAACTGCTACACTAGGTTACTGTTTGTTCTTTAGAAACCCCCTTTATTTCATAAAACTGGTGTCCCTGGCTGTGCTGTCATATGGCTGTAACTTAGGGTAATCACCTCTGTCCCCTCCTTGAAGCAAGATTACCTCTTCACCTCACAGGCAGATCAAAGAGAAGAAAAACACGTGTAAATTGCAGCATGCTTGAGGTTTCATTTAAGCTGTCTATGTAATTAAAAGGTGTTAGTTAGGCTTAGATATAAAATAAAATCTGACTTCAAACTTAAGTGGCATCCATGCCTTTTAAAATACCAGGTAACTTAATTTGTGATCCGTAGTCTTACAGACTTGTTGGATGTCCATATAAAGAGGGTGCAAAATGGCAGTTTCATGAAAACAACAGGTACCCCCACCCACTCCACCCCCCCTTTTTTATGAGAACAAGTTGGAAGAAAGAATGAATGTGTGAGAAATAAGGGGTTTGATTGCCTTCCAGGATCCGTGTTGAAGGAGAGGAAAATGTAGCTCAGCCACAGTGACTCTCCCCAATTAAAAACTAAAAAAAGATCGTGGTTATGGGGCTTGGACTCCTGACAAACCAGCAGCCTCAGTCGTCTTGAGTGTTATTCCAGATTGGAAGGTTCAGTTAGGATGAGAGTGGAAGCTTCGAGAATTCCTTGTTGGACAATCAGAGTGGCTCCTCATCACAGCCCCAGCTAGCGGAGGCCACGCTGTTCACAGGCAAGCTGACCACGTGTGACGTCTGGCCCAGCACAACAGACTCGGCTTGGGCAACAACCTGGGAAAGATTTTTATTGGGATTAACTTTCTACGGGGATGCACTTGCAGATGAGACTGGCCTTTCCTCACTGGTGAAGTCACCAGGGCCTTTATGCCACAGAGCTTAATTGTTTTGGACCCATAAATTTAAGACTCTTAATTAATTGACTCAGGACTTAGAGAAATGTGCTTTTTTAATGAATGTGGCCTTACATGCTCTTGGCTCCGATGCCAGGGGGTCCTGGAGCACAGAACGAGAAGAACATGGAGTCGGTACCTGGTTCTTATTCAGACCGTGCTCTTTGTCAGCTTGGTGTTTGGGCCTCAGTTTCCTCAGCTGTAAACTTCGAGCCTGGATCCAGATCAGGGTCTGCTGCACTCCTCTCCACCGCAGTCACGATGTTCTTCCCCCTGAACATGGTGCTCCAGGCAGCCATGTGGTCCTTGGGACGAAAGCTGTTTTTATAATGGTGTGATTCTTACCCAGCGAAGAGCCTACGAAGCACGTCGTGTCCAGTGGGCTGCTCGTGTTGGCCTCAGGGTTCACATCTGTGGCACCGAGCCCCTCTCTGCTGGCGGTGCTTCTCTCTTCACACCCCTGTGCCTCGGCCTTGATCTTCCCTGCCCTTGACCTCTCACTTTCACCGGAGTTCAGGAACCAACTCGGATGCCTCTTCCCTTGTAGATGCCTCTTCAGATTCCTTGCATAGAATTAGTCATTTCTTCTCTTGTGTACACACACATGGTGATGCTCATACGTGGCCATGACACTGTTACCACCATAGACCTCCCAGAGTAGCCTCTAAGGCCTTCGGCTTTCTTATGTCACCATCATGATTTCTGCCTTCTGAAAGTACCAGTATTTTCTGCATATCTTTTTCTTTACGTCTACTCATTTTTATATTTACTTCAAAAGGCAATTGTAGAACAGGCTTGTCAGTAGAAAAACCACTATCACTTGCCATAAAGAATAGGTAACTATACAAATAAAATCGGTGGAAACAACAGTGGTAATAAATTCTTGAGAGCATTGTTGAAGACTGAGCTCTCCATGGAGAATCAGAATCTAGTGCTCTGTGAGCCGTCCCATCCCAGCAGTTATCACCTGTCAGCTGCTTTGTGTGTCTTGCCCCTTGGGGGGGCGGGGGGGCGGGAAGGGGGGAAAGAAGGGAGGGAAGACCGTGCTCTCAGCAGGAACACAGCACCTGGAAGAAACTCCCATCTCTGTAGATGTTGTTGAACAGTTTGATTCTGTAATATCAGCAGCCTATGGAAGTGCCTTTGCTCACTGACGAAAGTAAGAATTTCATAAGGATGATCGGAACCATGGAGTGGAAAATCAGACACGTGTAGCTTTGGTTGGTTAGCTGCCTGTGACTGGTAGGAGGGACCCATTTCTTTGCTTAGCTGGTGGTTTAACATCATAGAGAAAGTGATTCCACCTTTGAGCAAATTCTCATGAAAAATGGTGTCTTGGGTCGTTGCTCTTTGCCAGCGAGGGGAAGGCCTGATGATGCAGACATTGCATTTCATAGATGGGAAACTGATGCCCAGAGGTTAACAGCTGACCTGGGCTAGTCTGACTGAGGTGAAACTAGATCCCCCACTCCCATACCTTGTTGTCCCCACTAGTGCATTTCCTACCAGACTTTGCCTCTACTGCCGTTCGAGTGGCTGAGTGACAAAAACCACAGTGACTAGACTGAACAGAATAGCCTTCTCGGGCTTCGAAAATGGAAACTTATGGGGAGTGCTTTTTCTCCCAGAGGATTCAGAAATGCTCTGATTTGCTCTTGGAAGGATGCCAGTAACTTTATGGCCTCTTCTACTTTTTGCCCAGAATGGTACCCTTCCTTTTTTTGGTGGGTTGTGAGTGTCAGAGTTTGGCCTCAGCTACTCAACACCAGTACCTGCTTCCAGCAAGGAGGTGAATCTCACGTTGTGAGGAAACACGCAGAAGCAAGCTAGATCCTTGGGGTGCCGGGACAGCAGTCCCCCAGTGCTGTGCTGGAGCGTCTGACCTCTTCAGCTCTCCTGCAGGATTCGTGTTTGTTGAATAATAGAACATCCCAACCCAGGGAGCAAAAGCAAATAGGACTGTCGCTGAAACTGCAGGGGAGTGTGACTACACAGTTACAGTCTCCCCCATGGAACTGGCCTCTGGCCAGCAGCCCGGTGGCTGTTCACATCCCACTCTCATGGAGCCATTGCCTCTCTCGTTAAGGCTGGTGGACAGCCTCCTAGCCTATTGCCTGCCAGACCTGATTTTTTTTTTTGGGGGGGGGCAGGTAGATCTGAGGACATTGTTTGTTTGTTTATTTATAAAAATTTTAATTAATTTCTAGAGAGGAAGGGAGAGGGAGAAAGAGAAACATCGATGAGAGCGGAACATTGATCGGTTGCCACCTGCACACTCCCTACTGGGGATGGAGGCCATAACCCAGGCATGTGCCCTGAGTGGGAATTGAACCTACAACTTTTCAGTTTAAGTGATGACATCTAACCACACTGGCCAGGAAGGGCAAGGACATGGTTATTTAAAAACATATTCCCCTTTCCATCCCATTCATATATGAGAACTGAGTATATCTGATTTCCCCCCTTTAAATCTTTTCTTAAAGGTTTTTTTTTTTTTTAAATATGTTTTTATTGATTTCAGAGAGGAAGGGAGGAGGAGAGATAGAGAATCATTGACCAGCTGCCTCCTGCACGCTCCACGCTGGGGATCAAACCCGTAACCCGGGCATTTGCCCTGACTGGGAATCGAACCGCCACCTCCGCATTCATAGGTCACTGCTCAACCATGACCTGGGCTTCCTATTTCTTTATTGGTTGTGGTTGTTGTTGTTTTTCCAGATCACAAAATTGACACATAGGTGTTTTTTTTTTTTTAACTTTGATTGTTATAGATACTAAATTAGAATATTATTTGAGTGCTAAGCATGGTGATTGGGTGCCTACCATGTACCAGGCAGCTTTTTATGCCTTATCTCAGTTAATCCTCACACAAGGTCTGGGGAATGGTGTTAATCCCCATTTGATAGATGAGAAAACCCTGGCTTCTCTTAAGGTCACCTGGCTAATAAGCAAGTGGCTGAGCCTAGCACTGGTCTGGAGGGACTCTGGAGACCAGAGCTCAGGGTGGTGGCAGAGGGACTGAACTTGATTCAGAATCATTTTGCTTATGTTGCAGTGAAGGAAAGCCATAGGATTATTCTCATTTATAGAACAAGAAGACATGTGAGCAGGGATCTCCAAAGATGAGTTGTCTGATGGATGTATGCATCTCAGGCAGCAGAGTGCCCCTGGGCTGCTAGGTTAGTATCTGAGCCAAGGGGTAGGTGTCAGGCTAGGATGCTCCAGGTCTCCGCAGGGTTGTAGCGTGCTGGGAGGGTTCCTTGCTTTTCTTGAACATCCCTCCCCCACAACTCATACCTCCAGTGGGACGAGCCCATGAGCTCTGAGCCAACCTCCTCATTCCTTAGGTTCCAAATAATAGGTAACTTATCCACTCCCTTTGCCTTGGTATCTTAGGTAATTAGCTGCTGGAAAACAGACATACCTACCTTGATTATGTGCCTGAAGCTAAACAGCTTGAACTATAGCTTGGATCTGCCGACCCTCGATTTAGCAAGCTGAGATCCACGCAGGTGTGTGGTTGTGCGGGGTCACCTGGGCTGCGCCTTTCAAACCTACCTCACAAATCCTTGTTTGACTTGTCTTTGTGGACTCTCCCCTTAAGAGCCTGTGGCCCGTCTTGACTGTGGCTGGTTGGGTGGCCACAGAACTTAGCTGTCTAGCAGCCCCTTTAAGGGGCTCATCCAGCTGGGTTGCCCTGAGCGCCCTCAGTGCTTGCTTTTTAGAGTTCTGAGACTCATTAGAGAGGTTAGAGATTTCAGCATTCTTAAGATTCTTTCTGTGGCCACTTTGGCAAACCATTTCATCTCTTCAGTTCCCAGTTGACCCCGTTCTTCCCTTTGCCCTTCAAGGGACTGTCTTAGGTGCAGGCCAATTTTATATTCTTGGCAGGGCCTCCTGTGTTTGGTTTGTGTGGGTTTTCTGCAACCTGGGTTGAACAAGTCTTCTAGAAGCCCAAACAATTCCTGATTCATACCAGCCTGGTTTTCCAAATTGGCCTGGAAACCAGCTGTAGTGAACTTGGCCTCCTCATTCACACTGGGCAAACCTCAGGCTCGCCTTAGCTCTGTTTGATTAGTTTTTGTTGTTGTTTGTTCACCTTTTAGGAGCTTCAGTGTCTAGACGTACCCCCTTTCATCCCAGGCAATAGAGCAGTTCTCAGATTCTTACCCAGTTGGCGATTTTGTGCAGGGAATGTTTATGGCTGTAGCATGGTGCTAGAGGAAATTAATCTCAGGAGGCTACGGATAGGACCATGTCCTGCTGTTGACCAAGGTCATAAGTCTTCTCTTCAATTCTACTGATGGGACTGGGTAGGAATTGGGAAATTTCACGGACTTTTGCTTGTAATGGGTAATTTTGGTAATTTTTTAAATTTAATTTTGGTAATTTGTTAGGCACCATTCTTTTAAGTACAAGACAGGAACTCACCTCATCTAACTTAAATGAAAAAATTGTTTTATGTTAGGATGGTTTTATCAAGACTTTTTTTTTTGTAATGACAAGTGGTAGAAACCCATTTGAAACTACTTAAAAGACAAAAGAAGGGACCACTGGCCCAGTAACTGAGAAGTCCCATAGTAGAGCTACCCCCAAGTGTGGCTGGGTCCCGAGACTCAAATGGGTCATCAGGGTTTGATCTTTCTCCTCATCTCTACTGTGTCCTCTTAGGCTCCACGTGGTGGCAGAATGGCTGCTGCCTCTTTGGCCCTTTAGGCCTCCCAGATGTCAGCCCCACCAGAGGAGAGAGACCAAGTGAGAGTGGCCAGAACAAAATTCTTTCCAGTGGCTCCCGCATGAGGTCCAGGATTCGTGAATTTGGCCCTCTTGAATCATGTTCCTAGTGCTGAACCAACCACTGTGCTTAGGGGGCCTGCCTCAGGCACGCCCCCCACCCCCACCCCCACTTACTGGTTGGGCATCAGAAACAACCAGTGATCCCTACAAAGACCAACCAACGATTCCTACCACGGGCTCACAGACCTAGGGCAGACCTGCAGGGCCTCAGGAAGACTTGGGACCAGGAAGCAGAATGCCACGGAGACGGCCTCTGGTTCCTGTTTCCCTGGTGTCTATCTTGTTCCCCTCTCTCCGTAGATGGGCTTGGCTAGCACCGCACACAACATGGCTGCCCCATGGCTCCTGGCTGTTTACAGTTCACTCAGTTCAGTCGGATTCTAGGACTTCAAGGGAGAAAGTGATTCAGCTCCCATTGGGTGTTCCACCCCAATCCAGTCAGCTGTGGAGGCTGAGGCTGGGCCCTTTAAGACAAATCTCGGGGTGGGGGCGGGGGGGGGGCGATGGAAGGGTGGAGCTTGGAGAAGTCATGTAGGCCGATGGTTCTGAAGGGACACATGGGTACTTCTCCTTATCTGGTTGAGAAGCCTTCTCTAAGTCCTAGGGCCTCTCTCCACACTAGCAAAGTGTTGGGTAAAGTTCCAGCCCAGCTACGTGGACGCCTGCTTCCGGCCTGGAAGCGCGGCCCCGGATTAGCACCTTGGGACCTCTTGAGCCGTCGTCCTCTGCTCCTTCCTGCAGAAGCGATGGCACCGTCCAAGAGCCATGAATGGGAATTTCCTCCTTCCAGGCCCAAGTCAGCATGACTCGGGATGGCTTCGGCTGGAAAAACTGAATCAAAGAGTGCTCTTAGGCCAAGGGTTTCCCCAAACGCTAATCAGCACTGATTACTTCCAGCATGCTGCCTTTGGCTCTGCAGAGAGTTTTGTCCACCGTGGCCGCAGTGTCTGGCTCCTGCTGCCCAGAAGATGAGAAATAAGGTTGTAGAGACAAGGCCGGGTGAAAGGCTGTGTCCCTTTGCCATCCTGACCTTTGCTAGGTGTGAAAAACCCTACTTACCAGATTCAGAGGTCACTGCTGGCCCTCCTCCGGCATTAAGGCTTGGGATTGAAACTGGGGTAATAATATTGCAGAGGAAATCTTGAAGGTGTGCTGGGGAAAACTTTTCTAAAAATTCTTGCTCAGTGTTGAAAATGCCCCCCCCCCCCCCATCTTTATGTCTTTTGAACTGAATCAAAATGTTAAGTATGAGTAGAGACGCCTGAAAACTGGAAGTGGATCTTGGGTGAACCAGATGAAGTTTTGTCACTAAGTGAAGGGAAGTTCAGTAACTGTGCTGCATGGTCAGACGCAGTGGGTCCTCATAGAACAGTGATGGCGAACCTATGACACACGTATCAGAGGTGACACGCAAACTCATTTTTTGGGTTGATTTTTCTTTGTTAAATGGCATTTAAATATATAAAATAAATATCAAAAATATAAATCTTTGTTTTACTATGGTTGCAAATATCAAAAAATTTCTGTATGTGACATGGCACCAGAGTTAAGTTAGGGTTTTTCAAAATGCTGACACGCCGAGCTCAAAAGGTTCGCCATCACTGTCATAGAATATCTTGGAGAAACTTGAAATGCTCCTGGTCCAGTCTCGAGTTTACAGTCTGGGAGATAAAAGCTGACAGAGGGACAGGATGTACTCAAGGTCACATATGGAGTAATGGTGGCTGGACTCGAACCCAGGCCTCCTGGGTCCCAGGTCTCCGAGACTTGGCTTGTCCTTGTCCTGCCTGTAATTGCCTTCTGTAGGAAGAATAAAACAGACCTGGTAGCCTGGAGGAATCTGTGGGGTTTTCTAAACATATAGCTTTACTGAGATATCACTCACACACTGTAAAATTCACCCCTTTAAACTGTACGCTTTTTAGTATGTTCACAGAGTTGTACAGCTATCACCGCTATATAATTTTAGAACATTTTTATCCCCCGCCCCAAAGAAACCCTGTTGTACTCATTAGCAGTCTCTCCCCACTGTCCCCCCGCCCCCCCTCGCTCCAGGCCCTGGCAACCAGTAATTTATTTCTGTCTCTGTGGATTAGCTGCTTCATATAGTGGAATCAGACAACATGTGGTCTGTTGTGACTGACTTTATTCACTTTGCAGAGTGTTTTCAAGGTTCACCAAGTGGCATCTATGCTTTATTCCTTTTTATGGCCCCATGATGGAATGTGTAGTTCTTGATTTGAAAACACAGCTGGAAAGATTTCAGATTTATTTTCCCTTTGCCTGGTAAGCATTTTCCTGGAAAGCCAGTCTCTACACGTGGAGCTGAGATGGGAGACTTCCTCAGCCTCCCTGTACCTAACTAGTTGCTGCTCTTCTTAAATGTTTTGATACCTGAGAGGAAAGTTGGATTCTGGAAGAAAGTGTGTTCTTTCTTTATTGCCAAGAAAATTAATACATGTTAATGAACACCAATGCTCAAGAGCCAAGAGTTGCAAGGAAATTTTTTCTTATACAGGGTGTCCCAAAAAATGTATGCACACTTTTACAGCTGGTAGCTCAATTTTGAAAATGAAATGTATTTTAATATACACTGCCTTTATCATTATTCAAAGTGTGTATATATATTTTTTGGGATACCCTATATACTAGTATACACATACATACACACCCTTATATATATCAGTGTCCCAGAAAAATGTATGATTGATTATGAAGTCAGTGTTTATTAACATTCAGTTCATTTTCAAAATTTAAAATAATATACAGAAGTGAACAATTTTTTTTGTCAGTGCCTCTTTTCAAACTGATAACCATTCTGGTCCAGGCACTGCTGATAACACCTAGCAATGGAATCACAAACATAGTCATTTCGTTTGGTATTTGTGTGCCCTCAATTTGTCGACTGTTGTAGTTTTGTGCCGTAACCTTTATCTTTTATGTATCCCCATAAAAAAGTCTAGTGGCACTTTAGGCTAAAGCTTAGTTTGGCTTCACCCATTATGTCAAATCAGTGAAATCTGAAAAGGAATGAAATGAAGTGAATTATCAGCTGTTTAAGTGTGTATACATTTTTGGGGGACACCCTATATTTATTTTCTAATGCTTGACTTATTTTAAAAAATTTAATTTTAGCAATAATGTATTTTTGTTCTCCTTCCCAAGTTCACTGGAAACTTTCAATCCTAAGACAGTACGAAAAAATAGTGTAGACACTCCCATATAACCTTCCCCTAGAGCAGTGGTTCTCAACCTTCCTAATGCCACAACCCTTTAATACAGTTCCTCATGTTGTGGTGACCCCCAACCATAAAATTATTTTCGTTGCTACTTCATAACTGTAATTTTGCTATTGTTATGAATTGTAATGTAAATATCTGATATGCAGGATGTATTTTCAATGTTACAAATTGAACATAATTAAAGCATAATGATGAATCACAAAAACAATATGTAATTATGTATGTTTTCCGATGGTCTTAGGCGACCCCTGTGAAAGGGTCGTTTGACCCCCAAAGGGGTCGTGACCCACAGGTTGAGAACCGCTGTCCTAGAGTCTCCATTTGTTGATGGTTTTGGAAAGATGCACATTCTGATCCAGGAAGACCTGTGGGGCTCGAATGCATTTCTAACAGGCTTCCAGAGGATGCCAGTGCCACTGTCTGTGACTGCACTCAGAACAGGAATAGTCTAGATTATCTGTTCCCTTGTGATTAAATTCAAGTTAACCATTTTTGGCAAGTTCCTTCCCAAAGGTCAGGAGTGCTTCCAACTGCATCATGTCAGTAGGTCCATCATGCCAATTTGTCCAGCTATTGGCGATGCTAAATGCTATCTCTTGGTTCAGATGGTGTTTGCCATGTGAGCGTCCTCATCCTAAAAAGTCACTCACTGTTCATCTGAAATTCAAATTGAATGTTTTAGTGTAAGTATGTTCCAACTGTGGCTGGCAATTCCCTCATGTGACAAGTCATTGAACGGGACCTATTTACACTAAACATTCATGCTTTATCTAAATGCGTATTTAACTGGATATTCTGTATTTTATTTGCCAAATCTGGCAACCCTAGTTGCCACTGCCTGCTCAGCGACGCCCGACTTTCCTGTTTGCTGTGGGTGGTGCCTGCAGCTTCGGGAGTGTCCTAGGAGAGCCAGTGGCATCTCGTTGCCCTGCGGCCTTGGGTTGCCGGGGTAGGGGCCAGATTAGTAATTAGCTAAACATGACCTCACCCGGGGGGAATGTGCTCTCGCTAGGTATTAGTGAGAGGTTAAACCTCTCCGGAGCCATTGTCAGAAGCCTGCCAGTGATGTCATCAGCTGGAAAAGCCAGCTTCCAGGCGGCAGGAAAAAGCTAGAAAGCCAGGGCTCCAGTTTTGGTAATAAATGGAAATGGAGTTTCACAGGTGGGGTGTGGAGGAATTTATTACAACAGGAAGCCTGAGGGAGCCTCCCGCCTGCATGCAGCCCCCAGCCAGGTTTCTGCGTCTGATGAACAACCAGAAGCTTCTAATGCGGCATATGATTACCCGGCTGGCCCAGCGCCCTGGAAAAATTGGCCCGCTCTCTGCGAACACTCCAGGAGCTGCAAAGGGGGTGTCGGGACTGTTTCGCAGCTCTGAGTGGGGCCCTTCAATTGGGGAGGAAGGGAGGCTGATGTGCAAATTGTTCATTAGGCTGCTCTGAGTAGCTCTAGAAAGTGCCTACTTGGTACCAGCTGGACCCTCACCATCCCGCATCTGGCCCTCTGCCGTGGGAGGGCCCCTGTGCAGAGGCAGGGAGAGTCCTCTGGGTTTAGACCCTCACAAAACCCTCTCTGCCTTGTGAGCTGGAAGAACTAGCGCGAGCTTTTAAACGGCTTTTACTTTTAAAGCGTAATTTGTTGTGCACGAGTGGGCTGTCAGGCCAGAAGGGGGACCTGACTTGAGTCAGGTGTTGAGTGTGGTAACTAGAGCCATTTCAAGTTCTTTGAAATCTCCCATAAAACATTCTGGAAGAAGATGGGTTCCAGGGCTCGGGGTTCTGATCCTCCGCTGGGTTTTGTAGCTCAAGTTTCTCTGGCCTGTTGGAGGTTCCCCTTAAGCAATTGCCCAGGTATTTTGCCTGGCTGAAGAGCTGATGGCCTGCACACTTTACCAGGTGTCTACTCCCCGGTGAGCAGGTGAGAGGCTCAGAGCATGGCTGTGGAAGGTCTGACCTCCATCTCACCTGGCTTCCTTGTCAAATTAGAAATGGGAAGCATTGACCCTGAGCCTCCAGGTTGGCTGACATAATGGGGGAGATGGGGCGGGAGAGGGGGCCTGGGACAGATTCTCCCCAGCCCTCTTTTCTTCCACATTATTCCCCTGAGTCCCCAGTCACTGGTACAGTGGCCCTGGGCAAATAGCTTGGCCTGTTGAAACCTCTGTTTTGGCATCTGTAAAATAGGATTGATAGTGAAATACTGCAGCCAGGGTGCTTGGATATGTGAGCTGTTTGTTACTCTGTGGGTGGCTGATATCAACTGGGCTTTTGAATGTGCCTGACCATTCATATTCATCTCTCTGACCCCTCTGTAAAATGGGGTGACATGGGGTGGCCCCAAGAACCAAGGGCAAGGGCTCTCCAATGAATGATTAGTTTGTCTCCCCCCCCCCCCCCACTTCCGCAGCACCTCCCCCTCCTCTGGGTGAGATTTCATTATTAATGGATATTCTTTAAAAAGGGAAAATTGACAGGCAGCTCTCAGGGGGGCCCTCCCGGCCCTCTGCTCACCACTGCAGCATCTTCAGTCCAAGGGACTGGCAGCAGCAGCTTTTTCTTAGAATGTGTGTTCGTTCCTTTGAGAAAAGCAGCCCAAGGTGTCTGTGAGGAAGGAGGCTTGACCCAGTAGCCTTGGGCTCAGCCAAGTTCCTGGATGCACTTGCTTTTCTTTCTCTTTCCCTGTTCACCACTCGGGATCTGCAGTTGAAAGGGTTGGCCTCTTGGGTCACGATTTTGGTGATCACATTCGTGTGAGGTCTGGTTGCCAACAGTGTGAACCCTGGCTGTGTGGCTGCACCAGCTGGAACGCTTTAAAAATTACCGATACCTCGGCCTGACCCCCAAGAAACACTCATTGTGCTTTCTTTTGGGAAAGGGGCAGTGCTTTTTGTTTTATGTTTAAAGGCTTCCTGGATGGTTCCAGTGCGCAGCCAGGGTTGAGACTCTGGTTTCTGTGAGCAGCAGCAGTGCTGAGGCTGGAGAAGGGCGTTGGACAAGCGAGGCCTGAGGTGGCCCGAGGTCGCAGCGTGAACAGCAGCCCTGACCCGGACAGATGGCATCGAGGGGAGAGGCTCACATTATTTCACTCTCACTTTGAATATAATGGCAATGGGGTATTTTATAAATAGGGAACATTGGTGATGGTCCAGAAAAAACACTTCCTATACATCAGTGCCAACATATGCGGCGACCGGGACTCCTTCAGATTAAGGACTTCCAACAGGGCGGCCATCCTTCAGAGCCATCCTGCGTCACCAGGGTTAAAATGGCCCCGGCGCCTTCTTTTGAATTCCCTCCGAGGTGGCTGGTCTCCCTCCCTCTCCCCGTGAGGGCGGATTTGATTGCTAACAATGGCCCAGTCACTTGGCACCCAGCCTGGTGAGTAAGACAGCTGAGTAAGAGGGGAAACGGTGCCTTGGGTCAGAAAAAAACAGGATAATGAGCGGCCAGATTTCTTATCTGTTCAGAGAATCCCCAGAAGCTGCAAGGGCTGCAGTTTACAGACTGTTTTGTGTGCAGTGGCCTTGACATTTACGGGAGGGCATCTGGTCAGCGCAGCAGCACCCAGCTCCATAGCTCTCGGGCTGGCGCGTGCCCTCCATGGGCACTGACCCGCACCCGGCGACTTCAGTGCTGGGTGATCAGTGTGGTCAGAGGACGGGAGCATAGCGGTTGGGTCAAGGCCATGCCCGCCTGCCCTGAGTTAGACCAAAGGCTGGTGCTGGGCTCCCACCGTCACCCTGGTGTTTCTGCACTTCCACCTCGGCCACATCCAGTGGGCATGCCTCCTCTATTCCCTGGGTTCATGGGCATGTGTATCTCCTGGGAAGCTGCCACTTATCTCTCTCTCTCGGCACTGTGCTAAGCGCTCTGTATTCCTGCCAGGGGTAGACATTGTCAGCCCATTTTACAGCAGGAAAACCCAGCTGGCATAGCCCTCTGTACTGTAGACCTGAAATCCATCTGGGCTTCTGACTTTCTACCTTAATCTCGTCTCCAGCCCTTTATAAAAACAGGTTTCAGATAAGCGTATTAATTTTAGAAAGAAGTTTTTTCTGACAGCCTGTATTAGGTACTCAGCTATAATTGAAGTCTGCTCATTTTGTAAATTTAGTGCATTATTGATTTTAAAGGCCCCGTGCTAGAGAGACAGCCTTATCCGTAAACATCTAGCGCGAAGAAGAAAAGACAGAGAATGTGTACGCAAGTCGCTGTGGCATGTTTTATAGGACAAGGCTCCTTACAGTGCCTCCCAGAGAGGCGTGGAGAGCAGCACATGTCATCCAGGGTGACAGGTAGCCGTGGCAAAGATGGGGTTGGTGAACGGTGCCGTCTAAAGGGGCAGATTCAGGAGACAGAGGATGTTCTGGGCTGCAGAACTGCTCGGGCAAAGATGGGCTCAGAGTGGAAAGTGCAGGAATGTGAGGGCGCCGGGGACCACCCACTGACCGGCCTGGGTGCCTAGCCTTTGGTGAGGTTGGGATCATCCATGTGATGTTGGGCGGGTTGTATAGAACCTCAAAAGGGAGATGTCAGCGAGCCTCAATTTGGCTGTGCTGTCCACTAGCCACATGTGGCTAGTTAAGTTTAAATTAATTAATTTAATTTAATAAAATGTATAATTTAGCACCTCAGTCATACTAACCACATTTGGAGCGCTCAATGGCCATGTGTGGCTTGTGGCTGCTGTATTGGACAGTGTACATATAAAACATTTCAATCGTCTCCAGAAAGTTCTATTGAACAGTGGTGCTGTAGTCCAAACTATGGCCTGTGGGCCAAATCCGGCTGTTTTTTTAAATAAAGTTGTATTGAAACACAGGCCACACCCATTCATGTACACAGTGCCTATGGTCACTTTCTCACCAGAATGGTATAGTTGAATAGTTGCTACAGAGACTGTATGGCCCACAAAGCCCAAAATATTTACTGTCTGGCCGTTTACAGAAAAGTTTGGCAACCCCTTGTGTAGACCATAGGGTGCAAGAGAAAGTATTCAAGCTGGGGGTAATAAGTGATTGCATTTATGGCCTGAGAGGATAACTTGGGTGGTGGTGGTGGGTGGGCCGGATTGGGGGAGAGACCCATTTGCAGTGACCTCTCGGGGCCCCCATGAAAGGTGACTGAGGCTTGTCCCAGCAGGGACAGTCCCACTAACCTGTGGTCCATTGAATAAAACCAGTCCATCGCTGAAGTCTTTTCACTTCTTGGTTCTAACAATTATGAATTGGAGCCCGAGTTCTTGACTCGGTGTGTTCTGGACCCATCTGGCTCTCTGAAGCCTGCACTCTTTCTTGTGAAACAGGTTTCCCCTGTTCATTTAATTTGATATTCCAATTACCCACATCAGGACTGCTTCCCCTCTTTCTACCATTCTGAGTAGAGGCAGCAGCTTGTGCAGAGACCTGGAGGCTCACGGACTCAGGTTTTCTACCAGCAGCAGGAGCACAGGGGAGGGCATGTAGAGGCGTGGGGCGAGGGCAAGCTGGGGAGACAGAGGTCGGCTGTGAGGGGCATTGTGACCCTGCCGAATGCGGACTTTGTGCGGAATGCTGGAATGTTTTAAGACCTTGGGCCCTAAATCTATTGTATCAATTACAATGAAACACACCTACCTCTTATACTTTAAAAAAAGTGTGTGTTTGTGTGTATTGCTGTAAAATAATTTGAAAGTTTAAAAAATTTGTTTTGCCTTTATTTATATTTGTGCTTTGTTTTATTATTTGGCCGTGACTATTTCACAACTGACTGGTGTCTTAGCTGTTGTAACGCACACTTGGGAGTTCTTGGAATGTGAAAAAACTAACCTGTAGTTCGTTTTCAAATGTGATACAGTTTTCGTGAATACTGAATGTAAGCCATTAGTGGAAAAGATATAATTTTAAATTCAGGCACTTAATAAAACATTTATTAACTTCAGTTTCTTTCAGTTTTCTTGTGTTTTGGGACCAATCTCCCCATCTGCCTCCAACCAACTTTCGTATTGTTTGCTGAGAAGGAGCTGTGTCTGGGGGTGGGATCTGTGCGGCCTGCTGGAGCCAGTGGGGAGATTGGGGAAGAGCTGACATGTGGGCTTAGATGGAGTGGTCAGTAAAGGGGGCCTGACATTAATTGATGACTGCTGGGCTGGGGATCAATTTAGAGGTAACCAGCCAGGATTGGGGAGGAGAGTGGGTTTTGGGGGAGAGTGTGGTCAAAGGCTCCGTCCAGTCGGGTTTGATAGTTGGTTGAGTGGTGGGTGCTCTTTGGTAGGTTTGTTGATTAGTGGTTGGCTGGTCAAGTTGGCTGGTTGACGGTTTATTGACGGTGGGTGGTTGTTGGTTGGGCAGTAGATGATAGCTCCCCCCTCTCCCCACTTTTCCCTTCTTTCTGCTATCTGACCGGCATCATACTAGGTACTAGGATCACAATGATGCTAAAGACGAGCCCAGCTTTGTCCTAGGACAGTGGTCGGCAAACTGCGGCTTGTGAGCCGCATGCGGCTCTTTGGCCCCTTAGTGTGGCTCTTCCACAAAATACCGACTTCTGCACATGGGCCACAAAGTTTCAATCGCACTGTACGTGGGCGCCTGCACGTGGTATTCTGTGGAAGAGCCATACTCAAGGGGCCAAAGAGCTGCAGGTGGCTCACGAGCTGCAGTTTGCTGACCCCTGTCCTAGGACATTTATATTACAGGTGACTAAATCTCAGATTTGGATGCAGTACTACACAGAAGTTTAGAGAGTGGGTTTGGTCAGCACTCCAGCTGTGTGCTTCATTGCTGTTATTACTGTGCTGATGACTGTTTTATCCTTAAGAAGCGCTAGCAATGCTACTTGGATGAGCTTCAGTTCTCATGGAAATTTTATTAACTTTTCCCAAGTTGTCCCCCAACTCCTCATAGGAACTTAAGAGCTAAGTGTCAACCGAGTGGAGGTTCTGGAGGAATCCCCTATTTAACATAATTTGATATTCCAGTTCCTCACATCAGGACGACTTCCTCTCTTTCTGCCATCTCAAGCGGTGGTCCAAATTACCGGTTCCATCTCTGACTCTTCCCACTTGGCAATACATTGTCTGAGGAGGAAGATCTTGTCAGTGGAAGCTCTAAAGCAAACCCAGGAAGGAGGAGATTGGTTTTGGCCTGGATTCCTCTCAACCATTGCCTGTGCCTAAGAATTATACGTTGCGCTGGAACAATAAGATGTTTTTTAGTGTGGTTTTTAAGTGAGTTGGTTATCACCAGAATTTCATAAACACGTGGTTAACGGGTGTGCTTCCCTTGATTAGGAACCGTGTTTTGAGAGCCCGCGTTTATCGTCCTTTATCTGCAGGGTTTTAGTTTCTTAATCACTGCCACTGAACAGTTGTAGCCTCTGTAATTTATTTCCTGTCATCCTCCTTTTGTGTCTTTGGTCTGTCTTCTTCACCCCCATACTTGCTTGTTTTATTTTTATTTACTTATTTTGTAAAATATATTTTTATTAATTTCAGAGAGGAAGGGAGTGGGAGAGAGAGCGATATATAAACACATCAATGATAAGGGAGAATCATTGATTGGCTGCCTCCTGCGCGCCCCACACTGGGGATGGATCTTGCAACCTGGGCATGTGCCCTGACTGGGATTGAACCGTGACCTCCTGGTTCGTAGGTTGACACTCAACCATTGAGCCAGTCCTGGCCAGGCTACTTGCTTCTTTTAAAAACGTTATCCTCCAGCTTATAGGAGAGACCAGGAAAAGGGCAATTTAAAGAAGAATTATCCAAAGTATCTTCTGGAGAATATTAGTGTCCTTTGAGGTAGTATTAAAAAAATTCCTTAGTGTATAATCAAGTTGGGAAATGCTGAGTGGCACCCTAGGGACCCCTTGGAGATTGTCAGTGTACATTTGCACATTAAAGGCTCTGAGAGATCCTGCACAGTTCAAAGTTGTTCAGCTCCATATGTCTCCAGCTTATTTGGCCATAGCAACCCTGTAGTCTCGGGAAACTAGCTAACATCTAGGATAGTCTTTTCTAAGATGTTGCTTAAGGTGTTATATGCCCTACATTTAAAATTGTAACAGTTATGTATTTTCACATGTGGTGTGTGTGTGTGTGTGTGTGTATTCGAGGCACTAGTTGCTTTTTATGTATGTAATTCCAGCTTTCCGGCTTTAATCCCTGGTCCATGATGGGCTGGTTTATGTGGTTGTTAGCAGATGGAATGCTTGTCTGTGTTTATAGAAAAAAATCAGTCTTAGGCAACAAAGAAAGGTGAGTTGATTTAAGGAGATGGAGATGGCCCAAGTGGCAGGCGGAGAGGGCCAGGTTTGAGAATGTGCCCCTCAGGGCCAAGGTTAGGTAGAGCTGGTGTTCTTGCCGGGCTTGTACGCATCTTCTGACTCAAGCACGGACTCTAGACAGAGAGCTGGCAATGAAGACAGTTGCTTGGGCTGTGTGTGTGCGGCATCGACGGCAGCTGTGGTTGGGGTGGTGGATGTTTAGCCTGTGTCACTTGCTTGCCCTGCACTTGGGCAGTGTGCCTCAGGAATGTTAGAATGTGTTCCCATTTTAGCAGCAAAGCTGACCTGCTATGTGCTTGGTCTGTTTATCTTACTGCCACGGCTGTTTATCGTGCGACAGAGTTCAGGGGCACAGCGATAAATCTCTTTTAGGAGGATGATGTAAGCCTCGACACTTATTTCCTCTTTGGCGTTGGCCAGTTTTGGTAATCACCATTATGTCCATGTATGGGCCTCTTCCTGTGCAGCCCATCCGGGCCTCCAGGCTGAATGTCAACAGCAGGTTCTGGAGTTGGATGGCCTAAATTCAAATCCCAACCTCACCACTTATGAGCTATGTGACTTTGGGGTTCATTTATCAGCTTATCCTGTGGTGTGTTTTTTTAAATCTGGGAAAAGGGGCTGATAGTGGTGGCTCACAAGGCAGCTGTGAGAATTCATCCTGTATCACTGAGAGGCTGGGCCTCTGCATCAGGGCAAGAGCACTGAGGGGGTGGGGAGGGGCGATGAAGGGATCAGGAAGGTGGGGGAGTGGTTTTGTTGTTGTATTTGGTTGGTTGGTTGGTTGGCTTGAAAAACATGCCCAAAAGCAATGCGAGGACTCCCATCTTTTTGCAATGTGTTCTTCCACACCTGCACTCTTGTGGCAAGTGGTTTGAAATTGCAAAGGCCACCTCCTGAGGCAGGGAGGCTGCCTGTCCAGAACAGTACATCTGGCTCAGCAATGGGAGGGCGTTTGGATGGCCACTGTGTGAAAGTCAGGCAAAGGAGACTTCCGGAGGGACAGCCATGCAAACCCGCAAAGCCTCCATGTACTTGTTGACAAGTAGCATCGTACATGAATCATATGCTTCTTTACCCAGAAGCAAGTGCACTGTGTCGACAAGCAGTTTCTTTCTTATTTTCTTAAAATATATTTTTATTGATTTCAGAGAGGAAGGGAGAGGGAGAGATAGAAACAGCTGAGAGAGAATCATTGACCGGCTGCCTCCTGCATGTCCCACACTGGGCATGGAGCCAGCAACCTGGGCATGTGCCCTGACAGGGAATTGAACTGTGACTTTCTGCTTCATAGGTCGATGCTTAACCACTGAGCCACGCCAGCCGGGCGGCGACCAGTTTCTTGTCTCTTGGAGAGAAAGAGTTTATGCACCTATGAGCCCAATTATGTAATCCCCCCATCCGCCACTTGACTCAAGTGCAAGCTTCCCATACATGTTGCTTTCATCATCATCATTTCATAAAACCTGTCAGTTTTCCCACATGGGGCCTGTAGAGCCTGACGAGCAATTTTGTTCAAACGAAGAGTTCCTTAACATACACATTACTAGGTTTCTTTCTTTTGAGGGGGGGGGGGGTGGTCAAAATTTTTTTTTAAAGTAATGTATGCAGTTTAAGTTAAAAAATTCAGCCCTGGCCGATAGCTCAGTTGATTGGAACATCATCCCGATGTGCCAGGATCGTGGGTTTGATCCCCTGCATGGATGGGAGAAACAACACGTCAGTGTTTCTCTCTCTCCCTTCCGCTCTCTCTCAAATCAGTTTCAAAGCATTTTAAAAAAGGAATTCAAACAACACAGAGTATGTAATAACAGAAAAAGAAAGCCCGTCTGTTGCAGTCCCCGAGCCTTCTTCCCAGAGAGCCAGTGAGCGCGGTTTGGTGTGCGTGTTTCCATACCTTTTCCTTCAGATGCAGTTGGGCCTTTTCAAAAATAGAATACCACGACCTATGGTTTTCTACACCTTTTCCATTTCCCTTTATATATCATGGAGGCCTGTTCCTACTGAAACAAACAACTCCTCATTCTTTACACAGCAGCCTGTTGTTCGCTTCCCTGGCCGTTCTGTAAAGTGTATTTAACCACTTGTTCACGGGAAGGCACTTAAGTTGTTTTCAGCTCCCCCCGCCCCCCCCCCCCTAAGTTATACTAATGAGCTGCTTTCATGGTTACAGATCACTTTAGTACCAAACCTCTCCCTCCTCACATTCGAAAAAGAAATCATGTCCGGGAACTTTCTTGAATACTTTGTGCTTCAAATTGAATGTATTGACCTTGCATTTAATTTTCTGTCGGCAGCGGCCGGCCTGGCCCCTGCAGACTGCTCAGGAATCTGCTGGAGGAGCTGGGGTGGCCTGCAGATTTCAGCAGACCGCCAGTTCATCCAGCAGCCCACTGAGCAGAGCACATCTTGATTCTATCAGCTCTAATCCCGGTCCCTGATGGGCTGGCTCTTGTGGTTGTTAGCAGATGGAATGCTTGTCTGTGCTGGAAGCCTGAGTTCTGGGGTATTCGGCTCTGAGGAGAATTGATTGGCTCTTTCACAGTGCTAACGGGGCACCGTTAGCCCCCAGATTTGTGTGTGTAGTATCATAGGAATACAGTGGTTGTAATTGGCCCCACTGTGGGGAAGCATCATCAGGCAGAATGCTACCTGCTTCACTGCATCACCTCATAGCCGTTCCATGAGGTGAGTCCAGTTACGACTCTCACCTCACAGGTGAGATGGACAGCAGAGCCCAGGAGTGACCCATCCCAGTCCCAGGGCCACGCGAGGCTGTGCTTGGCGGGGAAAGCAGGGCTCTGAGCTCTCACGGCCCCGTCACTAACTCACTTAGTGCCCCTGACCTCTGGGTTACTTGGCTACCAATTATTTCAGCAAGTGAGCTCTCCTTTGTTTGAGTGGGCTCAGCCCTGCACCCCTCTCCCCTCTCTCCCCCCATGCTCTTTACACTTGGGTGTTGGTGTATCTGGAGGTCTTCTCGTGTGATTGTGGGGTGAAGGTCCAAATCTGGGGGTACAAATTTGAGCCTTCAGCTGAGCTGGTACAGGGAGGAACTGTTCAAAAGTGTCAATATAGTGCCCGGCTGGTGTGGCCCAGTGGTTGAGTGTCAGCCTATGAACCAGGAGGTCACAGGTTCCTGGTCAGGGCACAGGCCTGGGTTGCAGGCTCAGTCTCCAGTGTTGGGCTTGCAGGAGGCAGCCAATCAATGATTCTCTCATCATTAATGTTTCTATCTCTCTCTCCCTCTCTCTTCCTCTCTGAAATAATAAAAATATGTTTTAAAAAACCCTACAGTCCAGCCGGCATGGCTCAGTTGTTGAGCGTCGACCTATGAACCAGGAGGTCATGGCTCAATTCCCAGACAGGGCAGGTGCCTGGGTTGTGGGCTCGATCCCCAGCGTGGGGCGTGCAGGAGGCAGCCGATCAATGATTCTCTCATCATTAATGTTTCTATCTCTCTCTCTCTCTCCTTACCTCTCTGAAATCAATAAAAATATATTTACATAAATAAAAATAAAAACCCCACAAAGGTTCAATACAGGTAAAGTGGGGAACATGTCCCCATATCTGTCCTTTGAGAATTTCCTTTCCTCCAACTTCATCCACTTTCTGTTGATGATGGTAAGAGCCAGCAGTTATAAATTATTTGGAATTTTCTTCAGCTTGGTTCCCTTTCAAGACTTTATATTGAGAGTTTTGCTCCTTTTATGATTTCACAGCCTTTGGGCAACTGCCATTTCCCTAGGCGTGTGTGAGTGGTAACATAAGGTTAGCGAGGTATGGGGGCGAAATGCAAACTGGTCTCTCCCCTCTCAGACCGAGGAGGCCACCTTGATCTGATTTTGTAACAAGGCTCAGCTTTTACAAGTTTGCAGTGGAAGGGTAAATGCCTACCCTATTCTTCATCATTATTTTTTTTAACTTCTAGTCTTAATTATAAAAGAGGGAGGACCCCCCCCCCCCAAACATGGCCTAGCATGAGAGAGAGAGAGAGACACACACACACAAAAGGCAAAAGGGTTTTGTTTTTTTCCCTTAAAGATCTTCAGTGTCTTACCCTGGGGGGTTGTGGGGGAGTCAATGGTTTTCATTATAATAATGTCATCTCTTTGTGGAGTGTTTTAAAGCCAGTCTAACTTATTTTCTTACTTAAAAGCATAACTTGTACTTGACGCAGGGCCTGGTCCTCGGTAAGCAGTTAGGAAGTTATTGTTTGGATGTAAGAACAGATGAATAGGACAATTGAGCTTTCCTAACTTAACGTTTAGTCTTATGAGTGACCCTAATTCCTACTTCCCAGGGAAAACACAGGTTAATAGGTTTGGGCAGAGTAGTGGGTCCTAGATGGCGGGTCTCCCAGATGCAGGGCCAGGGGTAGACATCCAGCCCTAGGTTCGGGGGGAGCTGAGAGTCACGGTGAGACAAGGGGTAGTCACTAAATGATGCGGCTCCGACTCCTGCCTGCACCCCCGGTCGTTGTACTGTCGCTCTCCCTGCCGTCTGACCACCACGTTCTCCAGAACCTTGGCAGTTTGGGGATGGTGGGCATGACGGGCCAGTTAGGAGCTCAGAGGTTCTGCCTGGCTTCCCCTCACAAGCACGGCCACTTCCTGGCCATGGCGCCTGGGGCTGGGTTCTCTCCTGGCATCCAGTCTCCTTGTCTGTGGGATGAGAGTCACGCTGCACACACCAGCCCTGTGACATAGTGTGTGTTCAGAGAGGCAGGGGGTGAGTCTGGGCTCCGGCACCAGAGAGAACTGGGTTTACATCTAGGCTCTCCTCTCTGTCACTTTTGGCAAGTGCCTCTGTGGACCTCTGTTTTCTCATCTGAGAAATGGGATTAACCGTGACCTTGGAGTGTTGCTGGCTGTGAGGGTCACATGAGGTGAGGCTGTGGCACCAGCCCAGCCCGGAGGGGAGGTCTGGTTGACAGAGCTGTTGTCCTGTGTTGGTTGCTGTTGATGTGGAGAGAGGAGGCGCTTAGGAGTCTTTCCTGTGTGGGTCCTCCTGCCCTCACTGCTTTCCTCCCGGGCTTCCCTGTGGGCTGCGCACGCGTGCACAGGGTAGACGGTGAGCTGTGTTTCAGGCTTTGCCACATGACAGACTGAGCCGGCGTAAAAAGGTGACAAAGCCCTCTGTTTGCAGCCAGCGTTTATTATTTCAGCTGGGCATGTTCCCAGAGCAGCTGTGGCTGGAAGCTCTGAGCGAGGGACAGACACCACCATGCTGAGGCCCTGTGAGCTCACGCTGGGGTTTACCCGAGCCTCCCAGTGGGGACTCGGGGCTCCTCTGCCCCATGCTCAGTCCCTTGGGCCCTTGTCCTGCTAGTCGCCCAGGACAACTGTGTGGCAGCAACAGAAAGCAACAGGGACCTGTGGCTTTGAAGTAAAAGAAACCTAGTTTAGAATGCACTGCTTGGGCCATTTGGGGTGTTCTTCCTTTTTCCTTCTTTCTTTAACCTTAGTCTAACATTTGGAGGCTTTTGCAGTAGTACTAAGTAGGAAGAGACTAAGTACTAGGCCCTTTAAGAAGATCATCTCATTTAGTCCAATGCGGCTTAGTTGCTAGATATAAAGTAATTCTCAAAAGTGGTAACAATTTTTTCAAAAGTGACATTGAAAAGAAAGCCCACTGGGTGATGATGATGCAAATGCAGATTTTAAATAAAGGATGCCTCTTAGCCAGAAAATAGGGCATTTGGGATAAATTATGGAGCAGTACATCACCATAGTGTCCACAAGCTGAAAGTCCTCCAAACACTCTATACCAGCGGTTCTCAACCTGTGGGTCGCGACCCCTTTGGGGGTCGAACGACCCTTCACAGGGGTCGCCTAAGATCATCGGAAGACACACATATAATTACATATTGTTTTTGTGATTAATCACTATGCTTTAATTATGTTCAATTTGTAACAATGAAATAGGGGGTCACCACAACATGAGGAACTGTATTAAAGGGTCACGACATTAGGAAGGTTGAGAAACCACTGCTCTATACCAAAATGAAAAGAAGGTATTTAGGAAATAATTTGCTCCAATTATTTTGGAAAAAAATTGTCCAGCAAGTGAGAGAGAACAGAAGGAATGGTTGGCCAAGTGGAGATTTGCAGTCTGAGGTTATGTATAAAGATGTGTAGTTGCCTATAGTAGAAATCTCAAATCAGTGGTTTGGGAATGTTTACTCAGTTCTGTGGCAGAGAAATCCCAGCTGCCAGTGCATGCCTTGCCCAGGGGAGACATTGCTAATCTGCACAGCAGTCTTCCTCGCGGAACGTCCATTCCCATGCCTTGTTCATGGCAGACATTGGCAGTCTTTCTTGCTGAATCCAGATATGGCCCCAGAATCTTTCTCAAAACCCTGAGTTTTCACCTCACATGCCAACACCATTTGCCACCCCTGGTCTATTGTATCATCTCTTGAAAAATTTGTAGCATAAAAAGACCTTCTGAATGAATTTATTTTAAAAATTTTATTTATTGATTTGGAGAGAGAGAGATGGAGAGAGGGGGGAAGAGAAACATCGACTTGTTCCACCCATTCATGCCTTCGTAGATTGACTCTTGTATATGCCCTGACCAGGGATCGAACCCACAACCTTGGCGTAGCGGGACTACGCTCTAACCAACTGAGCTACCTGGCCAGGGCTGGGTGAGCTTTTTATTAACTGAACCCTGGCATAGTGATATGTAAAAATTGTTAACTCAGGCAGTTCCTTTGTTATTATTGAGTAGTTCATGAGCAGGAAAATGAATCGGAAATCCAGCTGACCCAGTGCCCCAATCTACTCTTACTTTACTGTGCCCTGTATTTGTATTTTACCTTGCCAATGGAAATAGACCCATGTGTCTTCAAGGCCCAGAACGTCCTGTCCTCTGGTTGTGGTTAAACTGCTGTAACAAATAGATTAAAAAACAACAGTGGCTTTTTCAGTCTTCAGGTTGGTGGGGCACCCCATTCTTGATCCCAGGTTCCTCCCATCACCTTGCCCGGCCTCTCCTAGGGCAAGTCGAAGCTAAGTGACTGTGACGTTAGGCACTCTGGCTGGCAGTAGCGGGGAGAGTTTGGACAAGGCACACCCACTGCCCAAGGCTCCAAGGGATGGAGTGCTTCCTTGTGCTCACGGTTAATTGGTGAGGCAACCACCCCACCAAATTGCAAGGGAGGCTGGGAAGGGTAATCTAGTAGGAAGCTGCGTGCCTGGGAGACGGGGAGGAAGGATTTTAGTGGCTTTAGCCACAGATATCCTTCAGTCATCAGAGGAGCGAGTCACCTGGTTGTAATTCTTGTCCTTTGTTGGTTCGAGGCCCTGGAGCGAAGCCAGCCTGGCTCTCTTCACCCTGCCCAGCGACCTCTGGGCACCTGAGCCAAGGTGTGCACAGTCTATCCTTGCTGAGTGGAAGGAAGGACTGTTGCACCCCCAGAAATGTGACCCCCATTCTGGGCAGCTGACTGAGACGGTCCTCCTCAACACGGCCTCAGGAGTGAGTGGCATCTGGGCTAGGTTTTGATTGGTAAACTGCCTCCTGTTAGTTCAGGGCACTCTCTTGTTGGGACAACCGAGGCCTACAATTTGGCCAGGGTTTGTTCAGGCTGGAAAATAAGGCAGGACGGAGAAAAACTGCACCGCCCACCCGGGATGTCAGTGAGCACTGGGTCTGCCAATGGGTTCTGGGTCCAGTTGACCGAGCTCTGCACTGTGGGGTAGCCGTGGGGGGGTGGGGAGGGGGTGCCCTTTCACAGGATGCTGCTGCTGTCAGCTCACCCAGGCAGTCAGGGCTGATAGGAAACCCCAGTGCAGACATGTAGGTCACCACCTGTAACAGCTAAGCTTTCACTTTTCCCTCCTACCTTTGTCCTTTTTGTCTCAAGCGTGATAAAAGCATGCTGAAGTCCGTGGTGGTAAGAATACTAGCATTTATTGAAAACTGTGTGGAGGGCTGAGTGCTCAAATGTGTTATCACATGTAGCCTTCTGAGTAGCCCTCCGCTCATGTTCCAACATTATCCCCAATTGGCAGATAAAGGAACGGGGGCATACAGGGATTGGATTGCTTGGTCCGGGTCCCACGGCTTGTATGGTGGCACTGAGCCCGTGTATGGTGGCAGGGCCTGTACCCCTAAGGAACTGTCCCAGCCTTCCCTTCGGTGCCACATGCTGTGTTGTCTGCTGGGGGTTCAGAGGTGGCCTGGTCTGCAGCAGTTGAGAAGTCCATGCACGTTTTGCATCCGCTCTCCAGCAGGCAGCACTGCCTGTCATTCAGCACTGGGGGTGTGAGGGTAGGGAGGTGTGTGTGTGGCAGCTGGTCCAGGTGTCCAGGCTGTGGGACCCGCAGGGAGCAAAATGACTCATCCCTGCCTTTGTGGAGCTGACGCCGAGCGGAGGAGGCAGACCAGCCCAGGTGGTTTTAGCACAGTTGCAGGTGCACTGAAAGAGGAGGGCAGCAGCCTGGTCTAGAGAGGGTCTGGGGGGAGAGTTCCAGGCCAGGCGGGCGGGGCCAAGGAGGGAAGGTGAATCCCGGGCAGTGTGAAGCCAGGAAGTCCAGGAGGAGCCAGGCCTGGCCCAGGTGGGCTGCTCTTTGTACCATATTCTCTTTAGGAAGGTCTGATGCATGACCAGTAGTTCTGTTCCTGGGTGACTCTTGGTTCCTCTTTGGCTGCCCTCTCAGGCCACGTTGGTCTCCTAAACTACTCAGCTCAGATGTGTCCCCCTGTGCGCCTCTCTTACACGTCCGGGGTTCACGTGTCCTTACATGTTCAATGTTGTGTCTCAGCCTCCTCTTGGAACCAGAGGTGAGGGACTGCAAAGTCTCATGACCTATGAGTTGCTTGACTCAGAGAAGTGACATATTAAACATTTCATCCTCCTGTTAATTCACGAGGTACCTTTTTCCTTCTGCTTTCTTGCACACAACACTGGGATTATAGCTTCTGGCTTCTGGTTCTGGGGAAGAGTGTTTGGCACATAGCAGGTACTAGGAAGTTAGGTGAATGAAGTAGGGGAAGGAGGTAACATTAATGCCTACTGCATACCAGACATTGTGTTTTGCTCATGGCATTCTTTGCCACTTGCTCTTTAAAAAAAAAAAAAAATAATAATATATGTATTTTAGAGAGGAAGGGAGAGGGAGAGAGATAGAAACTTCAATGATAAGAGAGAATCATAGATTGGCTGCCTCCGGCATACCGCCTACTGGGGATCAAGCCCTCAACCCAGGCATGCGCCCTGGCCAGGAATCGACCCATGACATCCTGGTTCATAAGTCGATGCTCAACTACTGAGCCGCGCTGCCCGGGCAGACCCACTTACCCTTACCCTAGCCCTGTGAAGTGTTGACGGTGATCATCGCCATTTGGTACGTGAGGAGAAATAAGGCTCAGAGAGGGTGGACAGATTGTTCAAAGTGACATTTCTAGCCGAGCTGCTGGTTTCAGAACCTGCACTAGCCACAGTGCCTCTCAGTGGGTAACAGAGACGAGAGGGCAGGGAGCGGAGCCTGTGGCAGTATCTCCCCAGATGGCCGAGTCGTGTGCCGAGTATGGGGTGTGAATTGTCCCAGGCACAGCAGAAGGAGGTTTTCTGAAATCCCTACTCCTCCTCGATTCCTGCACAGGCACGTGGCTATTTCCGACCCCATAGCGAGCTGCACTGTGGCCAGTGGATGGCCTGCTTACCTAGGCGAGCAGCAGTGTGGAATGGAGTCTGCTCAGGCTTGTCCTCCCGGGCCCCGCCCCCTTTCCCCGGTTAATCGGTGCAGCCAGGAGAGAAGGTCGGCACAGTACACATAGTAGGTGCATAGATGGTTGTGTGGATCCGACCCTCCTGATACAGTAGAGAGATGAAAGATCACCACCCCCTTAACCTCTGCAGAAGTTGCTCACAAAAGTGCTGTTTCCAAGATGCTTCTGAAGATGGCCTAAAAATAGCTGCTTTCCACCCCCATAAATGCGTCCATTCCAGAATTTTGCTTAACAAGGCCTGGAGAACTGATGTGCTGAAATGACGTGAAAACATTCCACCCTAGAATTTGCAGTAGCTCAAGTTAACTTTCTAGCTATTAAAAAAAAAAAAAAAATTGGAGAGGAGGGGGGGCTCTGCCCTCACTTCTGAGCAATGCTGGGCGATTTTAAGTACTTCCAGAAGGTGGATGTGGTTTGAGGGTCAGTGTTGCCCAGCGCCAGGACCAGTTACGTGGGGATTGTGATTGGTTGTGATTTGGGGAGCGGAAACTTGTGGCCGGATTCCAACCCCCTGCCAATCTCAGCAGATTCCAGGAGGTGGGGTGGGCGTGGTGGGTTGGCTTGTTGTGTTCCTGAAAGAGGCTCACTAGCTCTCCTGCCAGAGAGGCTTCTGGCTGACGGCTCTACCTCCACACTCAGCATAAACATCGCAGAACACACTTGGGTCCGGAAATTCTGTGACCTGCTGTGCTGGTCAGACATCAGCACCATGATGCTGTGCGGCATTTCATTTTCAAGGCGTTGGGAGTCTCCCATTTCATGTGGGTGGGGATGGGTGAGGCCTGGGCAGGTCACCGTCTTCTTATGGTTCCAAGAGTTCGGGGAAACATTTGAACCCTGAAGCACTTGAACCGTCACCTGTCAAAATCACTCTCGGAGTGAGGATGGCCGTCCCTCCAGCCTCTTAGACCAGCAGGACAAAAGTATCGTTTACCCCAGTGCGACCTTGACGGGGGCTTCCCCATTTGGACACCCACCTCACGTTCATTGGAAACAGAAGTTCTGGGCATTGTCTTTTTCAGAGATTTGGCTCAGACTTTTACTGGGTCATATTTCCCCCCAAATCTTTTGGAAAAAGATTCGCGTCTCATTCCTTGAGACCAGCATGCATGCATAAGCTGGGTAAAGACAAAGCAGACTGGTTTCATGGTTTGATTTGTGAAAGAAATCTGCAAGTTTGCATTTGAAAAACATTTAATGCACGACTGAGGGAAGTTTGAACTTTGCAGACTGATGCCTGTGGCTGGATGAGACTTGGGCCTGTTCAAGGCCAGCCCTACCCACCCACCCCCAACCTTTGCACCCCTGTTACCCTAACTATCTATAAGCATTCACTTCCTCCCTCCCCTCACCCCACCCTTCTCCCTTTAGCTTGAATAAAGAAAACTGGCATGGAAAGTTGTGTGACCTGGAATGTCTTAGGATCAGTTGGTAGCACTTACCGCCTCATAATAGGATACCTAATCCCCCAAATTCAGTCATGGTCAGAGGCTGTCTGCTGGAGAAATGTGTGGTCTGGTGGGTGAATTCCATGGATCTTAGGGTTCTGGGCAGTGTCCCGTGTAGCATGCGGATTGTTGCTGGTTTATTGACCATGGGCCCTCCTGGGCAGCAGGAGGGTCACACGGCCAGTGCAGTGCAGCTGTGCAGGGCCCTGTGTGCAGAAGGCTCTGTGCTTGCTTTAATGCTCTGCTGCTGCCGTGGTGAAATTCTTAGTACTTTTTGGACAAGGAGCCCTGCATTTTCATTTGTCACCGGGCCTGTGAGTTAATGTAGACAGATCTGCTTAAAAGCGATTATTTATACAATCTATCACATAAAACATCATGGGCTTTCATTATTTATACAATTCATTACAGAGAATATCACCGGGCACCATGATTTTGAACGAGAGGATTGCTTGAATTTAGTTGGTCTTACCAGCCAGTTCATGATAATCTTTACTCCTCCGGTTTCACATGATCAGGTTTTATTATGACGGAATCTGCAACCATGAAATTACCTTTGGTTTTTATGGTTTTGGGTGTGGCCTTTTAGGAGAGTCTTTTCTTGTAAAAGATGTAACATTGAACAGGTTAATTAAAAAAAAGACCCCGCCCTTTCAGTTTTGAGTGGCATGCTGTTTCCTCTTTATCAGCATGTGAGTATATTTTTCATGCGGTTGTAGTTGGGTTTCATTTTAAGTGCAGTTTGGTGTGTGTTTTTAAACAGCATTCAGATGGCTTGTGGTGGGTGGGTGGGTGGGACAGGGAGGTGAGCTCCAAGGTGAAGAAGGCTGCATTTCTCCCCAGCAGGTGCTCACAGTCCAGGACGGGTGTGGTAGGCTGAGGGATCCTAGGCACAGAGCTGGTGGGAGGGAAGGGCCACCAGCCACCAGATCTGGCCATTGAATGACAAGCCATGGTTTGTCCTGCAGGAAGATGGGGTAAAGGGTCTTCCCCTGAAATGGAATACCGATCACTTGACTTTTAAAAACTTTTTTTATTTATTATGGGAAATTTCAAACATACACAAAAACAGAAATAATAGCATAATGCATTTTCATGTACCAAGGCCACCAGTTTACAACATTTTGGAATCTTACTTCACCTATTCCCATCCTCAGATATTTTGAAGCAAATTCCAGCATTGTATCCTTTCACTCTTAAATGGTTCAGAACCGATTCTCTAACAGATGAGGACTTCATTTCCTTTTTTTAATAAAGAGCATGATTCACACTTGTGCAACCCAGAGGAATGACCAAGCGTTGGCCTCTCTCCCCAGATAGCAAAGCCATCGTGGATGGGAACCTGAAGCTCATCCTGGGCCTGGTATGGACCCTGATCCTCCACTACTCCATCTCCATGCCCGTGTGGGAGGACGAAGGGGATGACGATGCCAAGAAGCAGACGCCGAAGCAGAGGCTGCTGGGATGGATTCAGAACAAGATCCCCTATTTGCCCATCACCAACTTTAACCAGAACTGGCAAGACGGCAAAGCCTTGGGTGCCCTGGTAGACAGCTGTGCCCCAGGTAAGTGCCCGTGGTTACCTAAGCCATCTCTTTGGGATGGGGGTATATGGGCCCTAAACTTCTTGGTTTTCATTGGGAATGCTAGGTTTGCTGTGATTGGTGTATTTCTCCTGGTTTTGGCTCATTGTAAGATAGTGAAAGGCACTGAAAATGACTCCATCTACCTTCCCAAAGGCCTGTCTTATAGGTGTAGCCATGGACTTGTTTGAGCATTGCATTCAGTTATTTATCCAAACTCCCAGTGAAGGCCTTAATACTTGGACCAGGCCTGGGGTTTAAGCTTCTAGACTCCAAAGTCCAGCTGCTTCCCACAGTTGGTGCCTAGTTTCCCGTAGCCTTTGGCAAAAACATGTGGCCTGTTAGGTGGCTTGGCACGAAAATCTAAAAACTTCCATTGAGCGGAAAGTACCCATTTTTATCGACCACTGGCTTGACTATATAAGGCCTTCTCTGCCCTTTTCTTTCTGTGTTGCTATGAAATAGGGCTTGGTCAGGATCCAGTTGGAGCCTTTTCCACCCTTTCCTGAGTAGCTGAGTATGCCCCAAGACAGTAATTATCCTCATGAAGGGATTAGATTGATGGGTAGAGTTTGCTGGTACGCACTCAATAGAAAAGCCAGAGCCTATATTTATATGTATCGCTCAAAAATTTTTTTAATAAAAACTCTAATAACCATATTTTCCATTTACTGAGTGCTATGCATGTGCTGGGCACATTAATATTTAGTAAGCTAGTGCTTCTCAACATGCTCAAAGCAGAACTGTCTGGTGTCAGTTGGATATGGGGAAGGTCTGATTCTAGGCCTTACTCTGTAAGCTGGAGTCATCAGAAGGCCATTGCCCATCCTTGCTTGCATCTGGAGACTCATTTTAGGATACCTCTTTCCAGTTTAAATGTGGGGATTTTTACTCTCGTCCTAAATACTTCTTGTGCTTTCAAAGGTTTTTGAGATAATTCTAGGTTTGGCCTTTTAGCAAGTGGATTTTTAAAATTATACAGGATGCTAGTTCAGTCTTTTTAGATATATCCAAGAATGGGATTGTGATATTGTGACTTAAAATAAGAAATATATATTTGGTCTTTGTCCCCGTTCCTGGTACTGAGCTCCTAAAACCCTTGGAATTTCCTAAGTGACAGGAACCACGATAATGGTGTCTTTCACCCACACCTGAGTTTAGAGGTGACTTTGGAAAGCCCCAAAGAAGGGGTCTGGTTTTCCAGGGAACCCACCCATTAGAGGATTGGAACTTTCAGCTTTCTCTTCTGGCCCCCAGAGAGAGGAGAGGGGCTGGAGACTGAGCTCATCACTAGGACCAGGGATTGAATCAATCCAGTTTAAGTAATGACGCGTCCCCAAAATTCCTGAATGTGGGGTTTAGGGAGCTTCCAGGTTGGTGAGTACATGAAGGTTCTGAGGGCGGCACCCTCAGAGAGGCCATGGACATTCCTCTGCCCCTTCTCCTATCCTTCCCTGTGCATCTCTTCCATCTTTCCGTTCCTGAGTTGTATCCCTTTGTAATAAACTGGTAATCTAGTAAGTCAACAGTTTTCCTGAGTTCTGCGAGCCACTCCAGGAAATGAGTAAACCTCAGGAGGGAGTTGTGGGTTTGTATCTGGTCAGTCAGATGCCCAGGTGAGTGGAAAGAGGGAGTGCAGTTTTGTGGGACTGAGCTCTTAGCTTTGGGATCTGATGCTACCTCCAGGTAGATAGTCAGAATTGAGGTACATTGTAGGACACCCAGCTGATGTGAACGCCACACATTTGGTGACCAGGGTACAGAAGTGTGAAAGTGGAAGGTTGGAAAAATATCTCCTGCAAAAGGCACCAGGGCCAGATGGTTTTAGAGGCAGAGTTTGCTTATATCACACCTTTAAGGAGTGGCTAACCCCCATCTTAATGCAAGAAGATAACATCCTCAAGGAGACTCTCAGCTAAGACAGAATAGTTCTACCCTTACATACCCACATCCATGATACTTTTTGCCTGTAAAGTGTAGTCAAATGCTCCTTGACTTACTATCGGGTTATGTTCCCATAAACCCATTGTAAGTTGAAAATACTGAAATTCAAAAAAGCATATAATATGCCTCACCTATCAAACATAGCTCAGTCTAGCCTACCTCAAGCAAGTTCAGCCTATGGTTGGGCAAAATCATCTTGTTGCCATTGCCCAGCCTTCACAAGAATATTGCACCATATATCACTAGACCAGGAAAAGTTCAAAATTCAAAATTATGAATATGGTTTCTACTGATGACAGACTGCTTTTGCACCACTGGAAAGTTCAAAAATCTCTTCGGTCAGCTGATACTAACAGCATCTTTTGTGTTATGTTAACAGGTCTGTGCCCAGACTGGGAATCCTGGGATCCACGAAAGCCCGTGGATAATGCCCGAGAAGCTATGCAGCAGGCAGACGACTGGCTGGGCGTCCCACAGGTACTCATACATGCGTGCCACGCCCCAGAGCGCTGCTCCCACCCTCCAGCTTGTTCTGGGACTGGATGGGTGTTCCTTTGAGCCTGGCAGGCAGTCTGACCTCCTCAGCGTTAACCTTCAAAGAGTATTGCTTGTGGCACGCTCCCGTCTTCCTCAGTTTACCAATAATAATAGGTTCTTATTGACTTAGGTTCTTTTCGAGCATCCAAAAGTCCTTACTCATGGTCACATGTGGCACATTTTCTAGTATTTTTGCTCCAAAAATGTCAAAGGCTATCTTTGGACAATGAGTTGCAAATGAGGACACCAATGATGAGGTTGGATCATAAGACGTCAATATTTAATCACTTCTTACCTACATAAAAAATTTTTAAATTTTATTCTCTTTGGAAAGAAATCATGGAATTTAGAACTTAAAAGAAATGTAAACCAGGATAACCTACAATTAATGAAAATTGTGGCAGAATTTGTATTGCCCATAATCCTATCACAGAAATATCACAAGAGAACTTGGAAATTATGGAGAACTTGGTAAGTCTTAGGTACCATTGGCAGTAGCCACATTGAGGGTGATTCTTCTAAGCCCTTCCAAGACATAGCCTTTCCTCCTCACAGTTGAACACCATGACTCCCACGTTCAAAGCCCTGGTCAAGAAAAGCTGTGGGTAGCCAGTGCCATGGGTGGATGACCTCACCACAGGCCTCATGGAGGTCTAAGTTGGTGTTCAGAGCTGAGTTTAGTGCATTTTGTAACGAGATCCCTTGGGAGGTAGACAAGCTTGCCTCTATTTCTTTGGTTTGGTTTTGGCATCGTGTCTCTGCTTCATGGCCCATTTCTTGGCTTTTCCATCGTCAGGAAGTGGCGTGGTTATGTTTTTCATCTCTTAACCTAAAACCATCTCCTTTTGACGTTCATGTGATGTTGGCACTGTTCAGTTGTTGAAGGAGCTGCCTAGACGAAACGCCAAATCACCGCCCGTCCTCCATAGTATGAAACACATTATACAAACCCAAATGGCTATTTTGGTGCCGCAGGCTAATCATCAGAATGATTTCTGTGTTTTTTTTTGTTTTTGTTTTTGTTTTTTTGTTTTTTAACCATGGGAACAGGGAAGCTAGGGACATATGTTGTTCATCTGCATTTGGTTAACCTGGTTCATGAGACCGAGTCTTCTGTTCATCTCAAGAGGTGTGGCTTGCCTCTTGTTGGGGCAGGAGGATTTTGGGTGCTATTTAGGGCCGGGTCAGGTGATAGAACTGAGTCTGCAGTGCCTGCAGTGAGGCTGCCTGGCCAGCATGGGTTATAACTTGACTAATACTCTTGTTCCTAAGATGAGTATCTGCAGAAATTTATCACCTCTCCATTTTTTAAATGGCTTCTAAGTATGCTAATCTCATATGTAATTGTTCCTTCATCCTCCTCCCCTGATGTACTTATCCTACTGGGAAGTTTGACGAGGGGAGTGAGTGGGTTATTTTGGGGGTGAAGGGGAAGTATGTATTCTGGGAATGACATAGAGAATTGTCCGAAGAGGGTCCTCAGCTTCCAGAGGGAATGGTGACACCTCTCAAAGGTCAAAACACACTGATCTTGGCATAGCGCCTGATGAAGTTCACTTAATTTCCTATTATTTGTAGTATGTAAGAGACGTGTGTAAAAACTTCAATACCTTGATGTGTTGTGGCATTCACTCTCCGTGTCGCTGTTCTAGGTCATCACTCCTGAAGAAATCATTCACCCGGATGTGGATGAGCACTCGGTGATGACGTACCTGTCCCAGTTCCCCAAAGCCAAGCTCAAGCCCGGGGCCCCTCTGAAACCCAAACTCAACCCCAAGAAAGCCCGGGCCTATGGCAGAGGTAAGCACCGGCCGTGTGGGATTTGAGGCTCGCCCTCGGGTCTTCGAGAATATGATGTGGCTTCAGGAGGACGGTTCTCAAAACCAAGAATGTAGGCTACACCCTGGGAGACGCTGCAGGCCTTCGTCATCAGCGTTTGTTTGTTGGTTTGTTTGTGACTATCCTGTTCTGCCTGGTGAATCTAGGCTGTAAGAAACACTGCTGATTGAATGTGCCGGAGACCGATGGGCTTGCCGCTTTGTGATTTAATGCACCAACCCTGGGATGAAGAAAGGACTATTGTCCCATTTTTCAGATGCGGAACCAGAGGCGTGGTCCACCGGGAGTGGGAGGTGGGAGACAGGAGCCTGGGTCTTCTGGCCAATGATTCATTTTTCCTTTGGTTGTGCTAACGCTGCTCAGATTTCCAGATGGGGTGGGAGCTATTGATAACCCCTGGCAGACACTTCCTTGCTAAGACATCCTGTTTATGCAGCTGCCAGGAGTGTTCTGCTCAGAACGTTATGTTGGGTTGAAGGCATTTTGAGGCACTTGGTGTTCTAGTTGGCACCTGACTTTAAGCAACTGATTTTTATGTTTGTTTTCAGTTACAGTTCACCTTCAATATTACTCTGTGTTTGTTTCAGGTGTACAGCATAGTGGTTAGACAACCATGTACTTTACAGAGTGCTCCCTCCCCCCCCCCCAATATTTCAAGTACCCACCTGGCCCCGTGCATAGTTATTAAGCACGCTATTATTTTTTAAAGGGGAATAGTTGTATTTCAGCTCAGTGTGATTTCTGGTAAAGATCAGCATAGCAAGATACAACTTGCTTCTTTTTCCATAGGAGTGTGTTGTATTTCTTTTTCTTGTTGTTTTTTTTTAAATCCTCACCCAAAGATATGTTTTTAATTGATTTTATTTTTTTAGCGAGAGAGAGAAAGATGTGAGAGAGAAACATTGATCTGTTGCCTTCTGCATGTGCCCTGACTGGAGATCAAACCCACAACCTAGGTATGTGCCCTGACTGGGAATCAGACCTGAAACCTTTTGGTGTACAGGATGACACTCTGACAAACTGAGCCACCTGGCCAGGGCTGCATTGTATTTCTTAATGACAATTGGGAAAACATTTAGATACACAAAATAACTTGCATATTCTCCTAGAGTCTACAGTTCTTACCATTCTAATATAGTTTTCTCTCGCCCTTTGCGCATTGCATGTATATGTGTGTGTGTGTGTGTGTGTGTGTGTGTGTGTGTGTGTGTGTGTGTGAGAGAGAGAGAGAGAGAGAGAGAGAGAGAGAGAGAGAGAGATATTATTGGAAACATGGTGACATTTTACTCCTGAATATATCAGCAAAGCCTGTCTGTCCTACGAATAGGACATCCTCTTACAAAACCACAATATTCATCATCACACATAAGAAAATTAATAATAATTTCATTCCAACTGATAATTTTGTTTTCAAATTTGTTGTCCTAAAATTCTTTTATAGTTTTTGTTATTTTACAAACCAAGATTTGATTATGATTCACTTACTACATTTCTTTTTTTGTCTTTAGACTCTTTTAATCTAGAATAATTTCCCCCAACTTTTTAAAAGAATGACATTGACTTTCTGAAGAATGCAGAACACTTGTCTCGTGGGCTGTCCCACACACTCCGTCCCTTTGAAGATAGCATTGCTGTACTTGGCCTGAGCTTAGTCTAAGGATGGCCTGCAGCCAGGGTAGTGGTGATGACCGTGTGTCGTCTCAATCTCACTGGCCAGGTCCTTCTCGCGGTCTTTTTAGCACAATTTAGACCAGAACACAGCTCGATTGCTGTGGAACAAACCCACGTGCCATTTGAGATCCCTTTGGCAATGAGGTGGGGTCTGTGAATCTTTTGTGTTATATGTTGTTTGAAGGCCTCCCCCAGGTGCAGTCTCTCCCAGGTCAGTGTGCCTGTGCTTGCTGTAAAGGTGCTTTCTGTAAGCCGTACCAAAGGCGGTGGCTGCAGTAAAGAATCTCTGATTTTAAAGGTTAAAATTTAATCTCTGAATTTAAAGGTTTTTTTTTGCCGTTCCTAAATGGCAAATAAAGCTCAAACAGCCAAATAAATCTCTTGTCAACAAAACTGGTCGAATAAATTGAATCTGACCAAGGCACCAAATGCTTGTTTGCAGTAACCTTATCAGTGGCCGGCCAGTTTCCCCATTGTTAATGTGAAATGGTTTCCTCTGACTGCTATTTTCTAAAAAGTGACAACTTGTTATACTTTAGGAATGTGGCTAGTCACTGCTTTTTCCTTTATCTGCCTCTTTGTGTTATGTACTTAGGGACCAAACACCTTTAAAAAATTTTTTTAAATCCTTATCTGAGGATATGTTTATTGATTTTAGAGAGAGAGAAACATTGATGTAAAAGAAAAACATCAATGTAAGAGAGAAATATCAATCAGTTGCCTCCCATATGCACCCCAACCAGGGACTGAACCCACAACCTAGTATGTGCCCTGACCAGGAATTGAACCCACAACCATTTGGTGCACGGAATGGTGCTCCAGCCAACTGAGCTACCTGGCCAGGGTGCAGACACCTTTTAAGAAGAGAGAGAGAGAGAGAGAGTGTGTGTGTGTGTGTGTGTGTGTGTGTGTGTGTGTGTGTGTGTGTTTTACCACAATACAAATGTGGTAAAATATACATAACATTCACTAATCTAACCATTTTTAAGTGTACCATTCAGTGGCATTAAGTACATTCATGGTTGTGTAACTTTCACCACTATTTATCTCCAGAACTTTTTCATCTTCCCAAATTGAAACTCTGAACTCATTAAATAATAATTCTCCATTCCCCTCCCCTCAGCCCCTGGCAACTGCCATTCTGTCTCTGCAAATTTGCTTACTCTAGGTTCCTCATGGGAGTGGAATTATATGATATTTGTCCCTTTGTCCCCATGTTTTCAAGGTTCATCTGTGCTCTCACATGTATCAGCATTTCATTCCTTTATGAAGCTGCGTAATACTCCGTTGTATATAAAATACATTTTATTTTTCTACTTTCCCGTCACTGGACATTTGGGTTGTTTCCACCTTTTGGTTATTGTGAACAATGCTCTGTGGACATGGGCATATGTTCAGTTGCTGCTGGTATATACCTACACATGGAATTGCTAGATCATAGGGTTATTCTAGGTTTAACTTTTTTTTTTTAAGGAGCAAGGCAACAGGGTCACACGTGAGGCCACATGGGTGGGGCCTTAAGACATTGCTTGTCCCAGAGTGAGGCCAAGGGCAGGGACAGTTGGCTCTCTTTCCTGTGTGGCCGCATTGCTCCATGTCTGCCAGCGGAACCAAGGAATGGGGAACGCTTCATCTCCTAGTTTCTAAAGGGCTTGAGGTTGGCTTTATTTTCTCTTCTGGATGTGGACTAGATTGCAGTTACCAGCTGGTTGCCTCTTGCTGGTTATCTGTTCACTGAGCCCTGACTTAGTTCCAGCGGGTTGAAGGAGAGAGGGCTGGGCGGAGGTAAACTTGCCGCCACAAACGGACTTTTGGCGTGGGCTTCCTTGTGGGTTCCGAGGTTGCAGGCGTGCGACTCTGAGCAAAGCAGGAACCTTTCTCAAAACCCACGTTCTCTGTTACATCTGTACAGAGCAAGACGCAAACCCTCTTTGTGCTGAGTAGTCTCGGTTGTCTGCACAGTGAGCGTAGCTCCCAGCGATTGCAGGTGGATGGTTCAGCCGCCCAGCCAGCCATGGGGAGCCAGGGTCTTGGATCAGCTGCAAAGCTAGTTGCTCTCGGGCTGTGGAGTCAGGTGGAGTGGGTATTTATGAATTTATGACGTGCATGTTTAAATGTAGTTGTTAAATGATGTGATCACTCTGTAAATTTGAAGCAAAAGAAAAATGTAGACAATGAAAATTGAAAGCTTGCTTCCCATTCCTTCATTCTGAGTTGTTCCTTCCCAGCTTTGCTATTCTATTCTATTCTATTCTATTCTATTCTATTCTATTCTATTCTATTCTATTCTATTCTTTATATTTGGAAGTGAATTCCAACTATGTGTTTTCTTCAATTTGCATTTCTTACCTAACAATATGTGAATATTATCTTACTATATGATAATCTACCACCAGTATTTTACAGTCACTTATTTATTGGAAAACTAATACAAATCTAGAGTGTAGTAGCAAATGACTCAGTGTTTTTAACAGACTGGTGACAAGGAAAAGAAGAGATGGAGATTTAATGTGATTTGAGAGACTTAGCAATCAATTGTAATATATGAACCTTATGTGGATCCTGCTTCAGCTGATTGTTGAAACAAATTCATGACACTTAAAAGATAATCAGAAATTTGAGCACTGACAATATTTGATCATATTAAAAAATTACTGTTAATTTTTTTAATGGGATTTTTTGGATGTAGATATTCTGAAATACCATTTATTTATTTATTTGTTTGTTTTTTAATATATTTCTTTATTGATTTCAGAGAGGAAGGAAGAGGGAGAGATAGAAACATCAATGATAAGAGAGAAGAATCATTGATTGGCTGCCTCCTGCACTCCCCCTACTGGGGATCGAGCCCACAACCCGGGCATGTGCCCTTGGCCGGAATCAAACCTGGGACTCTTCAGTCCACAAGCAGACGCTCTATCCACTGAGCCAAACCGGCTAGGGCTGAAATGTCATTTAGAGATACATAGTGAATGCTTATGAATGACGTATATGAGGACTAGGATATGTATCAAAATCACACAGGAAGAGGGAAGTGGCGGGAGTGCAGGTGTGAAGCTAGGCAGGCCGTGAGTTAGTTGTTGTTGAAGCTGGGTGATAGGTATGCAGTTCTCTGTCTCCGCAGAGGCTTGGAATTCTCCACGATGAAAAACTTAAAAAGAAATAATACTTGAACTTGTGCTTCTGGGAAGATGGAGTTGAAGTACTTTTTCCAGGTCTTCCCACTAAGTACATCTAAAATCCCTGGGCATTTTACACAGAACAAACATATGAAGACTCTGACAGAGAAGTCATACCAGCTGGGGACTGGGAGCCCGAGGACTGTCAGTAATGAGTTCCTTGGTTTTCCTTTTGCCTCGTGTATCCCAGACTTGGAACTGAAGAAGCTGACAAGCTGGAAATACCAGTGGCGCAAACACAAAAAGCCCAACAAAAGCCTACTCTTTCTGGCCAGAAGACCGGGAAAGGGCAGCCTAGCAGGGCAGAGCACTTTTAGACAATCATTGCTCTGCTCCAGCAAAAACTGCCCCACTGCACCAACAAAGGCCAACTGGGGAGCCTAGACTTGCACCATAGATAAGGAAGCCACCCCAGTGATGTCAGTAGAGGCCATTTGAGTAACAATGAGGCATTCCTACCCCTTCCAGCCTCAGGTAGGGGAAGCCTAATAAAAGCTGGGACTCCCACCTCTACCTACCAGTAATGAGAAGCCCCCCTCACTTTGAGTATCAGCGGAGGTTGAATAGGGAGCCTGGACTTCCTCCCCAACTGGCAGTAATAAGGCCTGCTCCCTTCCTTCCCCTGCTGAAGTGGTCCTATAAAAAGGCCGCTAAAACAAAGTTTACGTGAGACCCAGAGTCTCATAGCATAATACTCAGACTATCCAGGTTTAAATAGCAAAAATCACTTACCAATCCAAGAACCAGGAAGAGGTAAAACTGAATGGAAAAAGACAATCAATTGATGCCAACACTGAGGTAATAGAGATGTTAGAATTATTTGATAAAGATTTTAAAGCAGCTAGTATAAAAATGGCTTTAACAAACAATTACAAACACACTTCAAACAAAAGGGAAAAAAAACACAAAAAAATCTCAGCAAAGAAGTAGAAGATATAGATAAGAAAGAACCAAATGGAATTTTTAGAACTGAAAAATGCAGTAACTGAAATAACTCTCTGGAAGAGCTCAATAGCAGAGTGGGAAGACAGAGAAAAGAATCAGCAAACTGAAAAATAGAACAATAAAAATTGCCCAATCTGAATGACAAAGAAAGTAGACTGAAAAACATGAACACAGCCTCAGGGACCTTTGGGATGATAACAAAACATCTAACATGTCATAGGAGAGTAAAAATAGGGTGGGGCTAAAGTAATGCTCAAAGAAATAATGGCTGAAAACTCCACAACATTGGTAAGCTGAGCTAAACCCAAACAAGATAAAAAAAAAAACAAGAAAAAAAAAAAAAAGTCCACACCAAGCCACATCTTAGACCAGTGGTTCTCAACCTTCCTAATGCCGCGACCCTTTAATACAGTTCCTCATGTTGTGGTGACCCCCAATTTCATTGTTACAAATTGAACATAATTAAAGCATAGTGATTAATCACAAAAACAATATGTAATTATATATGTGTTTTCCAATGGTCTTAGGCAACCCCTGTGAAAGGGTCATTTGACCCCCAAAGGTGTCGCGACCCACAGGTTGAGAACCGCTGTCTTGGACAGACTTCAAGGAACTAGACAGTAAAAGCTTGAAAGCAACAAGAGAAATGACACCTTATTTATTATATTGGTTAGATGAGAAATTTCTCATCTACAGGAAGTGGCACAACATTTTTTATGTGCTGAAAGAAAAGAACGATCAACCCAGAATCCTATATCCAGGGATAATGCACTTTAGGAATGAAGAGGAAATCAAGACATTCTCAGATAAAGGAAAACAAAGAATTTCTCACAAGTACATCTATCCTAAAAGGATGGCTAAAGGAAATTCTCTGGGAAGAAAGGAAGCAATAAGAGAAGGAATCTTGGAATCCAGGAAGAATGAACATGGTAAGCAAAAATATGGATAACTATAATAGACTTCGCTCAACAGCCACAGGCTACCAACACTCAGCCAAATGAAGTAGATAACCTGAGTGGTTCTATAACCATTAAAGAAATCAGATCTGTAATTTGAAAGCTCTTGGAAAAGAAATCTCCAGGCTCAGAAGATTTCACTGGAGGAAGAATTAACACCAGTTCTACACAATCTCTTCCGGAAATATGAGGAGGGAACACTTCCCAATTCATTTTATGAAGCTAGTATTGCTCTAACCAGACAAAGGCAATGCCAAAAAAAAGAAAACTACAGACCAATATCTCTCATGAATAAAGTTGTAAAAGTCCTTAACAAAATATTAGCAAATAGAATTTTGCAATATATAAAAATAATTATTCATCATGACCAAGTGGAGTTGATTCGAGGGGTGCAAGGCTGGCATGCTGTTAGCAAATCAGTCAACATAATCTATATTAACAGGCTAAAGAAGAAAAGTCACATGACCATGTCAATTGATACAGGAAAAGCGTTTGACAGAATTCAGCAGCCATCCATGATAAGAACTCAGAAAAAGAGGAATAGAGAACTTCCTTAATTTGATATAGAGTAGCTACCACAAAACACCTACAGTCATTAGTATAATTATGGTGAAAGCCTGGGTGTGTTCTCACCACTGCTGTTCAGCATCAGGGTGCAAGTTTTAGCTAATACAGCAAGCAAGAGAAGGAAATAAAAGACATATCGGAAAGTAAGACATAAATAAAACTGTCCCTATTTGCAGATGACATGATAGTCCACAAGAAAATGCTTTCAAAAAATTGTTAAAAAGCTCTCCTTAAATAAGTTCAGCAATGTCTCAGGCTATAAGATCAGCATCCAAATATCCATTGTATTTGTCCACTAGAAGTAACAAAAGAACCCCGAAGTTGAAAATAGCATACCATTTGCATTTGCTCAAAAAATTGAGAAATAAGTATAAATGTAATAAAACCTGTATAAGATTTACATGCTGAAAACAACATAAAACAGTAATGAATAAATCAAATAAGACCTATATAAATGGAGAAACATATTAACTGCTTCCATGGGTTGAGAAAGTTAGAGTAAAGATGTCCATTCTTCCCAAATTGTCATATAGATTTAACAGAATTGCTATTAAAATCCCAGCAAGATTTTTTTTTGTAGACATAGAAATGGGTATTATTTCAGAATGTATATGAAAAAGCAGCGAAAGCAATTTTGAAAAAGAAGAATAATGGGGGAAGAGTCATTCCTGCCCTGGCCAGGAATTGAACTCAACACCACTCCAACCAGCTGAGCAACTGGCCAGAGCTGCTGTTGTCATTTTTAAATTTGACAATATAAGGGAAAAGAGGTCAGTGACCCTGACCAAATAGATATTGCATGTTTTAAAAATCCTTGTGGCAAGCAAGTTTAAAATTGCTGCTGTAGAGAAGTGCTTAGAAATATAGAAGTACAAGAGGATATTTTCCATTGATTTTTAAACATATTTTTATGGATTTCAGAGAGAAAGGGAGAGGGAGAGAGAGAGAGAAACATCAATGATGAGAGAGAATCATTGATTGGCTGCCTCCTGCACGCCCCCTACTGGGGATTGAGCCCAAAACCTGGGCATGGGCCTTTGACCGGGATCGAACCCAGTCCGTGGGCCGATGCCTATCCACTGAACCAACTTGCTAGGGAGAGAAATCCATTTTGAAACCACTATGGCCTATCAAAATGGCTAATGTAGAAAGTAGTGATAGCAGCAAATGCTGGCAAGGATGCAGAAAAACTGGATCCGGATCATGAATACATCGCTGGTGGGAAAGTAAAATGGTCCAGCCACACTGGAACACAAGTTTGGCAGTTTTTCCTAAAGAACTAAACAGGCAATTACCATATGACCCAGTTGTTGCATTCCTTGACATTTATTCCAGGGAAATGAAAACATGTTCACACAAACCTATACTGGAATGTTTAGGGCAGCGTTATTAGTAATAGACAACTGGGTACTGCCCTTCGGTGGGTAAATGGTTATACAAACTGTGGTACATTCATATCAGCAATAAAAAGAACAAAAACATAATATAGGCAACAACCTGGATGAATCTACAAAGAATTATGGTAGTGGGAAAAGACAATTTTAAAATGTTGCATAGCATATGATTCCAATATTCTGGAAATGACAAAATTAGAGATGGAGAATAGATTTGTGGTTGTTGGGGTAGGAAGGGGCTGAGATGGGAGGGGAGTGGGTGTGGCTATAAACGGGCGACTGGAGTGATCCCTGTGGGAATGGAAATGGTCTGTATTTTGACTGTGTAGAGTTTTGTACTATGTAACCATTGGAGGAACTGGATAAAGGACATTATTTTGCATACCTGCATGTGAATCTGTCTCAAATTAGTTTGCTCAATCATCTCAAAATAAAAAGTTTAATTAAAAAGAATTGAAGGCAATTTTTAAATATGTTAAATAATACAAAATGGTCTTTAATGGAAAATGAGCCATTCTCCCATACCTCATCCCCCCCCCCCCCATCACCTCTCTCAATGCCAGCTCTCCTGCTAGTCACACATCATTTTCATAATTGTACCCATTTCTGGCCGAATTGCTCTGAATATTTCAGAATTGATTGTTGCTTAACTAACAAGGACAGAATTAGGGGTTGGAACCGATTGGATTATTCTTGACACGGCAGTTTATCCCTTATCTCCCATGTGGTGGCTGCAGGACTGAGTCCCATCTCTCAGTTTCCTGAAGGGAACACGGTGGGTGATGGCCTGTGTCAGGGCTGGCCAGATTGAAATGTGCTTGTGTAAACCTCTGGCAGGAATCGAGCCCACTGGAAACATGGTGAAGCAGCCGGCCAAGTTCACTGTGGACACCATCAGCGCCGGGCAAGGAGACTTGATGGTGTTTGTCGAGGACCCAGAAGGGAACAAAGAGGAGGTATGTCGGAGGGTGCTGCCTCCCCTGTCAGCATCCCAGGAAGCTTGTCAAGGGCCAGGGACTGTGCCTCCATTTTCCCCACTGAAGTTCACAACAAACACTGTTTCTTACCAAAAGGATCCTGAGGCTCACAGTGGTTAAAGTAACTTGCTCAAGGGCTGTACCTTGAAAATGAGTATAAATTGATACCCAGGGACACAGTGTTTAATAAAATAAAGGATACTTGGAATTTAGCAAAGGCCTCATTAGTTGAGTTTGTTTGTTTTTTTAAAATACATTTTTATTGATTTCAGAGAAAGGAAGGGAGGGGGGAGAGAGAGAGAAACATCAATGATGCGAGGAAATCATTGATTGGCTGCCTCCTGCACACCCCCTACTAGGGCTTGAGCCTGAAACCTGGGCATGTGCCCCGACTGGGAGTTGAACCATGACCTCCTGGTTCATGGGTTGATGCTCAACCACTGAGCCACACCAGTAGGGCAAGTTGAGGTTTTAGATACTAATGACCAAAATACTAATGGGCAGAATAACAATACAGTACTGATAAAATACAATACAATATAGTAACAATACTAATGTCCTACTCTCTTCTCACTCTGACCAGCCTTTAATTCTCCCTTCAGAGCCTTTGCACACAGTTCCTTTTGTCTACTTATCTTCTTAAGACTATATATTCCTATTGCTATGTACGATCTGAAATTCTGAGTTTACTGGCATACTGTCCATTTCTCCCACTGGGTCAGGAATTCTGCCTGATTTGTTTTGTTTTGGGTACCTAACACTGGGCCCAGCATTTCATAAATGCTTAATTACTACATGGCCAACGAAGCTTTAAGTTCCTTGCTTTATAGTCTCTCTCATTTAGAGAGTTTCAGCTCTTGAGTCAGCAGAGAGTCCTGACTTGGTTATACCTTTGTGCTACATGATTTGTTTCTGTAACTTCAGGCTCTTCCTTCCCTGGGGTGTCCTCAGGAATAGTGGGGCAGGAAATAGCTAGGACAGGTGCCTGACCTGCCAGCTTGCGGCAGGAGATTGGCTGGCACAGCATTCTTTTACTCACACCTGGTACTTTAGCTCTGACTGTCATTCATCTTCCATCCTAGGCACAAGTGACCCCTGCTAGCGACAAGAACAAGACATACTCGGTGGAGTATCTGCCCAAGGTCACCGGGCTGCACAAAGTAAGATGAGGTGTCGTGGCTATTGCTTGGACTACTCTTCTGGGCTTGCTTCGATATGTGTGGAAGGAAAGGGTTTTCTGAAGTTAACTTCTGATTTTCTTTCCTGATTATAAAAGTATCCGTGCTCATTAGAGAAAAATTTGGGATCCCCACAAACCGGACTTGAGATATTAGCTAATAATCTTGATTGGTTGAATTCCACTAGGTTATTGTAATATCAGATTTTTCTAACTGTCTAGGTAATAATGGTTGTAGCTACATGCCTGGAGTATAGATGCTAAGCCCTGGGCTTTGTCTGTAATGCTGCCTTATGTCCCCTTCGAGGTGTTCTAGAGCATCTGCCGGCATGGAGAAGGCCAGTGGACTGTAGCGGAAGCCAATAGCCCACTCATGTATCTGGGGAATTGTTGGGGATTTGGCCTCAGACCCTTTGTCTCAGCAACATTTTGAATTCTGTTTGAGTTGGTGTCCAGTTGGCTTATGGGATGGGGACCAAAAAAGTCTTGCAGAGACTGACTGATCGAGGAGTCTACTGTTAGTTGGAAGAAAGCCTTCAACAGCACATATAGGCCTGTCCTGTGTACCATGCCACTGAGATATAGACCATACTCACCACCTTGGGCTTTAGTGAATTCACCTGGAACCATGGCCATATAGAATTAACCTTTAGAACATCATGAATCTTGAAGAAAGCATTTATGATATAATTAATTTATTCACTTTCTAGGAAGCCTAACCCTCAAATTTAAGAGATGAGCACTCTGGCTCAAGTTTTAGATGGAAATCTGTACTTTTTCCCAAATCCATGTCTCTGGGAATGACCTCGGTCCCTTGAAAAATACATTGACTTTAGGTTTAAAATCCTGGAACTGTACATTGTATTCTGGGGAACAGTGGCCCTCGTCAGTGTTGCCTTAAAGGGCTCAGTGTCTAGAGATTAGAATAGAAGTGTTTGTATCCTACTAGAGAGGCTAAACACCAGATGTAAGAGTTTTTAGTTTGCTGAAGGTCGGATATCCCAGGCCCGCCGTATGGCTGATGGAGTCAAGTGGGAGTCCCATTCAGGCCTCTAGCGGGGCTCCTGGTCCAGCCCCTTTGTGTGGATAATCAGGAGGAGGGAAGAGAGGGTCACACAGCACGTGGCTTTTCCTGGTCGCCTCACTGGGCAGGGAGAAGGGAGTGTTTATCATCTCTCTGTCACTTGTAGGTCACAGTGCTCTTTGCAGGACAGCATATCTCTAAGAGCCCATTTGAAGTGAATGTCGACAAGGCCCAGGGAGATGCCAGTAAAGTCACCGCGAAAGGCCCGGGTTTGGAAGCCACAGGGAACATCGCCAATAAGCCCACCTACTTTGACATCTACACAGCAGGTATCGCGCCCTCTTCCATGGATCAGGCTTCCTTGCAAAGCCAGAGATAATCCTCAGGAACCCAAAGGCTCGGGATGCCTGACCTTTGTCTTTTAAGTTGAACAACCAACAACAAAAATAACTTTCATCAACCCATCTCCCTTCCTGCCCCCATACCCTTATAAATTTATTTATTTTTAATTTATTTTTTAAAAAGTTTTTAATTACAGTTTATATTCAGTATTATTATGTATTAGTTTCAGGTGTACAGAATAGTGATTAGATAATTATATACTTTTTACAAAGTGGTCACCCCAATATTTCAGGTACCCACTTGGCCCCACACATAGTCATTACAGTATTATTGACTATATTCCCTATGCTGTAATTTACATTCCTGTGACTATTCCCTAACTACCAGTTTGTACTTCTTAACCCCTTCACCTTTTTCAGCCAGGCCCCAATCCCTCTCCCCTCCGGCGACCATCAGTCTGTTCTCTGTTTCAAATGTATTGGTTATATTTTTAGATTTTTCAAAACCAGCCTTTCTTCTGAAGAAACTAAGTTTGAAGAATCATCTACTAGATGATTCTATGCAAGGTCCTGTTGGATTGGGTGGGGAGGGATGAATAAGATAATTCTTGAAATTGCCTTCTTTTCAGTGTAGAAAATTTACAAAACAGAATGGGAAAAAAGGAATGCTCAGCCATCACCATCCTTCCCCATGGCAGAGTGTTAATGTCTTGGTGTGGCCCTTCTGAGTGCCTCTGTTTCCTTCATTTGCATTTTGTTCTATTCATTTATTTATTTACTAGAGGCCCAGTGCACGAATTCGTGCACATTGAAAGGAAATTAATTACAGAGTAGCTGGCAGGGCGAGAGGGGCCAGACACGCCCTGGAGCCAACCTCCCAAGGTCCCTCCCTGGCCAGCCCCACTGGGGCAGCGCCGGGGCTCAAAGGGTATCTTTGGAGTGAGTGGGGTCCCTCTGGCAGGTGGGGCCCCTTGGCCTGGCCTGCGGGGATTGGGCCAAAACCAGCAGTCCAATATCCCCCCAGGGGTCCCAGAGTGCAAGAGGTCACTCTGCAAAGTTGCTGTCATCCCGCAGCTCCTGCATTGAGCGTCTGCCCTCTGGTGGTCAGTTTGCATCATACCTACCAGCCGGTCGGCCTGTCAGCAGGTCAGCCAGTCACTTAGGCTTTTATATATATAGATTTAGAAATACATATTTTTGTTGATTTCAGAGAGGAAGCAAGAGGGAGAGAGAGAGAAAGAAACATTAATGATGAGAGAGAATCATTGATTGGCTGCTTCCTGCACGCCCCCTATTGGGGATCAAACCGGCAACCCAGGGATGTGCCCTGACCAGGAATCAAACTATGACCTCCTGGTTCATAGGTTGATGCTCAACCACTGAGACACGCTGGCTGGACCATTTGCATTTTGTATCTGCTTTTACACTCACCAGCAGTGAGCTTTCCAAGAAGGTGACTTGGGCTTATGGAATGTTCGCTCTGTCCTAGGTGCCGGCGTGGGTGACATTGGGGTTGAGGTAGAAGATCCCCAGGGGAAGAACACCGTGGAGCTGCTGGTGGAAGACAAAGGAAACCAGGTGTATCGATGTGTATACAAACCAATGCATCCTGGCCCTCACGTGGTCAAGGTCACCTTTGCTGGGGACACCATTCCCAAGAGTCCCTTCGTTGTACAGGTTGGGGAAGGTGAGTGCTGGGGTGGCTGACCAGGTGTGCTGTCTGTGCACATGGCTGGGCCCCAAGGCCAGGAGAATGGTCATTGAACTCCTCTGTCCCCTTTCTGTGGCAAGTGGCTTACTTTGTCCACAAGATATTAATATCTTCCCATGAGCCACGAAGTGACTTCAGTGCTTTACTTGTATTTACTCATTTAATCCTCCCCAAAACACTTGTCCAGGAGAGTCATTCCTCACTGAGCAGTGCAGGACTGAGGCCGCAGCGGGGTTGGCGCCTGGGGCTGAGGTTAGCAGCAATAGCATTGCTGGTGCCCCCCCAGCCTCCACTGTTTGGCCTTCACTGGGCTGCCAGGCACTTAGCACGATTGCATCTCATTGTCACACCAGCCTGTGTGTTCCAGGTGCTGTTAGTATCCCCAGTTTACAGATGGAGACACTGAGACTTAGATAACATAAGGTGTCGGTGAGTAAGGGCTAGGCGCCGGTAGGAGTAGAACCCAGGTCTCTGTTGACCCCTTAACCACACTGCTGAACTCCCTCTGCAGGGGAAGCAGGTGTTTTCCTATTAGTCTCTTTCCTTCTCCTTGTTGCTCTTCCTCCCCCTACCCTCATCCCTAGCTCTGCTGCCTTTTTTAATCAATACTTGCCTTTTCCTGTTCTGTCCTGCATCTGCGTCTGCAGGCCTGGCTTCCTCCTCTGAATCCTGCCTCTGGGCCGCCTGGACCCCGAAGCTGTTGGCTTCCTAGCTGAGAGCACTGGGCCCGAGGCACCTTGCTTGGTAAGGGCTGGTTGGGTGGGGCTTTGGTGCCAGGTCTTTGTGCTGCCTGCAAATGTCAGCGAGCCTGTGCTGTTTGTGGCCTCAGGAAATGACAGTACAGTTGTTCTCACAGCTTGTCCAGCCAGACCCCAAGCCTGCTCTCTAATTACATTTAAACATTTCACAACGGAGGAGAATCTGGCAATTTCCTTCCAACTCTTCAGCTCTATTTAGTGTTTATATGAACTAAGTAGTTACCCTTTTGATATGGAGACCATTGCCCATGTACAGAATTTCCATGAGTATTTATTTTTTTTAAAGACACATTTAAACCCTCTAAGGGAAGTCCTGTGACTTACTCCTGGTATGACCAACTTTTCTCCCCTTGACAAATTGAAAACCCCCAACATATTCATTAACAAAAGTCTTTTCGACATAATGCAAGCATTTGAGCGGCTATCCTAGTTCCAGTAGTGTTTCCCAACCTCCTCTCTCTCATGGATTACCCTTCTCATTCCCGGCATGTGTCTCCATCACTTGTACTGGATCGAATTTATTTATTAGAGTTCTTCTCTTGATGTACTAATCCTCCCTCTACTTAGATGATTTTATATAAAAAAGAAGCTGACATCATTTTCATAGTAAAAAACCAACGTTACTTGCCATAAAGTGCTACCATAAACTTACATTCATCCACGAACCACCTAAAATCATCTCTAACTCCAAGGATGTGTGTATGTATCTTAGGGAAGCAATTGTTTGCCAAATAGCCAAAGAGGACATTGCAGAGAGGAGGGGCCAGAGGAGAAATTACCTTCCTTCCATGAAGTAAACTGAAGTCTCCTCCTCTGGGGTTCGAGGCACATAGTGTATAGAGAGCTGTCAAATACGCAGTATCAGATTTAGGAAGGAAAAGTCTCTTAATAAACAACGTGACATTTTACCCACTAATCTCTCATTTCTGTATTTAATCAGAAGGTTGCCCATGTTGACAATGAATTCCTAGGGTTCAAGGAAGTCTTTATAATCAACCTTCTGATGACTCCAGGGAGCAGTAGTTTTGTGCACCTCATGTAAGGAATATTGGAAGCTACCTTTGCCCTTAATTTTTATACTTACAAGTTTAGCTTTTTTAACCAGATCTAGAAATAACATTGAGGGGCGTTCATCGCTAGTAGTTGCACTCCCAGCCGCCCACATTCCTAGGACCTGTGACGGAAGGCACTGCAATGGTTGTCTGCCTTGGCCAGTGGAGGGTTGCACTGGCTTCCTTTCGAGCTATCTTCTGGCTCCTTATGGGGAAAACGACACTGTTTATACCTTTAGAAATGACTGGCCCAAAGTTTGGAGCCCGGTCAGGTGTTTTCAAGCGCTACATTTTTCAAGTTGACTTGAAGAAGCCCAGTCTTCCCAATTAGTGGGCCCTTGAGTATAGCAATGAGGTTTGAACAGTGTCCAGCACTAGGTCTTAACTCTGCTTCACCACCGAGGGGATACATGCCAGGATTCAGCCGGTACCAGGAGCCCGGGGAGTCCACACTGTGCCCTCCGGCTTTCTTCGCCAAAGGAACTTTCTCCAGTCCCTCCGCAGCGTGGCTGGACAAAGTTATGTTGTGTCCTTGTTTGCTGCCTGGTGTGCTCCCAAAACGGGACCCCTGGTCCCAGCAACTGCCGCATACTCTTTGTGCAGAGCAAATATTTTCTTGGCGGGCGGCTCCACATTACCTTGGCTTGCTCAACTCTGACTAAAGAATGAAAGGTTGAATTGATGTCGAAATTGTGCTTGCAGCCTGCAATCCAAACGCCTGCCGGGCCAGTGGCCGAGGCCTGCAGCCCAAAGGCATCCGCATCCGGGAGACGGCGGACTTCAAAGTTGACACCAAAGCTGCTGGAAGCGGGGAGCTTGGCGTAACTGTGAAGGGTCCTAGTAAGTGTTCCTTTCTTCCCTCCTCTCAGGTGTGATTTCAGCCACGTTTGTAGCCTGGCATATGGATTTCACCCCATGGCCAGTTCTGATCCATGTATCCCAGAGATCTGTGTCAAAGACTTCAGGCTACCTGGGCTCCATCGGCAAGGAAGCAGTGATTGATTTGTAATGTCTGTCCTGGTTGCAGGCGGGGACAGTGGTGGTTCTGCAGACTCACATTGTATTAAGGCTTCTGGGAGTAGAAGGAGCAGTAATGCAATGAGTTTTGGGAAATGCTGTCTTTGGTTGGGACAGCAACCTGAAGGGGCCCCCTTTTTATTTGCAGAAACATAGGCTTAGAGAGGAAAGATCTTGCCCAAGGTCCCACAGCTTGTAGGTGTCTGAGCTGGAATTCAAGCACAGTCTCCGAAGCCAGTGATTTTCCCACTATAGGTTACATTTTATAGACTATGCAATTATGTCAGGCACCTAATTACTATGATCAGTGCTTATAGAAGGGGAATCAGATTCCCTAAGGTTAAATTTCCTGGTAAATAAATGCCATTCGTGGAGAGATGGGTTGTACCCTGCAACTCATTCTCGCTCCCTGTTTTGGGAAGGGAGACAGTTGATGTGAGGATGGGGGTGAGGACCATCCTCGAGTTTTCTCCTGGGACAGATGAGCAGCTCGGCATTTCTAGTTGCAGGTGCAGAAGCCCTTGACTTGTGGAATCTTGAGCTTCCTATGCTAAAACTGCTCTTACCCTGTGTTCCCAGCAGGCTGGGCAGGGGTGTTCTGAGTTCCAGAAAGTTAATATTTGACCTCAGAGCACCAAGCTTTGGGGCAGGCTGAGCCCCAAGGGCAGCCAAGGTTCTAGACTGCTCAGACCTAGAGCCAAGCTGCTCTGCGGCTGCCCTCCCTCCTGGCTTGTTGCTACAGGAGCCAAGGAGGCGATTTTTTTCCTGACCTTAGATTCTCACTTGACGAAATGGCTTTCTCAGCCAAACCTCAAGGCTCAACATCAAACAAGTCCCTGCCTGATGGCTTGCTCCGGAGTTTGTGGTAGAGCATCTAAAATCCGTCTCCTTGTCGATAGCACAGAAGAGCGTTCTCACTTTCTTTGTCCGGCTTCAGTTGAAAAAGATATGCCAGGACACGAACCTGGAACTCATGTCAAATACTCATCCATTCCCTCCCCAGTTTTGGGGGGAGCTAAAATGGGTAGAATTGTTGAGGAAAAATTGAGATGCAACTAGATTTTACACAGTCCCTGGAGGTTCCGGCTGCGTGGCCCCCTCGTAGCTGAGAGAGCCTACGAAAGCCAGCTAGCTGAAATCTTCCAATTCCCCACAATTTGAAGCAGAGACGGGCCCGTTTTTAGCTTTGGATTAATCTCTCAGGTTTTAGGGGTCCCACCCTCTTGGGTGGCCCACTTGCTTTCCTCTGTGACCACGTTTGTGGATATTTCTGTCATTCTGTTCTTGTCTTCCGGGTTCTCGTTCTGAGCCTAGGATTGCATTGGAAAGGGGGTGTGTTTTCTTCTCACAGAGGGCCTGGAGGAGCTGGTGAAGCAAAAAGGTTTTCTGGATGGAGTCTATGCGTTCGAGTATTACCCCAGCACCCCGGGAAAGTACAGCATTGCCATCACATGGGGGGGACACCACATTCCAAAGAGGTGAGTCTCTGTTCCGACGTCTCTGAGGTGCTGGGCCCAGGGCAGGCTCACCGTGGTGGCTTCCTGAGCTGCAGGAGGGAAAGAGATCTGCTTTGTTGCAAACATTTTTTTTTTCTGGCAGTTCACAGACATTTGGCCTGTTCTCAAAAGCAGCAGAAAGTCACTGTGGTTTCAGCTGCCTTGCTTTAAATCAAATGCCGGCGGTTTGGGCCTGGTGGGAGGCGGGGAAGCCAGAAGGAGCAGTAATAGAGAGCAAATGGACTGTGTGTCTTTATACCCTTATATAAACTGGGATTCTCTTTCTTTCAATGCATGCCTCTGTTCAGGAATGCCATGGGGTAAAATCTGCTATGGTTTACATTAAAGTCCTCTACGTGAGCGCAGGCAGGAATCAAGGGGCCAGTCTGCAGCTTTGCCGTGTGGGCGTGCAGTTTGCCTGCCCTGTGTTTACGTGTTTTCCAGCTCTTCTGGGGGCAACTTTAAACTCTGAATAAATTCAGTTTACCTTGAGAAATATCTGGGCATATTATATTATAGGGTTCTGAAAATCTAAGCAAACTATTTTTTTTTTTACTTCCTGCATAAAAGTTACAACACATTCATTAATGTATGAGCTAACGCCTGTTCAACCTAGTTTTCTTGTTACAGCCTTGTGAGCCCTGCACACAAACGGTCAATGACCAGAAAGACAGTGCAAGGCAGTGTGGCTTGAGCACCAACCCAGTGGCCCCCCGAGTGCCTTGAGACAGCACATTATATTGTTGACCTAACAATGGCTGAGGGGGGCCTGCGTGGAGGAAGGGCTTGGCTGGAGACTGGGACTGCGGGTCAGAGGATCTAGCAAGTGGAAAGAATAGGCATAAACAGCTTATGGCTGTACTTAGCCCCTTCTTGACTCTTCGTTAATGCTCCTTCTGTTCCTTTCCTTTTAGCCCCTTTGAAGTTCAAGTTGGCCCTGAAGCAGGCATGCAGAAAGTCCGTGCCTGGGGCCCTGGCCTCCACGGCGGGATTGTGGGGCGGTCAGCAGACTTCGTGGTGGAGTCCATTGGCGCTGAGGTGGGGTCTCTGGGTAAGTGGATGCAGCTGACCAGCAGCTTCTGTAGGGCTGAGGTTATAGGGGTGCTTGGGCCCACTGTTAGGCCGAGAGTTGGGGGCCTCCTGAGCCTCACTACCTTTAACCTCCTGGTCTCCTCACCACCTGAGGCCGCCTCTGCACACTGCTGTGGAATTGCAGTTCCCATTTTCCACCTGCCCTTCAGGCTGCTCTCTGCTTCATTCATTCATTTGTTCACTAGAGCAAGCATGTCAAACTCAAAGGCTAACACGGGCCAAATAAACAAGGTCTAAGTTTATGTGGGCCGCAAAAAAACAAAAGCTTCAATTTTCATAGAAACATAGGTTTATTTCGATAGAGACATGCATGAATACAAAGGGCTGAAAGAAATGAGTAATCGTTAACATAAAATAATAGAACATTTTAATAAAAATTAATATTTTTTCTTGAACATTAACTTACCAGACACAGGTAACTGCACAAATTAATAAGCGTAACGCAAATAAACCTGTTTTTGTTGTTCTCCGAAAACGAAATATTTCCTGTTGCGCGCACCAAACAAGTCAGTCCAAGACTAATGACGTGGCAATCGACTGCTAAAATATTTGCTGCTAGCACTAGTGGAGAGAAATGGTGCGCCTGCGTGAAAGGCACGTAAGGGAAATGAATGCAACATGATTATAGTAATCAGTCATTAGCGAACATTGTAGTTCGTTATTAATAATATGTGTAACAGGATATTGTAAAAATTAAGTTACAAAATTTTTATTAAAACGTTTCTTATATGTTGTTATATTGGCTGGGCCACACAAATATTCATGGTGGGTCGCATGTGGCCCGTGGGCTGTGAATTTGACATGCTTTCACTAAAGGCTTTCTATGGATGTTGTGCCTAGAACATAGTAGGCACTCAACTAATATTGTTGACTGCTCCTTAGTTTAGATGAATGAATTAACGTTTTTGAAATCAGAAATTTAGGGAGTAAATATTCTTTGGAGCATAACTGAATGCATTTTAAGTACACACCTGATGTATACATGATCATTTTAGATCGTTGGCCAGTATTTCTCTCTCTTCAAAGGATCAGATAGCAAATATTTTAGTATTGTGGGTCATATTCTCTCCCACACCTATTCGACTCTGCTGTTGTAGCATGAAAGCAGCAGTAGAAAATACATAAGCGAAAGAGTATGGCTGTTTCAGTAAAACCTTGTTTACAAAAACAGGCAGTGGGTAGGTGTGGCCTAGTGGCCATAGTTTGAGAACCTATATTTCAGGTACTAAAAATAAGCAAAAGGGGGAAAATAAGAAGTTACATTAAATTTTTTCTTCTAGAGAGAAAATAAATATTTCAGTCTATCCTTGTAGACTAGAGATACTATTAAACCTTTTGGCGTATCCTTTTAGACTTTTTTCTGTGCATATACATACAAGTACTTATCTGCCACAAAAAATATCTGGGGGAAGTCTTTTTATCTTCCTGCCTCAGATAAATATAGAACATATCTCAATTTTCCATGACTTCCATGGAATTCCATTGCATGAATATAGCTTACCGGGTTCTCCAGTTATTTCCAGGGTTTTACTATAAAAACAATGCTTATCCTTGTATCTGTTTACACACATCCTTGGTTATTTCCTTCAGATAAAAGCCCAAATGCGGATTTGGTAGGGGAAAGGGTGGGCATTGGTTTAAGGCTTTTGGTACATTTCCATATTGCCAACAAAGGTTTGCTGGTTGACCTTATTGTTAGATGATATTTTAAAAAAGTATAAAATCCAATTCTTCCATCTCTAGTAAGACTCAGTAGACGTGGTTTTGTGGGAAAGGGACACAAACAGGTTTCAATCTTCTGGGCAACACTTGGCTTTTAGGCAGGCAGAGGGAGGGAGTTGACAGTAACATAGAATAGGTCCTTTCCCCCATGTAACCAGGGAGCCCTCCCTCCACCCCCCTCCCCTCCCCCAGGGTTCGCCATTGAAGGCCCCTCCCAGGCGAAGATTGATTATGACGACCAGAATGATGGATCGTGTGACGTCAAGTACTGGCCCAAGGAGCCTGGCGAATATGCCGTTCACATCATGTGTGATGACGAGGACATCAAGGACAGTCCGTACATGGCCTTCATCCACCCGGCCACAGGAGACTATAACCCAGATCTGGTGAGTCAACTTGTTATGTTTCTGGCTTCTCTTTTCTGGCTTCTGGGATTCTCCCTAGTGCCCGGAGAGGTGCCTTAAGCAGCGTGTTAAAAGATGACAGAGGGGAGTCTTGTAGAGTTTAGGAAGGAAACGGGCCTACAGTGGTACCACTGAGTATTTTTCTAATGTTGGGCAAGAAACTGACTTCTGACTCTTGGTATCCTCCGCTATAAAGTGGGAATGATAGGAGTGTCTGCTTCCTAGAGCTTCTGGGATGATTCCAGGAGGTCACTAACATGCATAGAGACAGCCCTTAGACCAGAGCATGGCCCATGCAGGGGGCTCCATAGGAAGCTGTTTCCTTGCAACCTGGAGCATCATATTTCAGTCTTGCCACTTTCTGAGGTTATTATTTCAAGATGTTCCATGGATAATGGTGTGTTTTTTTTTCTCCCCAGCTCCCTTCTCTTAAATTAGAGCCGTATTTTCCGTGTTTCCAAGAGTTTCTCTCACGCCCTTTGCAGACTGATAAGCATCAAGTCTGAGCCAGCCTGGCCGACAGGAGGAGGCCCCAGGCCCCCTGTGTGCTGCTGTTGGCCCACAGGGCAGCTGTCCATAGACTGTCTGCCGGTCCTTTGCTCTCTGAGGGCCGCACACATTTAGAATGTTGTTTGTAGCAAAGGGTAACATTGGAATTGGGCATGGCTGGAGGTCCCTGATCCAGTTACTAGAAGTTCTCCATGTCAGCTCAGAATAAGGCAAGGAGCCCAGCCTAGTTTGGGGCCTGGTTATAGAGAATTTTCTCTTTCGTGAGAGGTTAATGGTCCTGTTTTTTAAGTTAGAACCTACTTTAGCATTTTCCTTCCAGTAACCATTCCTGTTATGTAGGTGCTGTAAAGCTGGTGGCCCTGGTCACCAGACTTCACATAGGGATTTAGTTGGGGGCATTCATTGCACAGAAAGACAATCATTATTGGCCTTTTGCCCCAGGTCCAAGCGTACGGGCCAGGTTTGGAGAAATCTGGGTGCATTGTCAACAACCTGGCCGAGTTCACCGTGAATCCTAAGGATGCTGGAAAAGCTCCCTTAAAGATATTTGCTCAGGTACGTTTCCAGGGGTCACCTGTGCAGGTAATTCTCAGGTGACAAGATCCTACAGTGCAATGGCAAGTTGTTCGGTTCATCTGATCCTCAGTTTCCTTATCTACACATTGGGAACAATAAGAATATTTAACCTCATGGATTATGTGAGAAGTAAATGGGGTTCCGACGGGTAAAGCCGGGTGCTTTTCTTCTTTTTTTAAAATATATTTTTATTGCTTTCAGAGAAGAAGGGAGAGGGAGAGAGAGAGAGATAGGAAAGTCAATGATGAGAGAGAACAATTGATCGGCTGCCTCTTGCACGTCCCCTACTGGGGATCGAGTCCACAACCCGGGCAGGTGCCCTTGACCGGATTCAAACCTGGGACCCTTCAGTCCTCAGGTCATCACTCTGTCTTCTGAGCCGAACGGGCTAGGGCAGCAGGGTGCTCTTCTTATCTTTATGATATGTATTCTATGGAAACAAGGCTTGATTGTTTCAGATTTCCCTGTAAATGTCTTGGTGTGGCTGATGCTACCTAGGCCACGATGAGAGGTTTGTAAACAAGGATTTATTAAATAAGTTAATTTAATTGAATTTGGTGAAAAGATTTCAGTGTAGGCATTGAAATGAAGCATTGAGTGGTCATGGCTTTCTCTTTTGGCCATTTGCTCTCAATTAAAAATAAATAAATGCATGTAGTGTCTTCTCACCTGTGGTCATGGCCATTGTAACGTGAGAAAGCGGCATGTTTTTCCTTGTGGTTTTATTGCACGAGTGCGTGGTGACTTGGCTGTCTTGGGAGGCCACGGTGGCTCTGTTTGATGAAGACAGTTGAGGGCCAGTTCTGTTCTTAGCCCCTGCTCTTTTGCAGGATGGAGAAGGCCAACCCATTGACATCCATATGAAGACTCGGATGGACGGCACGTACGCCTGCTCGTACACCCCAGTGAAACCCATCAAGCACACCATTGCTGTGGTCTGGGGAGGCGTGAACATCCCACACAGCCCCTACCGGGTAGGTTGTGAGACGGAACCCTGGCCCTGGTATGGGAAAGCCCAGTCCTGTGGCAGGTCTGGACTCCATGCCGGCCTGATGGCCAAGGCCGATTCCTGGGAAGAACCCATCCTCCTTGGTGGCCTTGAAAGATGGAGTGCCCTGAAGGCAGAGTGCTCTAGATTGCCCAAAAGGACTATCTCTGACAATGTTAACTAACAGTGTTTTCCTGCGTCCAGGTGGAGGAAGACTTGATTACAATTTCTCCATGTCTCCTAGGTCCACATTGGGCAGGGTAGCCATCCCCAGAAGGTCAAAGTGTTTGGGCCAGGCGTGGAGAGAAGTGGACTGAAGGCAAGCGAACCTACTCACTTCACAGTGGACTGTACCGAGGCTGGGGAAGGTGAGAGGGAGCTTCACCCAATGCTGCTCCGTGGGGAATTCAGTTCTTTCAATAATGGTACCAGGCAGTGCACTTTGAACCAGGAACTGCTCCACCTGGAATAGGTCATCTAATGAGGCTCTGTGTCAGTTCCTTGGCTATATCTTTGCTAATCCTCCATCCTTTCTCCCAACCCCTGGCTTACCACCATCCCTTTCTCGTGTTTCTTGCCAGTTACTTATTTTGGGGTGTTCTCCCGAGCTGGAAGTGATTGCTTGGGACATGCTGTTTCTTGTAAGCTGGTGCTAATGAGCTGGTCTGTTCCAGGTGATGTCAGTGTTGGCATCAAATGTGATGCCCGAGTGTTGAGTGAAGATGAGGAAGATGTGGATTTTGACATTATTCACAACGCCAACGACACGTTTACAGTCAAATATGTACCTCCTGCCGCTGGGCGATACACAATCAAAGTTCTCTTTGCATCTCAGGTGTGTGTGTGAGGGGGGGGAGCGGGGGGGGGGGGGCCTCGGTTCTTTCTGGCCACCTGTACGCATTGGGGAGGTGTCTTTAGAACTATGCTCCGTACTTTTTCCCTTTGGTTCATTAAAACCAAGAGGGGGAGGGAGGGGACGGACAGAACTAACGTTTTACCACTTTCTAACGAAAGTGAGGCAGTGTATTCAGTGCAGTTCAAAGCAGGGCTCTGGATGGAAATTGGTTTGTTATAAACGTCCATCAACTTTTCGTGTGAAATGTAATTGAGTTCTACTTTGACCTCTTTGAAGCCATGACTTTGGCCTCAGCTTTGAAACTTTTATAGAGAGAGGAGCTTTGAAGTTTCAGGTAGAGTTCCAATTTATGAATGACAGTGTAGGTAGGGCAAGCGGCACCTACAACCCGTGATTCAAATTAACCTTGCGTAAAGGTCCGAGGGAAGTTCTGTTTCTGAAGGTGCTGGTCTTGAGTTGGCCTCACCCACTGGACCTGTTCTGCCTTTATTGTGACAGCTGTGGCATGCTTTTTGAAGGATGATAACCATTCTGCTTCTGATCAATCCCTTGCATTCTCAGCTGCCCATAGGGGACATTTCCTTCCCTCCGACCCCCTATAGTATTGTCACTTTTGGCTTTATTCTCATTGGTACTTTTTGCATCCTAACTATGCAACGATTGGTGTTAAAGGCTCCGCATTCCCAGATTAGTTTGTGGGAAACCTTCCTTCGGCCGTGAAGAAAATGGGTGAAAGCCTGTGATGTAGGGGATCCAGGCATCCTAAGTGACCAATGAGGGCCCTTACCTGGTGCTAGGATGTGGGGGTTTGACCTCTGGTAACGAGTTTGCTCACCACCCGCTGACAGCAGAGTTGTGCCGAGGTTTCCTTTCTCTGGGGCAGAGGCTAAGTGCTGGCCGTAGCTTCAGGGGCTTTCCTACTGAGACAGTGTCTCCGCTGCAGGAAATCCCCGCCAGCCCTTTCAGAGTCAAAGTGGACCCTTCCCACGATGCCAGCAAGGTGAAGGCGGAAGGCCCGGGCCTCAGCAAAGCAGGTAAGGAGGCGTGTGTGCCAGGCCATCCTGGGGGCTCTGCAGGCCAGTCAATGGGCGTGCTGGGTGCGGGGCCTGTAGGAACCAAGGCCCGGCTCCAGGTCAGCAGAGAGCTCTGGCTCCAGCTGCCTCTGTAGAGCAGGTGCTGACAAACCTGTCAGACTGGTTCTAAAAGTGAAACCACTCCAGCCAGGCCTGTCTCCTCACTTCAGGGTTTATCTTTCCAGGTGTGGAAAACGGGAAGCCAACCCACTTCACTGTCTACACCAAAGGGGCCGGAAAAGCCCCACTGAATGTGCAGTTCAGCAGTCCCCTCCCTGGCGAAGTGGTGAAGGATTTGGACATCATCGATAATTACGACTACTCCCACACTGTGAAGTACACACCCACCCAGCAGGTGGGGCCCTTCCCATCCCCTGACCGCGGGCCGCCCAGGCCCCTTTCCCCTCCGTGCTGTGCTCGGTCACTTTGGACACCGGAGGTGTAATCTGTGTTCCCCTGTGGGATACGGCTCGTCATGCCTTTTGTTCTGAACCTGATGGGATCGATCAGGAGGGCCTGAAGGATCCCCAAGAATAAGCGGGAAGCCAACCCATCTCTCCTCACCCCAATCTCTTCCCCGTTTTGCATTTTAGCAGAGAAATGCTCGTGAAATTCAGGACCTAATATCTACCTCTTCTATACACATTCTTGCCATCTGTACCAGCTGCCTTTTAGTCTTTGATTAGCCTTTGTTTTTTCTTCCTGCCCTTTTAGCTTAGTTTACCCTCTACAAGGTGTTGTAGTGGGGTCTTCCTCACAATCGCTCCTCAAAGAGCCCGTGTTCAGCCCTTAGGCCCTCAGGCTTAAAACGCTATTTGGGGCCCCAGATTGTCCCCTTTTACAAAATGTAGGCATACAGACAGGATTTTACCCTCCAGGGGGTTTTGCTCTGGTTATTTTGGGCAATCAGAGCCTAAAAAACTACCCCTCTGTGTAAGTTAATGTTTGTTTGTTTGAAGTTGTTTTTCTTCAGCTCCACCCTCTGGTCTGGGGAGCAGGTGTCCTTGCAGAAAAGCCCAGGTGTCGCTGCTCATGCAGAGTGTTCTAAACAGGCACCCCAACCCTCCGAGACACCTTCGTTCTTGGAGAGCAGAGTCCCCGGGCGAGGAATCCATTTGTAGGAGAAGCCAGGCGGTGCTTTCTGCAGCCTCACTCAGTGACCTAGCCAGGACATGGGGAAGAGAGAGGGGTACAGTGATTGCGAGTGAAGGTAGAGGGCCCTTGCATTGAGGGCACCATTTCCCTAGAGAAGGGATCTTCACTGGGAGAACTTCCCTGACTCTAAAGGGGTTTGTTTCTCTGGGGCAGGTTTGTGTGGCACGTTACCAGTGTGGCTTCTTATCTCCAGATGTGCTTCTTCCTGTCAGTTTATTATTACTAGAGGCCGGGTGCACAAAATCTGTGGGGTGACCAGGGGGTGATCAGGGCCCCTGCTGGCACCCGCCTTGGCTGGCCTGGGGCCTGCGGGCGGGGGGCAGCTCCTGCATTGAGTGTCTGCCCCCTGGTGGTCGGTGTGCATCATAGTGACCAGTTGTTCCGCTGTCTGGTCAATTTGCATATTAGGCTTTTATTATGTAGGTTGGGGTTTTTTTTTTTTTTTTTTTTAAACTTTAATGAGGGATTCATTATTTGTAGTGGTAAAACTAAGACTTCTGTCGACAGATTGCCTTTTTGTCTTCAGGCTGCTCAGTGCTCAGTAGGTGACTATCTTCCTGCTGATGCTCCTGAGGGCTGGTGAGGGCCTCGCCTCCAGGGGCACTAGCTTGATGTCATCTTTCTTGCCAACACTCCACCTTCCTCCAGAGAAGGCACCAGAACGCATGGACACGCACACTGGTCAGATCACAAGGTCATAGACACTTCCAACAGCGTTTTAGACTCTTGCTTTATCCTGTACCTACATAGCTCTGCGTGTTTCTGCTGCGCTGCTAAAAAGTAAGCTGCAGAAATAGGACAGGCTTAGATTGTGACCTGCATCCCAGGAAGGATTTTAGAACTATTGCCCTGGATGACCCCGCTGCCACTTGAGGTCGAGGTGGAGGTCGGAGCTCACGTCCTGTTCTGTTGCATTTGATATGAGGCTCGAGTGGGAAGGTCTTTACTCCAGTCACCAAGGTCAGGGTCATCCAGTTCTCTGATAGCAGCAGGTTGGAAGGACGTCGGCACGCTCAGTGGCCAGTTGGGGCTGTTTGTCCAAATGCTGCCCATCCTACATCCTCAGAGCCTGGTGGTGCCCTGGTTCAGTCACTGCCTCTGGTGGGAAAAGCTCCATGGTGCCTCTCGGGTCCTTCGCTGTTTAGAGTGAGGTTTAGAGTGAGGTTTTCTGTTTCGCCATTTGGGCAGCTTGCAATTCCGCATATTTCTCTGGGCCCTAGGGCATAGAAAACAGATTAAATCTCTCCTCTTGGATTGTGAGTTCCCCAAGCATAGGATAATATATAAATAAATTCCCTCTTTCCTCTGCAGCCCCAAGCACAGGCCTGGTGCTGTGGGTGCTGCGTGTGGACTTACAGCCCAGTGGGTGAATACACGAAGCCTCAGCTCAGAGGCAGTTAAGAACTCTGTAATCCACTAGAGAGTGGGGCCAGCACTCCTCTTCCTCCTTTGAACTCTCTGTTCTGAAGAGCACCTACCAGCCCAAGGTTGGGTTAAATACGTGTACCTTTTGAGCTCTGCTCTTGGATATAGTTAAGAGGCCTGGGCCAGCCCGGAAACCTGTGCCGGCGTGGAGGCGGCTGACACCCACAGGCACACTTACTAGTAGGTGGTTTTAGGGAATAACGGCTGGAACTTTCCAGCGGTGCAGCTGTCTGGTGTGTGTGGAGAGACGGATGAGCGAGCGCTCTGCCCTCTGAACACAGGCTGTGGTGTGAGGAGCAGTGCCTCACCCGATGGCTGGCTCTCTGCTCCCAAGTGCCCGCAGGCTGCTGCTGTCGCCTGCAGGGTCCCCGAGCCACAGCTTGACGCGCTCACCTGCCTGCTGGGGACCAGGGATGACCCGGCTGATCCTGTTGCTTTGTCAGAAGATAGTGGTCAGGGCTCTTTCTGCCTCGGAGGAGTGGACTTAGGCTGGGGCTTGAGGACCCCCAAAGGTCAGCCCAAGGCTTGGTGTTACGGAAGGGAAATGACTCAGTGCACTGATAACAGCCCTTCCCTTGAAGTATTGTGACTGCTGGTGGCTGCGGAGTCACCGAGGTGGCTCCGTCCTGTGTACATCTGAGCTCTCAGGTCGCGGTCTTGGGGGGGGGGGGGGGGTTGCAGAATCAGATTAAGGTCTCAGAAGCATGTAGGGGTGAGTAAAACTGCCCCGCAGTCCGAGAAAGAAGTCTTTGTAAATGCACCAGTGGCCACCGCTCAGGTGTCCCTCACGGCATAGCACAGGCTGGGCCCGAGCACACCTTCAGATGCTGCAGGCCGTCGCAGGTGGGACTAAGCTTTCTCCTACCGCCCCCCCCCCCCACCAGGTTACTTGAGGGGGAGTTAACTTCCTATCGGAGTTTTTTTGTTTTTTAATGATGGGTAACGAGAACACCCCTTCTCTTATGGGATGGGGAAGCTTCGCTGAAGGAGGATTACCCCGCTCTCCTTTGCCTTCAAGAGGCGGCTGCATGCGTGCAGTGGGTGGTGGAGGTTTCCAGAACCCTGGGTTGGCTGCGAGGCCTGGCCCTCCAGGAGGTAGGGGCGTTGGGGCACATTAAAGCTCGGGGTGAGCTGGCGTGTGGAGAATGGGCTGGCGTGTCGGGTCTGCCGTGGTGGCCGAAGTAATCCAGGCCCTGCTCTGTTGACTCTGACCTGCGAACATTTTACCATGAAATTTTATACGCCCTGGAGGCAGGGGCTGGTTGGTTTGTGTGCAGAGCAAATAAATCCTGGAAAATTAGTCCTCCCTTCTTCACTGATACAACTGATTTGTTCCTTGGCTCCCTCCCCCCCCTTCCCTTCCCTCCCAACTTTGTTATTATAAAGGGAATGTGAGAAAATATATGCAGGCCAGAAGCCACACCCTTTTAACACTTGATCAGCAACAGCTTTCAGCAGGGACTGAATTCCAGCCAGCTCTGCACTCCCTGGCAGGGCTCCTCTCCCCCACTTCCTTGCCCCTTTGAGGTGAGGGGGATCTTAATCGACTGAGACAGCCGTGGGCTTTCATGAGCCTTGGTGTGGAGGGTGGAGCGGAGGGGAGAGGAAGCTAAGGTGAGGGGGCCAGGGCTGGCCGGGGAGACAGCAGCACATAAGGCCCCGCTGCACTTCTGCAGCCCCGGAGGCTGTGGGTGAGGGCCCACCACACCCACAGGCCAGCTGCCTTCACGCTGGCCACGCGTGTCCCCCTGACACAGATGGGGGAGTTTACATACTGTGCAGCGCTCTCCTAACAGCACCAGGTGAACTCTTGCAAATCTCCTCTCGGCTTGGTGACCGGAAATCGATTCCCAGGACATAGGAAAAACTGGTTTTGTTCTGTGAGAGGCCCCCAGGACCAGGGGTGGGTGTGTGCGGGTGGGGAGGTGAGTGGCAGAGCTGCTGGGATATGGGCTTGGGTGCTGGGGTGTGAAGCCCAGCTCACACTTCCCAGGAGGGTGACTTGGGGGAAGTGACTACCTCTCTGAGCCCAAGTTTCCTTTCCTGGAAAAAGGATGACAGAGGGAACTACCCCTTCGGACGGTTTTTGAGATTGAATCCAGGAAATGCCTACAAGCACAGAGCGCAGTATGCTCATGACGTTTTCCCTGTTATCGGTTGCTCTTACTGTATCTGACTTCTCTGGTGTTCTTACCGTGGGGCCAAAAGCTTAGGGAAATATGTCTGAGATGCTTTCTGTATCCACTGGCGTCAAGCCCGTGCCTCTGGGAGGACGAAAGGTCCAGGAGGCAGGTTTAAACACCAAGCTACTATGTTCGGACCCAACTCGGGTTTCTCTCGTTCCAGGGCAGCATGCAGGTTCTGGTCACCTATGGCGGCGACCCCATCCCCAAAAGCCCTTTCTCTGTGGGCGTGGCCGCCCCTCTGGACCTGAGCAAGATAAAGATTAATGGACTGGAAAACAGTAAGTGTATGAATGGAGGGGTGGGTCATGGAAGACCAACATCAGAGCTGCCGGCTAGATTCCCTTCAAAAGGCAGTCCACAGAGAAGAGATTTCTGCCTGAAGAGACGGTGTAGTAGGACAGACTTGTTTTGGAATTAGGGCCATGCATTGGGAACCTACTTGCAGCTTGAGGTCACCGAGCCCCATTTCTTACTAGTATTTGTGCAGTGGAGTCAGGGGGTGGGGGTGGCGGGGGGAGCAGGAGGTGGGTATGTGTGGAGGTGGTCAGGAACACTCAAGGGAATATTGAGAAAATTAAATGAGCTAATCATTCAGTCCCTGGCACAGTAACTCAGTACCAGCCCTCGGTAACTGCTGGCACCACACTGGAATGTTTTCATTACAGAGCAGTCAGGCACATTGCTTTCTGGCGAGCATCTGCGGTGCCAGCTCTCCTTGGCCACGGCATCCACGTGAGGGTCGGGAGTCGAGCATAAGAGCCAGCTCCCTGGCACTCGGAAGCCACAGCTACCAGGCGAACCGTCCCAACTGCTCCGCCCTCATCCCAGTATTCCTTTAGCTTGTTTGGTATCTATTACTACAAGCTCATTTCATTTCATTTAAATTAAGAAAAAAGTTTATTAGGGAAAATTTCAAACATATGAAAGGAAAGAGAGTAGTATAATATGAACACTGATGTACTTATCACTCTGCTTCAGCAGTTTAGCATGTGATTATAAAATTATTATTTTTTTTAACCAAGAAACACATATACTGATTTTTCATCTAAAAAAAATCACAGTTAGGAGTAAAGTCCACTTCAGCCATCCCTTCTTCCCTCCTGGGGGTTAACCAGAGTTATCGGTTCATTTTCTATCCTCCCAGACCCTCTCTCTGCATCTGTGCGTGGGTATCTGCCAGCAGGAAACATGGCCGTGTTTATTTTGCATGGAAGTTATGTTGCTCTCCCCAGTGTCTTCAGCCTGTCTTCCCATCAGCAGCACTTCTGGGTGAACAGTCACACCAAGTGGCCATCCTGGCTGCCCCTCGGTGGCACACGTTCACCTGCCCTCAGGTGCATGGGAGGCTCAGTGCGAACCCCTAGGAAAGAGAGGCCTCCTGTCCCACCCGTGAGGGTCCTATCGGGTCTCAGTGGGACCATCCGTGAGCGCCTTCATTGACCTGTGACCCAAATGCTCGTGTTGTGAATGAGGCCAGCTCTCACTCCAGGGCCCTGAATCAAGCTTGATGCCCGCTCTGTCCCTGGGGGCAGCCAGCTCTGAGCGTAGGAATGGCCACTGTCTAACCTTTCACATATCCTCTTGTCGCTCCTTTCTCCGAGACACCAAGGGTTTCCACTCCAGACCCGGTAAATCTCAGTGCCGATTAGGAAATCCTTTGGGACGTGGACCTCCCAGGCCTCCTTGCTGTGGTTGCACAGTGCTCGTCGAGGCAGGCCCCGTGCTGCCCGGGAGTCAGGATTTCCTGGGGGGTGGGGGGGCACACTATGTTCAGGTTCCCAGGGTTTTTGTTTTGGTTCAAAGTCCTTTCCCTGTTTTTGTCAAATGCGGCCTGCTGTGCAAAGACCTTTCAAATACCAGCTCCGTGACTTTTGCCTTCTTGGCTGTAGGATTAAATTTGCTGCCAAGAATTAGTAAATAAAACACTGGCTTATGGAGATGTTTTGATATAAAGTTAACACCGAAAGCGAGTAAAGGAGAGAAGACAGTATCAGATTATAATTTTCTGGCCAGCAAAGTAGATTGTGGAGTCAAGTAAATGTAGGTTTGAGCCCCAGCTTTGTGATCTGCTGGGTACGGACCCCTGACCAAGTACTTCACCTTCCTGGGTCTCAGTTTCCCCATCGGTTAAAGCCCTTCGTTACCAGCAAATACCCCCTGGGACTGTGGTGGAAGGTGAAGGAGATGATGTGCTGTACTAAGGCCTGGTGTACAGAATGCATTCGGTAAATGATAGCTGTCACTATTAATATTAATAATCGTTCATGAATAATTAATTGGCTCACCTTTTCCAGGAGTGGAAGTTGGGAAGGATCAGGAGTTCGCCATTGACACCAAAGGGGCGGGAGGCCAAGGGAAGCTGGACGTGACGATCCTGAGCCCCTCGCGGAAGGTGGTGCCCTGTCTGGTGGCGCCGGTGGCGGGCCGGGAGAGCAGCACGGCCAAGTTCATCCCACGGGAGGAGGGGCTCTACGCCGTGGATGTGACCTACGACGGACACCCTGTGCTGGGGAGCCCCTACACGGTGGAGGCCTCACTACCGCCCGATCCCACCAAGGTCAGCTTTTGTGTTTGTTGGAGAGCGTGTCCCCTGCCATCTAATACACCGGAACTAGTCCGTCTCTGATCCTGGCAAACACCTTTACAAAACCCTGTTGTGATGATAGTCAGTTCTCCGAGGCTGACAGTAGTTCTCTCTCCTCCAGGTCAGCGTACAGGGTCCTGTGAGCAGCTGGGCCCCTCCCTGCTCCTCCTCGCGCTGCCTGGCTGTGAGGGGCTCCCCTCCCCCCAGTTCAGTTCCTTCATTTGTTTTTTGTTTTTTATTAAATGTTTTTATTGATTTGAGAGAGGAAGGGAGAGGGATAGAAACATCAATGATGAGAGAGAAACATCCTTGATCAGCTGCCTCCTGCACGCCCCCGACCGGGGTTCAAGCCTGCAACCTGGGCATGTGTCCTGACCAAAAATCAAACTGTGGACCTCTTGGTTCCTAGGCCAACACTCAACCACTGGCTGGGCTGCTCCTTCATTTGTTAGTGTAATAATGGTACTGGCTTCAAAGTGAGCCTGTCAGGTAGGGGAGACGTGAATGTGGAGGCCTCCAACCGGCGCCTGACACCCAGTGAACTGTCCCACAGATGCTGTACTAATTAATATAAAATAGGCTGTTCTCATGATCGCTTCTTCCTAGTAGTCACGAATCAAGGGCGTTAGAGCATTCCCAGTGGTCTGAATGGCATGAATCCTACAACACTGCCTGAGATGAAAGCTTGACTCTCCCCTCTCCCTCTTTAAAAACAGTTTAATATTTTTGTTTTTACATTTTTATTAGACTTTATTTTTTTAGAGCAGTTTCAGGTTCACAGTACGATTGAGAGAAAGGTAAGAGGTTTCCCTGCCCCGCACATGCATGGCCGCCCCGTTACCACCGTCTCCCAGCGGAGCGGTCCGTCTGTTATAAGTGATGAGCCTACATTGACACCATCATCACCCAAGTCCATGGTGCACATGGGGGTTCGCTCTTGGTGTTGAACCGTCCATGGGTTTGGATGAATGTCTAATGACGTGTAGCCACCATCACAGTTATTTTCTCATGATGCAGAGTTGTTGAGGGAGGTGTGGCAGCCAAAGCAACAGTGAGGTCATGCAAGCTGCTCTGTGTGTGTTTGGGGCCTGGATGCGAGGCCTCCAGCTCTGCCTCTGAGGTCCGGGAGGTGGGCGGGCAGGAGAGAGGGCGTGTGCTCTGGCTTCAGAGGCCGCACCTCTCTGCTGGGCCTCTCAGCGCTGATTCGTTCATAGCGACGTCTCCCTTCGCCTTTTGCAGCTCTAACTCAGTGGTGTGAGTGAGTGTGTCACAACCTGGGCCCAGGGGAAAGGCCACTTCATTGAGATGCAGTTCAGTGCTGCTTCAGGGCATGGGTGTTGAAAGCAAGTACCGGCTGGGCAGCAATATGGGTGTCAGGCAGCGTCTGACTTTTTATTCCTTCCCCACGTAGGTGAAGGCCCATGGGCCTGGCCTGCAGGGTGGTCTTGTGGGCAAGCCCGCCAAGTTCACCATCGACACCAAAGGGGCTGGGACCGGAGGTTTGGGCCTCACCGTGGAAGGGCCGTGCGAGGCCAAAATCGAGTGCTCCGACAACGGCGACGGGACCTGCTCCGTCTCTTACCTTCCCACAAAACCCGGGGAGTACTTCGTCAACATTCTCTTCGAGGAAGTCCACATCCCTGGTTCTCCCTTCAAAGCCGACATTGAGATGCCGTTCGACCCCTCTAAAGTCATGGCGTCGGGGCCAGGCCTGGAGCGCGGGAAGGTGGGCGAAGCCGGGCTGCTCAGCGTGGACTGCTCGGAGGCGGGCCCCGGGGCGCTGGGCCTGGAGGCCGTCTCGGACTCGGGAGCGAAGGCGGAGGTCTGTATCGAGAACAACAAGGACGGCACCTACGCAGTGACCTACGTGCCCCTGACCGCCGGCATGTACACACTGACCATGAAGTACGGTGGGGAGCTCGTGCCCCACTTCCCCGCCCGTGTCAAGGTGGAGCCTGCCGTGGACACCAGCAGGGTCAAAGCCTTTGGGCCAGGAATAGAAGGAAAAGGTGGGTTCCATCAACAAAAAGAGGAGGGCTGCAAACTGGCGCCCCCCCCCCCCCCCCCCGCCCCAGGCAGCCTTTGTCCTAACCTGTGCACAGTGGTTGTGTTGTCACTGGCTGAGGCTGCCCTAGAAGAGGCTCCTTTCTGGTGTGTGCGGTGGGGGGCACATTAGCTTCCTGATTTTGAGCGTCAGACCACTTGTTTGCTGTCACTTAATTGTGTCTTAAGTGCTGAGAACCTTGCTCTTGGGTTGCTCCTGGGTCCGAGGTGTTGGTGACATTCTTACCTGTGCGATTGCTCAGCAGATGTGTTTCGTGAAGCCACCACCGACTTCACTGTCGACTCACGGCCCCTGACGAAGGTGGGGGGCAACCACATCAAGGCCCACATTGCCAACCCCTCGGGGGCCTCCACCGAGTGCTTCGTCACGGACAATGCCGATGGCACCTACCAGGTGGAGTACACGCCCTTCGAGAAAGGTGAGTAGACTTTTCCTTGGACGTGACCCTTGTTCAAAACTGTGCTTGGCCCTTGCCTCCTGGTGGCTAAGGCTGATGTCTGCCCGTGTGCTCAGTGCATCGTCTCAGCAGAGGCACTTGCAAAGTGACGGGGACCGTGTGAACCCACCTGTCCAGTAGAGCCGCCCACGCAGGGCCTGGCATGCTGGCCCTGTTGTGTGACAGGTGGGCTGGGTCTAGCCTGAGCCTCATCTGAGCAGTCATGGGGTGATACCACGGATGTTGCTCATGTGTGTAATTTTTTTACCACATTGATTTCTTTCCTGAATATTAAGAATTATAAAACATTTTGATAAATGGTAAAAGCGTAAAGAAAAACATCAAACTACCATATATTCTCGTTACCTGGATATATGATCCCTGTAAATATTCTGGTATAGATATTTTAATCTCTTTTTATACATGCATGTATATTCTATTTTATGGATTTTTCTTTGTCTTTTGGTTAATGACTGGATGGAGTTGTCCCAAAACAGGGTAGAATGTTTAAAATGACTGACTTCAGTGTAGACCTAGTGACATTTGTTCGCAGGAGACACCGTTTGTGTGTGTGAGTGTGTGTATGTGTATGTGTACGTGGGGGGGAGGGTGGGGATGGGGGTATGTGAATGCCAAGTGAACAGAAAGCATAAATAGACTATTTATATTTTTTTAATCAGATTATACCAGTATTACAGTTTCTTTAACCTGCCCTTTTCAAACAACATAGTAAAGCATGTAGACATGAATGTGAAATAAAACCCTGGAGTAGAGTTTCCCACAGCTGGGCAACCCCTGGACGATACGGTTTTGTTTGTTGTTTTGAACAGGCCTCCATGTAGTGGAGGTGACATACGATGATGTGCCCATCCCAAACAGTCCCTTCAAAGTGGCTGTCACCGAAGGCTGCCAGCCATCTCGGGTTCAAGCCCAAGGACCTGGGCTGAAAGAGGCCTTTACCAACAAACCCAATGTCTTCACTGTGGTTACCAGGTGAGCAAGGCCTGGGGTTTGTGTGTTGACTCCATAAAAGGAGTAGCCCTCGGTAGCTTAACTCTTTTAAGAAGTTCTGTGGGTGTTGCCTACATATGTGTCACGCCTCCCAAATTTTGAGAGGCTTTTTTCCCCCTTCGTGATAAAGGAGGCATTTTGTTCTGTAGAGACTTACATTACAGAGAAAGACCAAGTATAGCAAAAAGGTACCAGAAAGCACTGATCATAACAGTCATAAAACTACTGAGCAATCCAGGACTAGACGGAAGCTCTTTAACCTGACAGAGCTGACATAGACAGCCAATCTCATCTCTAAGTGAAATACGAGAAGAATTTCTATTGAAATCCGTCACAGGCACTTACCTGAATTGTATGTGCCGTTGTAGCCAATGCAATTAGATAAGAAAAATAAATGAAGGGTAAGCATTAGAAAGGAGGGTTCAAAGCTGTCTTTATTTATATTCCATCGTTGAGAAATTCCCCGTGTGCGCAGTGTCATGGTAGTTGAGCTGCGTTGGCCAAATGGGACATTTATAGAGGGATTTTAAATGAATTTTGTCAATAAGCAGACTGGCATGAACCACCAGTGCTACTTTGCATTCTTTTCCACACTTTCCAGAGGGGCAGGCATTGGTGGGCTTGGCATAACTGTCGAGGGACCATCAGAGTCAAAGATAAACTGCAGAGACAACAAAGACGGCAGCTGCAGCGCCGAGTATGTCCCCTTTGCTCCGGGAGATTACGATGTTAATATCACGTATGGAGGCGATCACATCCCTGGTAAGTTCTCCCTCAGAAAGGAACCTGAAGAATAGTTGATTTTGCGTGAAAGCTGGTTTGATTTTGCGTATCTCCCTGAATAAGAAAAATAGCTGACATTTGCAGTCACTGCAAAGGGAGGGTTTTCCTTAGGGCTGCATCTCCAAGAATATCCCAACTCCCAGTAGGACCAGTGCCGTGATGAAAAAGTGTTGGCTTGGAGTTTTGACTGACAATCGCCTTCATGTGTTGAAGAACCTAGTTCTTAATTAGAAGAAAAGCTGTTTATTTACAAAGTTGAAAATCTCTTTATTTTGTGGTTGGTTCTTACTCATCTTATACCAGTCCATGCATCTTGTTTTCTATTTTTCAATTGACAGTCCTGGTAGCTGATAAAGACACACAACTCAAATTCTTTAATTTCTTTTCTGTGGAATGATATACTGTATACGTTTACTGAAAAACAGGGTTTGTCATCCTCAGAACTGTTGATATTTTGGGCGGGGTAATTCTTTGTTGTGGGGGTCCATCGTAGGGTATTTAGTGGCCCATTTTTTTGGCAACAAAAAATGTCTCCAGATATTGTCATGTCCAGTGGGGGACAGAATGACCCCTAGTTGAGAACCACTGCTATACATGATTCAAACAGTAAAGAAATATATGAATTAAGTAAGTAAGGGCCCTCCAACTTTCATGTTCCAGCAAGAGGAGTTTTCACAGGTTCTAGTTCTGTTTATTGGATGAAACATTTGCCACCCAACACACATTGAGATGTGTAGGTGAGTGTGTGGTGTGGTGTGGTGTGGATGCAGGTTCAAGGTCTCGAGAGCGGCTCCTAAATCAGCTTATGCCTTGTCTCAAGAGTGGTGAGAAAGAGGGCAGCGTCCCACCCCGAGAGCCCCAGAGCAGGAGGAGCCTTGGGTGGGTCAGTGTTCTTGCCCTGCAGGCCATGAGCCCAGGGTGAGACCGAGGGGAAGGGGCAGGCTGAGGGTCCTGTTTTCAGGTTTCTGGGTTGGCTCCCCGGAAGCTGGAGTGTCCCCGGGCCACACAAACGTTCCTGACTCTGACCTTCTTTCCCCTTGTCGTGTACAACCACACACACACTCACAATCACTTCTTCTTTCTCTCACGTTGATCTGAAAGCATTAATATTCTGCTCAAAGTAATTCTCAGATGTTCATTTAGCATTAATTTATTTAAGGCAATATTTGTCCTCAAACTTGACCTTGTAGCTGTTGCAGTATAGGTTTTAAATTCCTGTAATCACTTATCAAGAAGAATTCAGCCGTGGACCAGACAGTCAAAGCTCCTGGCCTCTGGAAGCTTCTTGTCTATTGTTTATGGCACTGAAATTTATGGTTTAACTGTTATGAAAAAAGACCAGGGCTCAGTGACAGTGTATAGAGCCACGGGTACCTTTTGGAGTTTTACCAGCTCTGCAGTTCATGGGATACGACAGTAGCTCAGAGAATGTCGCCAGGGATGACCTGGTGGCTCCAACCAGGCAGGCAGCAGTGGAGATGAGCATCTCCTGGCTGTGGACGCCGCAAAGCTATTTTGGCTTTATTGGGTAGGTATAGAGGACCCTCCGCTTCGACATTCCCCTTGCAGGAGAGGGTGAGAGTTTGGTCCTGGGTCTGATCCCTGAGCTTGAAGCAAATGGCCATCTGTATAACAACAGAAAAAGACCCGTATTCAAAGTTTCATACTCCCTGTTGCTTCCAAATGCCAGTTGCTTCTAGACCCCAGAATTTTCCCAGGCAGCGTCTCTTAGTGGAGTGTTGGCCGTTTGTCTTAGTGTCAGGCTTCATAGCTAAGGTAACTGGGGAGGTGCTGCTGTGAAATACTCAGCAACCTGTTGGCTTCTAATTTGCTTTCATGGGAATTTTAGTTGGTTAAACATTGGCCCAGTTTTTCCTGGCCTGGTACAAACCCATAGTGGGGTTATTTTTAACAAGGTATCCTGTGTTAGCCGCAACGGCGTGTTGGTTTCCTCTGGTGGTCTGTTTGTGGTGGCTGTTTGGACCACTGGATCGCCTGGGATGAGTGCATCGGCAAGGAGGTCTGCCATGGTTGATTGATGATGTCTGCCTGGGATATGGATCAGGGGAGTGACACAGAATGCTTCCTATCTGCCACCTTGAACTTAAAGTTATCTTGCTGGTGCTTGGTTGCTCTCATGCTAAGTTCAGACAACTTCCAGTGGAGCTCAGCATCCCGTGGCCTCTTTTTCAGGCAGCCCCTTCAGGGTTCCTGTGAAGGATGTCGTAGACCCCAGCAAGGTCAAGATTGCCGGCCCCGGGTTGGGCTCGGGTGTCCGCGCCCGCATCCTCCAGTCCTTCACGGTGGACAGCAGCAAGGCTGGCCTGGCTCCCCTGGAAGTGAGGGTCCTGGGCCCACGAGGTGAGTATGCATCCTGCCTTCCTGCTGACATTCATCTTGCCCAGGGGGAGGCAGCCGTGACCTGGAGCAGGCACTTAGCTTTTGAGTTTGGTCATGAACTTCGTTTTTTTAATTTTTTAAAATTGATTTTTAGAGACGGGGGAAGGGAGAGGGAGAGAGAGAGAGAAAGAGAAACATGGCTGAGAGAAGCATCAATCGGCTGCCTCCTGCACGTCCCCTACCAGGAACCCACAACTCAGGTTCAGTTCTTTAAAGTAGAGAGATGAAGCAGGTAGTGTTGGGCTCTCACATGTGCAATAATTGTGCAGCTGCTTCATCTTGTGTTTCGGTGTGTGTGAGGTGACGGGGGTTGGTCTGTTTGGGTGGGTGGTGGGCTCAGAGGTGATACCTCTGTTTGAAATGCCTTCATGCTCACATGGAACATTCCCCACATTTCTGGACATGACAGCTACTCAGCCACTTGCCACCTGGCTTTGTCACTGTCCCAAACCCTTGGGGAGAGGGGGTCTCCTCGGGGGATGGGCTTTGTTGACAATTCGGTCCGCCCTTTTGGCACCCTGGAAGTGGAGTTTGGTAAGATGAGCAGGCCATTTTGGGACAAAGCACTTAAGTTATCTTAAATTTCTTAAATTATCTGGATTTGTCCCCGATGGTGTGTTCATAGAAGTGCAGGTAGGGGAGCACCTTTTTTGAAGAGGAACTTTCTCCTTGAAGGAGTTAGTTCAGTAGGAGGTTACGGTAGAAGCGGTTTGGGGAAATGAGGTCATGGGGCTAGAATTTGATTGTGCGGAGTTTCTGAGCCTCTGTGTGTATCCATGCGCGTGCGCGAGAGAGTGAGTGGGGAGGAGGAGGGGGGAAGCTTAGCTATGTCCCTCTGGTGTGGAGGACTCTTAAGTAACAGCCTTTTAATTTTAGCTGATGAGACAGATTCCCAGTCGTGGCGCAGCCCCTTGAAAGCCATTTCAGAGTTCTTTAAAGGGGACCCGAAGGGTGACTTTTTGGAGACAGGTTTGCATTTTCCTGTTGGCTGCTGCTCTGATTTATGTAATCGGAATGCCTCTTGCTGGCCTCACCCCCGAAATTGCCTTGTACGTGCCTCCTCTGCTTTGCTTAATGCGCATGCTATGCTTTGGTCAGCCTACCCTGCAGTTGACCCATCCTTGAGGCTTGTGTTGAGAACGGGGATCTAGAATCTACCGACCCAGTGCATGCCTTGATTATGCTTTAACACAACCTCCAACTGTCTCCCGCATGCATCACATTGATGGCTCCCTCACCCCATGAGAAGGGCACCCTCACCTGCCCTGCACTTACACCCAATGTGCTGCCCCTTTGGTCTTTGCCAAAGTGGCCACACGTCTTGACTGGCCAGCCCATTGGTTAATTTTTGCTGTTCCGAGTTCTGGACTCTGTGGCCCTTTCTCAGCGATAGAGCAAAGTTTGCCGCGTCTTAAGCATGCCTAACCAGCTTGAAAGGATGTTGTAGCATGTCTGCAACATGCGCCTTCACCACACGCCCTCCAGGAACAAGTGCGGGCAGTCTCCTTAATTATACTCTAGGGCCGACTGAGGTACTTCAGCCAATAGCAAGCTAAAGGTGTCTCTTGGAGTCATTCTGCAGCCACGCATTGAGGATCCTGTCTCCTGTAATTTCCTAGGCCTCTGATTGTGGCCTGCTTGCATTCATGTTACTCATCAGTGGAAACCAATAGCTCTTGGGGATGAATGTGATCCTTTTTGAACGCAGCCCAGGGTGGAGTGGGGGGGAGGGGAGGCAGTTCCTCAGACCTCTCATCTCTGTCCTCAGGCCTGGTGGAGCCGGTGAATGTGGTGGACAATGGGGATGGCACACACACGGTGACCTACACCCCATCCCAAGAAGGGCCGTACATGGTCTCTGTTAAATATGCTGATGAAGAGATCCCTCGTAGGTAAGCTCTTGACACTTGGGGAAGGGGTGCAAACCAGAGTCTAACCCACCCCTCCCCAGGGTTCACCAGCGTTGCTCTGGTGGCCCACCCACCCAGCCAGCCATCCGTCCGATCTGCAGGTACCACGGAGAACCATTGTGGCTCCTGCCCCTAGCCTCTCCCCACCACACACACCCCTTTCTGCCATTATTAACTTAAAGACAAGCTGAAATTAAGGAGTTGGGGGTTTGGGGGGAGGATGCATTAATTTATCAGTCTTTTTCTTCTGACGCTGCAAGTCGTTTTCTGATTCAGGCAAAGACTTTTACTTTTTTACTTGAGGATTTGGTTGACAATAGCATTCCCACAAGGGTTTGGATAGAAATCTTGTTCCTCATTCATATTGACACAGAAAGTATTGCATAAGCTCTTTACTTCCCACATCAGCCTTCAAAGGTTTTTTAAAATCATACTTAAGATCAAAAAGCTTTGTCCATACCCTAACCTACATATTTTACATAAAGATATGTATGTATCTCTAGCTAAATAGAAATGTGATTTATAAATTATATTTATGTATTCACTTTACTAATAGCATACCATCTAAAGCATTCTAAAAATAGAAAATAGGGGGATGAGGTAAAATATTAAAACTGAAATGTCAGTGTTCTCTTCCTATTGACCATTGTTTTAGCATAATAAAAGTAGGTTAAATGTGTTTAACCCCATGTTTCCCAAACTAATTTTGGAATTAGTTTATATCCCCTGGATTGCAGTCAGGGAAAGCTGGTCTGTTGTATGAGGGTTACTGCCTCATAATTGTAAATTTCTGCTGGACTTAAGACATTGACTAAGCTCACCATTTTATCTGCTGCAGAAATCCTCTTTTTGCAGTCCCAGTTCCTTTGTGTAAGAGAGGTCAGACGGAGCAGGGTCGATGTGTATCCATACTGACCGAGGGTATGTGTGTCTGTCAAGTCCCTTTAAGGTCAAGGTCCTTCCCACATATGATGCCAGCAAAGTGACTGCCAGTGGCCCGGGCCTCAGTTCCTATGGGGTGCCCGCCAGTCTTCCTGTGGAGTTTGCGATCGATGCCAGAGATGCCGGGGAAGGTCTGCTTGCTGTTCAGATAACGGTAACTTTGCATTCTTTTCTGGAGTCAGACTAATAAAGCCTAGTTCTCTGGCCAGAGGTAAGAGCCAGGATGTTAATAACCAGCCTCTGGCATGGTACCAATGTTTGACAGATTGTTCCCACCAGAGAGTCAGTCAGTGTGCATGAGGACATGCATGCTTGTCTCAGAGGTCTGAGGATATAGCCCCAAGTACCACCTTTTGGTGAATCTCATATATTTGCCGTTATAGCTAGTCCTATGTTTTTATGTTAAAATGTTAACTTACTTATTGGATTCGTTAGGACTCAGTTCTGCTGCATATCCCGAGCCCCAAAATAAGAGTAGCTTCAACACATGTAATTATTCTCTCCTGTTAAAGAAGCTCAGGGCAAGGCACCTGGGTGCTGTGGCTCCTCAGTGAAGCAGCCCCATCTCTCTCCTCCTCTGTCCTCATGTGTAGCATCTGTCCTTCAGGTCTCCTCGTGGACCACGAGGCCGGGTGCCCTGGCCATTGATCCACGGGGCAGGCTAGAAGGAGGAAGACAGGCAGACGGGGGAAACAGGGCCTTCCAATCAATCAGCTCTCCTAAAGAGCCCTTCATCCTCCCTCACAAGACTTCCACTCCCTTCTCGTTTGCCAGAAATTTGTCAAGTCGTGTGGCCAGACCTAGTGACAAAGGATGCTAGGAAGTGGAATCTTCTGTTCTGGGAGCAGTGCACCTAGCTGAGGATTAGGGTCCTATTATTGAGGAGAGAAGGGAGTGAGCGTGGTGATGTGCAAGCAGGTCCTCTGCCCACTTGGGGCGTATATCAATGGATTGGGGGATAAAACACTATTTGTTCACTGGACAGAAAAATTACTACAAATTGATTGTGTCCATCGTGTTGTTAAAGGGATCTGTGACCTCTCCTCTTCCTACCAAAAAATCAAGTTGTGTGAAGCCAGTAATTCTGTCTCTTCCCACTGGAGGCACTCATTAATGAGCAGCATGTGTCAAGGTTTTCCATGAATGTTTCTATGTCTTGAGGACAACATCCTAAGTAGCATTTCTCCGTGCTCCACAGGACCAAGAGGGAAAACCCAAAAGAGCCGTTGTCCAGGACAATAAAGATGGCACGTACGCCGTCACCTACATCCCCGACAAGACTGGTCGCTACATGATCGGGGTCACCTATGGGGGGGATGACATCCCGTTGTCTCCCTACCGCATCCGGGCCACACAGACCGGCGATGCCAGCAAGTGTCTGGCCACAGGTGAGTGCAGGTCAAGAGCCTGAAAGCCAGGGTCTATCCCTTCTCTGCCACGTAATAGCTCTGTGATCGAGGCAAGAAGCTCAACCACTCTGAGCTTCAGTCAGACTTAAAGTGAAGATCTTTTTTACAACATTTAAATTCAAGAACCTCTTCTAAGGATCAGAGACTGTTTCACATGCTCCCTTCAGCAAAGATTAGATGAGGTCAGGCGAGAAGAATGCACAGCACAGTGCCAGGCACATGGAAGCTATAATTATTGTATTATTTTCAAAGTGGGTGCATTTGTTGAGACATAACTGTAATGCTGCTCCCATGAAAAGCAGCGAATGTATGCCTTTCATGAATTATTAAATTATTCAGGATCACCTCGGGCCGTTATGAGAAACACATTCAAGCATCTAGGTTTTTCCCTCAACACTTGGGACTGATGTCTGAGTCCCTCAGGAATTCTCCAGGAATATTTGAGCATCACCGTTCCTTCCATTTCTAAGAAACAACTATTGGGAGTCCGTGGGTCCTTCCGTTTCTAAGAACAGCTCTTACAGCTCTGATGCTGCCTCCAGCAGATTTAACACATGGATCCCCATGTCTCAAAGGAAACAGACTTGCTTCTCTTTGAATAAAATTAAACATAGGTGCCCCCTGGATGTGTTCTATTTCTCTCCTATCTTGTCTTGCTTTGAATGGAGACAATCTTTTGGCTTTCAGGGCAAGCTTGTAAATTGCCCGCCTTGGCCCTTGTTTGGCCCACCCATGGCAAAATTTGAGAAAGTTTGAAATAGTGGCCAGTCTGCCTCATGCTAGGTCTGGATTATCGTTGTTAACCTGAGGGCATGTAATACTGGGAGGTGACTTCCTCCTTGCTTTCCCTTCCTTAGCTCAGGCGGACTCCTGAGCAGACAGACACGATGCCCTGCTTAGCCTGGGAGCTCCTGTAGGCCACACCCCTGGTCTGTCATTCAGGGGATTCCAAAGTCTGGCTTCTACTCATGTCTGAACAACATGTTCTTATCCCTGTTGTTTCTGCCCACTGTGTGTGTGTGTGTGTGTGTGTGTGTGTGTGTGTGTGTTGCCAATGTGCTTGTAATTTACACTTTTCTGCACTCCCTGATGTTGTGTGGATCCTGGGTAAAGGGCTCTACAAAAAGAAAGAGAGACTGGTCATTGTTTAGGGACCGAGGTTGAACGTCTTCCCTAGCCAGAAGCACCCACCCTTCAGAACTCAGCCATTTCCCCTTTTCTCAGGAAGCCCTCTGTCCATGTGGCAACCCTGGGATAGAACTTTTAGAGGACACCTCTCTGAAGAACAATTGAGGATTTTTTTTTCCCTGCAACTTAGTTCCCCCTCAGGACTTCCACAGTAGGCTGAGCTGTCATTCTTGGTGCCCGACCTGCATCCCACTGCTCTGTTATATTATGAGCATCTCAAGAACAGAAACTGTTTTGCTCACCTTTGTGGGTACCTGGCACTGAAGAAAATGCCCGACATATGTTTGCTAATGAACGTTGACTTTCATCCCATACCCTTCAATGCTGGCAGACCAGATCCAACATTTGGTTGACACCCAGAGCCTGAGATATCCCTTATTTAATAAACAATGGATGGCGTGCTCCCTTCAGCAGTATCTTCCCAGGTGATTCCTGGGACATCCCTGTATGTGGTGGCAGTTGAAGGTCTAACGTTTATAGATGGAGACAACACGAAAGCGTGTGATTTGAGTTTAGGTCTCCAGGGTAACTGTCCACAGCTGAAGCTTCTCTTCTCTCCTCCTGAACTTTCCTCCAGGTCCCGGAATCGCCTCCATTGTGAAAACCGGCGAGGAGGTGGGCTTTGTGGTTGACGCCAAGACTGCCGGGAAGGGGAAAGTGACCTGCACGGTTCTGACCCCGGACGGCACTGAGGCTGAGGCTGACGTTATCGAAAATGAGGATGGCACCTATGACATTTTCTACACGGCTGCCAAGCCAGGCACCTACGTCATCTACGTGCGCTTCGGTGGCGTGGATATCCCCAACAGCCCCTTCACTGTCATGGTAAGGAAAGTCCCTTCTCTCCAGCGTCTGTTACTGGGAGAAACAGAATAGCTGCTATTTGTTAAACCCTGGCTAGCACATCCCTTCCACTTTTTTCTTGAAAGCTTTTTTTTCTTAAGCAGTCATGACCTTTTAGGGACTCTCTAGGATCCCAGGCAGCCTTTGGCTCTAAGAGTTTTTAGGGAATGTTACCAGCTACCAAGTATCCATCATGCTAAGGATCTTAGGCAGTGCCCTAGTCTAAGCAGAGTTCAGACAGATAAACTGACAAAAACATAAGGGGAACATTGTACTTTTTTATTCTGCTGTTCTCCCCCTCCCTGCTCCCCCATCACCATGGTCTTCAGGAGAGAGAGACTTGACTTTGGTGTCTCATGACTCAGAGGACCTCCAGTTGTGCTTTGGAGAGATTCAGACTTTGCATGTGAAGGGAAATAGCTTGTCTTTTAAAACTAGGAACATCTGGGGAAAAGAAACCATTATACACACACTTCTAGGCCAAAGAATGACGCGGCTCTTTAATTTTCAATCTGAGTGACTTTTAGATCTCTCGCTGGTTATTAAGGTTCTTCATCCAGGAAAGCAGTTAGACACCTTAGCAGCATTCGCTCAGTTAACCCTCAAAGCAAACATCGTTGGCCCTTTTACAAATGAGCTGTAGGAGGAGGGGTCAGACTCAAGTCCACGGAGCCCAAAGTGCCCGCTCTAGACAGCTGCCGAGGGCTGTGCGCTCCCTCACCCAGTGTCCTTTGAGACCGTGGCCGCAGCCACCCTTGGCTGCAAAGTTCATAGGCCTCAGTGACCTGGCCCCACGCACAGCCTTCAAAGCCCCTTCCAAGGATCACACTTTTTGCAGCCACGGAGAAGGGCATGAAGACTCCATTTCAAACGGGAGCCCGAGTCTCTCTTCCAACCGTGTGTCGTGTGTTGCAGCTCTTTCCCTTCCCGTCGACGTTTGTTTATCTGTGAACGTGCCCGAGGTCCGGAGGCTCCTTCACGTCTCCGGGATACAAACGCTTGTCAACTTTTGATGCTGCTTGTTTGGGAGTGCTTTTCTCCTTCAGGGCTGGGAGAAACGCAGCTAGAAACCTGGTGTCCTGATCCCAGAGGAGGGTCCCATCTCGGGTTTTATCTGGTTGGTTCGGATCGGGCAGGGTCGTTTTGGCAGACACGCCAGAGACCTGAAATGGGAGCCACCAAACTCATTAGGAATGAATGTCCCCTTGACCCTGGGGTGCACAAAGGATACTTTGGATGGACACACTGCCCCCAACCACAGCTGACGGCACAAGCGCACATCACCCACAGGACCAGGCTTGGGTCTCCCTCTCCCCTCCGAGCTTTCTCCAGCCTCACCTACGGGCACTGACTTTCTTTCCATTGGCTCCTTCTGGGTAGATTCCCTGCCTCCCTCTACAGTCTTGGGGCCAAAAGGCCACGGACACCCAGTACTGCCTTTGCAGCAAATGTCGTAGGGAGACGGGCTGGGCTGGTTCAATTCTGTGTACCACCAGAAGACATGCACAGGAAGTCACGGGTCTAGCAGCTTATCTGCTCATCACTGTTGAGAAGTCCTGACTCAGAGGCCATCACATAGCCATTGAAAGATCTTCCTCCCTGGCGGTGTGTCCCTGACTGTCCCCAATCTGAGAGGCCCCTAGAGGCAGGGGATAGGGCTGTTCCGAATGTTGCTGCTCACCAAGCTGCCTTGGTGAGTGAAGCTCCCTTTCGGCAGATGACAAAGTACACGAGAAGGAGTGCGCATGGGCACGTGGACCTGTCTCCACAGGGAGGCCTTCCGATGCTTGTTTGATTTGGCAGGAGAGGGAACCCCTCCCTTATTGGGTCAGTTGGATCAGGGACATGAAGTCTGATTTCTAAAAAATTTTTATAAAGACTTTTTAAATATGAACTACTGTAGACACTTACCAAGTAACAGGAAACCACCTGCCCAGTTTCATGCTGCAGAGGCGACGGGTGTTAGGGTTTCCCATCTTTTTTGTGCCGGGATCACACCATGCACATTGCTTTGCAACTTGCTTTCCTTCCCTCATCGTGCCATGGAGGCCCTTCCATCTTAATTCCCCGGACTTGACCAGCTCTCCAGAAGGGACAGACTCCCACCGTCTACGTAGCAGACTCCCTTGCAGATGGACATTTAGGTTGCTTCAGGTTTTCATGACCACAGACAGCTCTGGTAAAACCGCTTGCACGCATCACTTACCTGTGGACTTTCCTGCTAGTATTTCTATAGATCTGCTTCCTAGGAATGGGGTCATGGGTTCAAAGGGCATGTGGATTTGACATTCAAAGAGAGGACATCAGCTTGCTCTCCACAAGGGTAGGGAGAAGGCAGAGCGAGAGGCTTTCTGTTGTGCAAGATGAGCAGATGGGGAGGAAGCAGCCCTCAGGGCGTAGAACCTACTGAGTAGCAACGTCCCTCCAATGAGACTCCCTACTAACCTCCATTTGCCACCAACCAGGCCACAGATGGGGAAGTCGCGGCCGTGGAGGAGGCACCGGTAAATGCATGTTCCCCTGGATTCAGGCCCTGGGTACACTTTTTTTTTTCTTTTTTTGCATTTCTGTGTTTACTCAGCCTTCATTTCAGAAAAGCTACAGCCCGCTTCTGGGGATTGCTTAAGCCCTCTGGGTGTCCTGGTCACTGGTCTGTCCCCCACTGATCAGTCCATCACAATGAGCCCTGCTTTCTCTGCAATGAGACCCACCATGTCATCGTCTGCGCTCCACGAATCGCCCACCGTCACGTCTGATCACGCTCGGTGCAGTGTGTCTCTGTTTAAAGAGAAAGAGGGACAGCTGTCTTCAGCCCTCCTGCTGACTCGCACATTTGGTTTCTGTTCAGAGGGAAAGCCACCTGCTGCTACTTTCTGCCACTTAAAACACACCTTCTTTTCCAGGCCACAGCAACTAAACCTTTCCAGGTGGAGCCTCTTGGGACTCACAGACATTTCTGTCTCTCACTTTCCCACTTTCCCGTGGTTGCTTCTGGGAATTTTACAAGCGAATCGCCTCCTGGTTTTTAGCAATTGGTCATTTTTAGCAATTGGTCGGCACTACGTCTCCAAACCCTCGGGTTCTGCTCTGGCCCCAGGGCCAATTGGACAAAGCCCATGCCACCTGGGCTGCCACCTCCCCAAATCCTGGCTGCACTGGCTTGCAAAATTCCCAGTTGCTCTGCCCCCTGCAGCTTCACTAGCCCACGCTGTTGTCCACTTCACCCAGTGACCGCTGCTTCCTGTTTTTAGGTCACCGAAGAGGCCTATGTCCCAGTGAGTGACATGAACGGCCTGGGCTTTAAACCTTTCGACTTGGTCATTCCGTTTGCGGTCAGAAAAGGAGAGATCACTGGTAAGCACTGTCATGAAAGCTGTCTCATTCTCGCCCGCTCGCACTCTCTCGCCTGATCAGTGACGGGCGGTGGTCCCACCGGTCCCCCAGACCTGTGTTCTTGATCTCAGCACCCCTGGTTCTTGTGCTAGGGATTGGGCCATGAGCCCCTGAGATTGCAGAACATGTCGTGTATCTGTGTGTGCCTTTGAAGAGGTGGTTCATGTATAATTTGCATGAGCCCTTCAACTGTTGGGTTCCTGTTGCCCCTTTTCCTGCCTCTCTGTCTCCCACTTTCCCAGGTGGTGTTGACACAGGTCTGTTGTGCGGTCACTTTCTCTGCCGCCCTCCTCTTACTGCCGGCTTCTCCTTGGGTTGAGGCTCTACTGACCTCCTCATAGTCAAGTCCTGTTCAGGGTTCTAACTTATCTTTACAAAGTAGGAAACCCTTTCCTTAGGAGTTGCTGCTGCATTTTGTGGGAGCAGAAGGAACAAAATCAAGGGACATGCAGGTCTGTTTTCCTGTTCTGGAACGTGGGTGTTTCAGGCAGCAGTGAGTGTTCTTGGAGCTAAAAGCCTGTACTGAAGGCCACCTGTGCCTCCGAGCGGCTTCTCCGGGGGCGTCGCAGGTGGGCTCACGGCCCTGTCTCCCTGTGCCCCATAGGAGAGGTCCACATGCCTTCTGGGAAGACGGCCACACCCGAGATTGTGGACAACAAGGACGGCACCGTCACCGTCAGATACGCCCCCACGGAGGTGGGGCTCCATGAGATGCACATCAAGTACATGGGCAGCCACATCCCCGGTGAGTCGGGCTCCGCGCACGCCCTGCGGGGCTCCAGGACTCGGAGCCTGGGCTTCTGGGAGGTTTGCTGACGTACAGCCCCCAGCTGCGTGGGAAATAGGTGGCAGGTTGGGGAATGGAGCGTTGGCGTCCCTGTGAAACCGAACGGCCTGTGACCCCAGCAGATCCAGCTGATTTCCAGAAGGGATGATGCAGGCCGTTAGGGCTGTGATTGTTTGTCTTTGTCACGATTTCGAGTTTGGCCAAAGGATGAGCTGGAAGGAAACTGTGAGGCGCATCGAGGGACTTTCCAGCCTGGCCTGCGGAGCCCTGCGTGGCGGGGGGTTTGGGGCGGAGGAGGAGGTTGTGAGAAAAGGACAAGCTGCCTTCTTCTTCTTCTCTTCTGTAATATATTTTTATTGATTTCAGAGAGGAAGGGAGAGGGAGAAAGAGACAGGAACATCAATGATGAGAGAGAATCATTGATCGGCTGCCTCCTGCACGCCCCACACTGGCGATCAAGCCCGCAGCCTAGGCATGTGCCTGCCCGGGAATCGAACTGCGACCTCCGGGTTCATAGTTTGACGCTCAGCCACGGAGCCACGCTGGCCAGGCTCAGCTGCCCTCTTGTCACACTGCCCTTGACGAGGAAAACCAGCTCAGGTTTCATGTCCACCATCCAGCACTGTGTTATTCTTGCTCTTTTTCTTAAAAATTTTTGTGTGGAATTTCTTAAAAATTCCTTAAATACATCTCTTTCTTTTTTTAATTTAATATTTTGCCACACCATACACATGTGGGCCACATACACATAGTTTAAAAAATGATGTGGAGAAAGGTTTCCTTCCCACCCATAATAACCCTCACTGGCCCTCTGACTCTTCATTTTCTATGTTGGGTTTCAGAATATTTTTAAGACCCTACAAGCAAACAGGAAGATAGATTTCTAATCCTTCCTCGTTTCTTACATAAATAGTAGCATCCTCTACACATGATTGTGTCCTTGTCCTTGTTATCTAACGGTGTAGGCAGGAGAGCTTTGCACGTCCAAATAATCGAGCGTCTTCGGAGAGCCCGCCCACTGGGTGGACCGTGGCACGTTAACCATTGCCCCCGTCGGAGGAGAGTTGGCCTCTGCCCCACCTTTTGCCACAGCGCTTAGCCTTTCCCATTCAGCACGTCCACCGGCAAAGGCGGACCTGGGAGATGTGGTTCTGTGGGGAGGAGTTTCTGGCCACAGGGACAGGCATCCATCATGTTGCTAGAATTGCCGAGTTGCCTTTCATCGGGGCTCTTCGGAGTCCCACGCACTCCAGCAATGGAGGAGGACGCCTGCTTTTCCCCAGAGCGGCCAGTGGATTACGCTACCCAGTTTTGGGATCTTTGCCAAACTGATGGTTGCAAAAGCGGTGTCTCTGTGTTGCTTTATTTGTATTGCTCTTGTGAAGGAGATTGAGCAACTTTCTACATGTTTAAGCACCATTTGTATTCCTTTTTCTGTGAACTGGAGGTTCGTGTCCACGGCCTGGTTTCTCTGTTTGGTTATTGGCCTTTGTGGTGTCCGTTTCTGGGAGCAATTTCAATACTGGAGAGGTTAGCCGTTGGTGATAGGAGTTGCAAATACTTCTCCCAGTTTGATGTTTGCTGTAGTTCATGTGTATATCTGGGCATAATATTTGTTCAAAGCAACTATGTGTTATCTGCTTCTATTTAAATACCCCAAAGATGCAGATGTAGAGAAAGTAAAAAAAAAAAAAAAAAAAATGTCTTTTTCCCACTTCCTCCTACCTCCCTGCTGGTCTGTGTACGGATGTTTCTCTTGGTACCTACAAACATGCCTATAATTTTGTTCTGTTTTGTTTTTAAAGGAATGGGATAATGATATTAATATTATACAGCAACTTGCCCTTTTCTCTTTTTAATGCAACACATTGTGGATAATCTCTCAAGTTAGGGCATACAGGCTCCCTCATTCTTTAATGACCTGAGAGGAGAGCCTTATTTATTTAGCCAGCCCCCTATTCGGAAGCCAGCTCTGGTCTTCCGAATTTGCATCTGGCCACTGTGGAAATGGAAGTGCTTGCATAGGGCTGGGGTGTGAGGGGGGAGTGGGAGGGAGCTGGGGTGTGTGTAGGGGGGGAGAGGGCGGGAGAGAGTAGGTAGAGAGGACCACTGAGGGATAAAGTCCCACATAGTGTGGGGTGGGCTTAGAGGGCCTTACATTTTGCCTTCCCAAAAGACCTTTCCAGCTGTGCTCCCTCTGGTAGTGGGTCATTTCTTCACATGGTTGGCCGTTTCCTCCGAATTCGGGAGAGGGGAAGGCCCAGCCCATGGCCCACAAAATCATCAGGTCTGGCCCTCCCAAGGCATCAGGGGTGAGTTAATTAAATGTGTGACCAAATAGAGCAGGCTAATCTTTACGTCAATAATGTTGTGTGGCCTGCGAATGGTGTTATAAATATCCAAATGGCCCTCAGCAGAATAAAGGCTCCCCACCCCTGTCCTAACTAGTCACCTTGGGCTGGACTCCCCTGTTTTATTCAGCGCCCCTCTCGTCCGGGGCAGCCTTAGGATTGTTTTTCTTGTGTAACATTGAAGGAGCGATAGTGGTAGACGCCGCTGGTGTCCTAGCATGGTGATCTCCAGCAGAGGCTCAGTGTGCGTTCTGCCTACTGCATAGGAGACGCCACACCTGCCTGCGGTTAGCAGCGGTTCTCAACCCGTGGGTCGCAACCCCTTTGGCGGTCGAACGACCCTTTCACAGGGGTCGCCTAAGACCATCCTGCATATCAGATATTTACATTACGATTCATAACAGTAGCAACATTACAGTTATGAAGTAGCAACGAAAATAGTTTTATGGTTGGGTCACAACATGAGGAACTGTATTTAAAGGGCCAGAAGGTTGAGAACTACTGCGTTAGAGGAAGGTGAGCACTGCTGTCCGAGGTATGCATTCCCCCGCGCTGAGTCCATTTTGTTTGTGTTCTTTGCACACCCAGAGAGCCCGCTGCAGTTCTACGTGAACTACCCCAACAGCGGGAGCGTTTCTGCTTACGGTCCAGGGCTGGTGTACGGAGTGGCCAACAAAACCGCCACCTTCACCATCGTCACCGAGGATGCAGGAGAAGGTACTGTGACGTGTGTGTGGTTGTAGGCTTTCAGCTTCCCCTTTGAGAATCCAGCGGACACGATCCCAGGGCAGCTTTTAAAAAGAAGGCTGTTGGGTAGTAGTGTTTATCTTTTTTGTTTCATGTAAATCTCAGGCACAGCTGCTCTGTCTTCCACCCAAAACAGGACTTTTTGAAGTTCCTGGGGTTCTGATTGAAATCAGATCCACGCTGTGAGATGCTTTATGTGATTTGCCTGAAATTTAAGTGTTTTGGCTGATGACGTTTTTGGTTTTGTTCTTTTTGCACATGTACGTGTATCCGCGGGACCACATGAGTTATTTGGCTCTGGGTGCATGTGCATTGTCTTTGTGGAGATTTTAAAATCTGTGTTTCTCATGGGATCTCCACATGGCCTCCAGCCTGACCAGCATGGCAGTGTGTGTGACGCTTCCATATGTGCGGTTGACGTGCGGGGCTCCAGCCCTTTCTCGTCCGCACATTCCGAAGAGCAGTGAGACCTTCGGGGTGACTTCGGGGCCAGCATCTGGTCTTCCCTTCACCAGGCATAAGCGAAGAACTCGGAGGTGGGGTGTGGTGCCATAGTCACTTCATTCTGACCTACGCCCCTTGCCCGCGGCTCACATGGCCTGTGCCAGTCTGGCGCTCCCGACCTCAGGGCTGCCCTGGATGAGTTGCTGTCCGTGTGGGAAGAAGGGAACCCTCCCTGATGGCCCGCCCTCCCTGCTCCCATTCACAGGGGGTCTGGACTTGGCTATCGAGGGGCCCTCGAAGGCCGAGATCAGCTGCATTGACAACAAAGACGGGACGTGCACAGTGACCTACCTGCCCACCCTGCCAGGCGACTACAGCATCCTGGTCAAGTACAATGACAAGCACATCCCTGGCAGCCCCTTCACCGCCAAGATCACAGGTAGGGTTGCCTGACCTGCTGGGGGCTTCCTCGTGGGAGGCCTGGCCACCCCGGCAGTCTGTCTCCGCATCAGACCAGGGGCAGCAGGCTAGATGCCTGGGTTTATGTTTCACAGAGACTCACTGGGGAGAAACTGGGGGTGCAAGGCCAACTTTGGGCAGGCTAATCCCCCCTCAGCTGGTAGTCCAGGGAAAAGCACTCACATTTGGAGGGCCATCATTTTGTCCAGTCTGACTCCTGCATGCCAATGGAAGGCCCCCAGATAGAGGCATGCAAATAATACTTATTGCACCAATATGTGGGCTCACCGATGCCCCTCTGCATCACTGCTGGATAATTATTCTCTCCCATTTTACAGATGGGAAAACGGAGGCTTGGAGAGATAGTGCTCAGCCAGGTTTCCAAGTGGGTACTCTAGGGTGCAGATTGAGGTTATCTGACTCAGAGGCCTGCCGGTCACCTGTGTGCTCGCTGTGTTCGGATCCTGCGCTCGGTGGGTCATAAAGAAGATGCACAGGGCGAAGGCCTTGCCCCTGAGTTGTTCAGGCCTGTGCGAAGCAGCCAGCAGCCCTGTATGGAGCAGGATGAGTGTTTACCTGGGAAATGCCCAAGGGGATGGCATGCAGGTGGCAGATGCCTTCACTGGCAAAGACTCATTTAAGAAGTGGTCTGTGAGGACTCAGGCTCCAGCTCCTGCCAGCATCTGGCCTTCCCTTCACCAGGCATAAGTAGAAGTCATTCATTGTTGATCAGGTCCATGAGGCATGCTTTTTCACTTAACTTTGGTAACTGCTTCAGGCTGTTCATCTGTAAACGAGATGTGGGGTGAAGGCTGCGGAGCGCGGGTGACCACGTGTGACGGGCTGTGTTTGGGGGGTGTTTCTCAGATGACAGCAGACGGTGCTCTCAGGTGAAGTTGGGCTCTGCCGCCGACTTCCTGCTGGACATCAGCGAGACCGACCTCAGCACGCTGACGGCCAGCATTAAGGCCCCGTCCGGCCGTGACGAGCCCTGTCTCCTGAAGAGGCTGCCCAATAACCACATCGGTGAGCCCGGCTGCCTTCCTGGGCTGAGCTGGGAGCCTTTGGTGGGAGATGGGGATTCCTTCGGTCCTTTCGGGGGAAGTAGGTAGCGCCCTGGAGTGTGATAGGATAAGCCTGCTGGGTCACATGAGTGCGTTTCCGTGTTGCGAGGTTGACCACCCTTCCATACACTCTGGGGTAGCCAGGAAGTTAGGGAGTCATATGTCCATTCCGGCGAGTGTGTCTGCCTCCCAGCTCCTCTCCTTCATCCCCTGTCCCTCCTCTTCCAAACCCTGATGTGTGCCCGGTCCAGGCATCTCCTTCATCCCCCGGGAGGTGGGTGAGCACCTGGTCAGCATCAAGAAGAATGGCAACCACGTGGCCAACAGTCCCGTGTCCATCATGGTGGTCCAGTCCGAGATCGGTGATGCCCGCAGAGCCAAAGTCTACGGCCGAGGCCTGTCAGAAGGCCGGACTTTCGAGATGTCTGAGTTCATCGTGGACACAAGAGATGCAGGTCCGTGGGTGGTCCCAGGCGAAAGGCCCGGGGCTTTTTGTTCAAGCTTCTTCATGTTTTCATCCTATCAACTCCCTTTTCTTTCTGAGCATCCTTCAGACTGTCTGTCCTTATACCTGCATTATCGCGTAAGCCCCATGACCACCGGGAAAGTAGGTGTTGTCTTGTTTTCTAAATGAGGAACCTGAGGCTCACAGGGGTCAACAGCCCCCTGCTTCTGGCATTTGAACCCAGAGCCACTACAACTCCCAGATCTCTCTCTCTCTCTCGTTATCTGTACTCCCAACCCTGCTCTCAGCTCCCCAGGTCTCTTGGACTCATCCCCGGCAAAGGCTGTTGGGCCAGCTGGCCAGGACCGTGTTCTGCTCACAGTGTTTTCGTGGAAATGATGAATCTCTTCCCGTTTCCTCTCTGAGATGGTTTGAGTAGTCTGGGCCTCCTCAGCCTAATGCCACAGCCAGCGCCTTCATCTTCCGCCTTCTTGAGTGATGGCTGAATTGGTGACTTCCAGACAAAGCCATAGTCCTGGGGGAAGGGGCTGGGCAATTTCTGGTCCGGATGGGCAGATGCTCATGTTGTTAAACCTTCATATCTGCTGTCGTCGTGGTCCCCTGGCTACAGATCCAGGGCAGCTTAAAAATTCAAATGTTCAGGCCGGTGGCTGGCGATGAGCCCTCGAGGCAGCACATGCCGTTCTTGGAGGCGTGTGGCAGTGTTTTCCCCGGTGGGTTCTGCAGGACAGGTGCTCCGAGGAACGGTAGGACATCCTCCTCCAGAAAATGGTCCTGTGGTCAGAGTCATGTTCAGCAGGTTGTTCCACTGCAGGACTTCTCAGAGCCTTGAACCAGCTCCTCTGCCGCGGGCTGTCTGCAGCAGGGATTGCAGCGACTTCCTTTTTTTTAAATATATTTCATTGATTTTATACAGAGAGGAAGGAAGAGGGATAGAGAGTTAGAAACATCGACGAGAGAGAAACATCAATCAGCTGCCTCCTACACACTTTCTACAGGGGATGTGCCCGCCACCAAGGTACATGCCCTTGACCAGAATCGAACCTGGGACCTTGAGTCCACAGGCTGATGCTCTATCCACTGAGCCAAACCGGTTAGGGCCACAGTGACTTTCTTTTTGCTCTCTGGAAATGGCAGTATGAGTTTCCGGGGTCAGATGTCCGCTCTGCATGCACCGAGCTCCCCCTTCCAAATGAGTTGCTGTCAAAACAGCCCCCGGCTCTGTGTCGCAGGTTACGGTGGCATATCCCTGGCGGTGGAAGGCCCCAGCAAAGTCGACATCCAGACAGAGGACCTGGAGGACGGCACCTGCAAGGTCTCCTACTTCCCCACCGTGCCTGGGGTTTACATCGTCTCTACCAAGTTCGCCGACGAGCACGTGCCCGGTACGCGTGGCCCCCTCTGCCCTCTCTGCCCTCTCTGCTTGTTTTCTGTAAGGGCTGGGCTCTACCTCGGCCTCTGGGTTGCTCACGTAGACCCTCTCGGTTCTTGCAGGGAGCCCCTTTACCGTGAAGATCAGTGGGGAGGGGAGAGTGAAGGAAAGCATCACCCGTACCAGCCGAGCCCCATCTGTGGCCACTGTCGGGAGCATCTGCGACCTGAACCTGAAAATCCCAGGTGAGCAGGAGGGGCTCATGGATCAGGGCGGGAGGGGTGGGGGAGCCACTATGGGTGACTGACTTTTAAAATTTCAGTTATAATAGTGTTTTTAATACTTATTTTCACAGAGGCCCATTCAGGAAAAATAAATCTGTTTACCTGCTATCTTTTTCTTCTTCCAAATGAAAATGGCTTTGTTGCATCCCCTGGGGGGAATTAGATACGCTCTTAGACTTTTCATTTAGTTTTTGTCGAACAGAATAACCTCGGTGAGAGATCTGGCCTTGCTGATGCCGGTGTCTGGAAGCTTTAAAGAGACGTCAGCCCAGCAGCACCTTCTAATTCCCATTCATCTCCTTCGTTCCTAAAACTGGAATGAGGGCTATGCTGCAGGGCTGGCGGGGGGCGGGGGCACATCTAGCCCTTGGGCCATAAATTGTTCCCCATGGGGCCAGATTAGTCAGCAAACAGCCCTAGTCTTTCTGAAATGTGGCCCAGGGTCGGTCTCTACAGGAATCCCCCCAAAGGGAAGGCACCGGGGCTCCCCTGCCCGCAGCTGGCACGTGCTGAGCCTCTGGTTGCCCAGGTTCTGTGGGATGGACCAGCTAGTCTCCAGATGACCCTCACGTCCTGGTCTGGCGAGGGGCCCTTTCTGCGCGGGGTTCCCATCTTTCCTAGTATGTCGCGTAGCTTTGCTCTGCCCTCTGAGCAATATTTGACGGGTTCTTCCTGTGTAGGCACCAGTCACGTGTGAATGTGGTAGCAGCCTCATCACTTTGGTGTCCAGACAGGACCCCTTGAACAGAGCTGGGTCGTGACCATAAAGTTCCTGGTTAATGACTCCACGGGACTGCATTTCGTGTCTGGGTGCCCCACCCTTCACTGGGTTTTCTCATTTCACACGCACCCAACGTCTGTGCCTCAGCTCCTGCAGTCAGTGATCTGCGCCGTGGGCCGCTGTGCCAGGCTGCGGTCACATCGCGTGGGACTGCTGGGCCGCTGTGTCTCAGATGCTGCGATGCCTTGCCAGCTGCCCTCCAGACCGTGAATTGGCGCCTGTTTCCCTATTTCTTACCAGCACGGGGCACTGGTGTTCCCTCTCACTTGGATCAATCAGATGGAAAAATATGGTGTCCAGGGTTGCGCTTCACTTCCCTGCTCATTGGTGAAGGGACGGCCTTCTTTTGCTTTACTCCGCTCGTTTTGCAAATTATCTGTTCCCCCTGCCTCTGGGAGTCTTATATTTGTGTGATGTGGACAGTTACCCTTTCTCTCTAGGCTTCTCTGGCTCTCGACTCCTTTTCACCCTTTTCAGTGACTTGGCACCAGAGGACTCGGTGAGACTCACTCTTCCCCTTGTTGCCTGAATGGTTCTCTTCTGTCAGTTAGAATGGAGGACGGCTCACCAGCTTTCAGGTGTCCCAGGCCCTGTGGGGGGGACCCTGTCCTCAGCCTCCCTCCCTTTCTCTGTCCTCAGGGCTCACAGTCCTGCGCTGCTCAGCCCAGATCTCGTAGGGCTGGAGGGTGCAGTTTCGCGTGGCTCTAGGTGATGGCATTACTCGGTCACCAGCATGTGGCGTGCCCGTGTCCACCGTGTCAGTGCAGGCACAGCCCTTGGCATGGCACGAGCCCTCGGACAGAGCAGACGTGGTCTGCTTTGCGGGGGAGTGACCCAAAGCGTCGCTTTTCTGCAGCGTGGCGTCTGGTCTTGGGTTTGCTCGGAGCTCTGCTCACGCACGGTTTCCCATTGGCTGCTGGGACTGGCACGTGTTCGTTCACCTTTTCCTCTAAACGCATTTCGTCTTGTTGCCGAGAAGAAATGCCAAGGCTCCGTGAGAGGAGGATGGCACCGCTTGTGTTTTCTGCCCCTCTGAGCATGACGATGGCCACGTGTCGCCTCGGGCTTAGGAACATCTGAGCTGTCGGAGTTTTTGTATTTATGTGCTGTAACTGTCAGCTCAGGCACTGGTTTGAAACTGATGTGTGGCATTCACTCCAGCCAGGAAGGCTGTGAAAGTGCTCAGTGCCCCTAGAATGCTCTTTGCACTGGTGCCTGGAAGGGCCTGGCTCTTTCCCTGCTGGCCACAGCCCCCCAGGGATTTAAGGGAGACGGGAGGGCAGGCGTCCAGACTGCGCACCCCACACCCCACGCTGCACCCGCCTGGCCCTCTGCTGCTTGCCCTGCACGTCCTGTTCTGCTGGGCCCGCACTCTAACCCTTCTCCTTCCCCCCACCTCTCACTCCCTCTCAGAAATTGACAGCAGCGACATGTCGGCCCACGTCACCAGCCCCTCCGGCCGAGTGACGGAAGCAGAGATTGTGCCCGTGGGGAAGAACTCGCACTGTGTTCGGTTTGTGCCCCAGGAGATGGGCGTGCATACTGTCAGCGTCAAGTACCGCGGCCAGCACGTGACCGGCAGCCCCTTCCAGTTCACTGTGGGGCCGCTGGGCGAGGGCGGCGCCCACAAGGTCCGGGCAGGAGGCCCGGGCCTGGAGAGGGGAGAAGCAGGAGTTCCAGGTGAGCGATCCGCAGGCCTTTTCCTTGAAGAGAGAGTAAGGGCTCAGCTGGTGGTGTGCGCACCTTGCACTCCTCACCCTGTTCTGAGGAGACGACTGTGTGTGTGAGAGCCTGATGGGTGATATTAAGGGGCCTTCTTTGCAACGAGGCTTCTCTGGCTAAATTCATCCGGCAACTGCTCGTTGACCCGGTGGGCAACCTGTGATGGCAGGAGCCTGTCATCAGTTACTGTGTGTGGTGCGCCTTGGAGCAGAGGGGGGCGGAAGACTGAGGCTATTTGCAGAGCAGCCTGCAGGGCTGATGTTCTGTGGAACACGCTAGGTTTCTACAAAGCCCACTGTGAAGGTGCCTTCAATGGTGGGTGCTGGTGGGGAGGCCTGTGGGGACAAAACTAAACATGCTCCTCTCTCTCTGGCTTGGCGTGGGTGTGTTCAAAAGATGCCCGCGAACTTTGTGTCGTCATGGGTGGGGCCTAGGAGACACGCAGTGCCTTTGCCTGGGTGCTGCTGGGGCCGGGGAGAGAAACGGCCTGTGAATGAGAGTGACCAGCGTTGCAGGGCTGGGCAGGAGGGGCCTCAGCCACACCCCGCCACTAACCAGGTGTTTCTCTGTCTCAGCCGAGTTCAGCATCTGGACCCGGGAGGCAGGCGCGGGGGGCCTCTCCATCGCTGTTGAAGGCCCCAGCAAGGCTGAGATCACATTTGATGACCATAAAAACGGGTCGTGCGGTGTGTCTTATATTGCCCAAGAGCCTGGTATGTATTTAGGAGCCAACTCAGGACTTTTCTTTGATTGGGGGTGGTTCGGGGGTGAGGAGCAGAAACCCGTGGAGCGAGCTCAAGTAAAAGGAGTTGATCTCTGCGGGCACGTGGAGCGCTGCCTAGAAATCCAGGGGCAGAAATGCAGCCAGGCCTCCAAGGGGCAGGAATTCTAGTTCTCATTGTCTGTCTTTCTCCCTCAGCCTGTCTGCTTCGGGCTTCATTCAGCTGCTCATTCTTCCCATTGACCAACCTCTGTGCCCAACCTCGGCCACTGGCCTGTGGGACTGCCCAGAAGAGGGGTTTTACCTGGTATCTGCCCTCCCTGGAGCAGGGTCCTCTACGTTTTGTACCATGAACTCCTCTGGCATCTAAAGCCTATGGGGACATTGTTTTGAAACACATAATACAAAGTACATCTATATATATAAAAGGCTAAGCAACTGCCCAACTGTCCGACCGGTAGCTATGACGTGCACCGACCACCAGGGGGCAGATGCTCAATGCAGGAGCTGCCGAGCTGCGGTGACTTGGCAGCAGCGGTTCTCGGGTAATGCACCTGGAACCAGATAGGAGGGTGCCCGATTCCAGAGTGTGTCACCCAAGAACCACCCTCTCGCAATCCAGGACCCCTTGGGGGATGTCAGAGAGCCGGTTTCGGCCCGATCCCTACAGGCCAGGCCAAGGGACCCCACCTGCCCGAAGGACCCCTCTCACTCTGCAGATGCCCGTTGAGCCGCGGCAGCACCTCAGGTGCGGCTGGCCCAGGAGGGACCACAGGAGGTTGGCTCCAGAGCATGTCTGGCCCTTCTCTCCCAGTCCCACCCCACCGGCCACCTTCTAATTAATTTCCTTTCAATGTGCACAAATCCATGCACCAGGGCACTAGTTGGATTATAATAATCAATTATATCAAAATGCAGTTATCAGAATCTTACAGGAACAAATATGTAATATATCAAGGTATGCATGTCTTCATTGATACATTAAATCTAAAATTGGGTGACTACCCTAATTTCAAAAAAAAATTGGGTGACTATCTTAATTTCAAAATAGTGATGAGTATAAATGAGATGTCAAGGTATATGTAAAACTGTAAAATGATATGAAAGTATCTGTGAACCTTGTTGGTGACAAAGTCACAAGTACTTTTTTTTTTTTTTTTTAACATATTTTTATTGACTTCAGGGAGGTAGAAACATCAATGATGGGAGGGAATCATTGATCAGCTGCCTCCTGCATGCCTCCCACTGGGAATAGAGCCCACAACCCAGGCATGTGCCCTGCCCAGGAATCAAATCGTGACCTCCTGGTTCATAGGTTGATGCTCAACCACTGAGCCACACTGCTGGGCTGTCACAAGTACTTTTAATGTGCTGTGGTTTCTTGTCAATATTTCTAAAGAAAGGAAATGCTAAATATCAGCTAGAGGTTTAGTGAAAGCAAAGATGTAAATTCTTCCCCATTCAGGTCTTACGGATCTCCTGCGTTCTCTACAGAGGCCCTTTGGGGAACCCTGAGGACTCAAGTTCAGAATCTCTACCCTTGCCCTCCATGTTGGCCCTGCCTGAGCCAGGCAACTGGCCCTAAACCGATCGGCGAGGCCATGGAGGAGGGCAGGGTCTCTCTGAAGGCATTTTCACAGGAGGCCTCACTGTAACCGCCTTCCTGAATCTCTGAAATGATGGGACTTTCTTGTCCCCACAGGTAACTACGAGGTGTCTATCAAGTTTAACGATGAGCACATCCCCGAAAGTCCCTACCTGGTGCCGGTCATCGCGCCCTCGGACGACGCCCGCCGCCTCACTGTTATGAGCCTTCAGGTGAGACGCAAGGAAGCATCCATGTCCTTGGCCACAGGCCAGCCAGTGAGACCCTGGACTCCCGAGGCCGCTTCAATCCCCGTCGGTGCTGAGGGTCCCAGCCCATTTTGACCACAGATGTTTCCGTTCTCTTGGCAGAGTCAGCTCCCCACTCGGTTAGGACAGGAGGCAGTTGAGGGAACAAAACAGAGCCACGGTCAATAAAACAGCTCAGTGTTTGGGGACAAGTTTGTTTTTTAAATATTTATTCAAGAGAAACAAAGGAGGCCCGTTAATAGTTGGTTAAGGGCTAAGGAGAGCTTTCAAAACAAAGCTAACAGTCCAGTGATGTGTAGCCTGCAGTTACTGGCTTCTTTTTCCTCAAGGAAGTCCATTGTGTTTTATTTTATTATGATGACTTATTTATAATAAGTGTGCTGGGCACCTTGCTAAGAACTTGGTCAGTGTTACCTTATGAAACCCTTTCAACAGCCTGGTGAGTGGGCTTCACTTGACCCCATTTTAAAGATGGAAAAACTGAGGTACAGAGAGCTTATGGCTACCAGAAACCAGATAGCATGAGGCAGAGTGAGGTCTTGTGGTTCCAGAACATGAGGTCTTAACTGTGGCCTCCTTAATCCCCACCTTGGCATTGTGGCAGGTGGCTGCATAGTCCAACCTATTGCAATGCCAGGAAATGCAACTTTTCTCCTGTCTTAAACAGGTCACTGAATTCAAGGTTGCATAGGGAGGGGCCTTCAGCCAAACTAAGAACCATTGGGAGATGCTTTGCATCTTTGCTCAGGACACTGAAAAATAATGAGGTGTCTGAACCAGGAGTAGCAGCAGTTCAGTTGTGCAGTAGCACCAGAATCTCAAAGTATGCTTTCTGGTTAAAGGGCCTTCTAAATAGCCTTCCACGGCCCCCAAGTTCTTGAAAATCCTGGATTGATTAAAACCCAGTCTCATATCTCGGACGGGCGATATCACTGGATCTAGTCTCTACACGTGGTTTATTTTTGAGATTTCCACCTCACCCTGAGGGGCACTGGTACTGCTAGTTGTTCCCAACGTGACAGAGCCCCAGCCAGGATCACCATCCACAGATTGAAGAGGCCTCATCTGGAGAGAACCGGGGTGCCCACTGGTTGCCGTGGTGCAGATGTTTTTCTTGTGTTTCATTTAAAGGCTTCTTAACAGAAGTTCCTTTTGTGCCGACTTAACTAAAGCCGAGGGAGGGAGGTAAACCCAGCGCTTGTGGAGGGCAGACAGCTGCCTTCACGCACCTGGAAGGTTTCTTTCGGATCTTCCGAGGTGTTTATCTCCCTCTTGAGGATTTAGCGGCAAACGGATTCAGGTAACGTCACGGTTCTGTCCAAAGGGGGCTGATCTGCAGGAATCCTCTCCAGCGAGCTTTTCTGTGGAGTCCCCTCATCCCAGTTTGGTCGTAAATATTTAAATAAGTACGCAGCAGGCTGTATATCCGGCAAGCGGGGCGCAGGGGCGGGCGGGCGGGCGGGTCAGCTTCGTCCCTGTTCCTCCCGGGTCACTTGATGCCGAGTGATACGTAAATTATTTATCGGAGATTTACTGGAGGCCCGCACAGCAACATCTGGGGCTGGTTAGGGGAGAGAGGCACGTATTGTTTTGTCTTGCTTTTGAGGCTTTTTAGAAAATTGGAGTCGGCTGGCATTTTGTGGAGGAGGAGGAGGGGGTGGAGGGATGGGGCTGGGCTGGCGATCAAAGACTCTGTAATTTTGAGTTTGGTCTATAACCCCAGTCTGTGACCGCGAGGGCTGTGCAGCCTAATAGAATGTTCTGAAACAGTGGAAATGGCCCCCATCTTCTCTGTGCAATGTGGTAGCCACTCGCTAGTAGAAGCGAGGAACTGCGTTTTAATTCTTTAATTTTTATTAATTTAAATCTAAATATACAGTGATAGAGCCTCATGTGGCCAGTGACTACTGAATTAGGCAGCCCAGTTTTTAGAGCCTTGCGTCCGAGACGCGGGTGCTGGACCTACAGCCTCAGCATCGCCTGGGAACTTACTAGCATCCTAGAGCCCCAGGCCCCGCCCCAGGCGGAACCAGAATGCGCGTTTTCACACGGCCCCTGGTGCTTCGATTGCACATGAAGTGTGAACCCTGCTGCTTTAGAGTCATCTGAGCAGTGGCTGCCCAACCAAGTTTACATCAAAACTGCTGACTGGTAAAATGTTGCTGTTCAGGATTGGCTGATCTTAAAATACCTTAAGCACCTAAACTTCTAATCCCTTCCCCCCAGACAGGCTATAGTTTCCGAGACAAAGCATGGAGAGTGAAACTGACCCAGTGGCTAGCACCAGTTATACTTGTCTCTCTCTCTCTCTCTCTCTCTCTCTCTCTCTTTTTTTTTTAAGGGTGCACACAACTTCAAAATGCATATTTTAAACATATTTTTTGTTGTTGATAGTATTATAGATGTCTCCCATTTCCCCCCCCGCCCTTACCCCTATCTTCCCAGCCCCAGCTCTCGTCCCCCCCACCCCCACCCCCTCCACTACCTATTGCCAGTGTCCACGGGCTATGCATATAAGTATGTAAGTTTTTTGTTTATCTCTTCTCATCCCCCCATCCCCACATCGAGGTATGTCAGTCTGTTCCAGGCCTCCATGCTTCAGGTCTTAGTTTGTTGGTCAATTCATTTTGAAAAAATGCATATTGATAGTCAATAACCTGACATTTTTGAGCCTTTATGTATGGGTGAAGCATTATGCTGAGGGCTTTGAATGCATCACTTCATTTCATCCTCACGGCAGCTCTCTGAGATGGATCCGGTTATTACCCACATTTTACACATGAGGCGACTGAGGCTAAAGGAGGTTCAAGGTTAAACGATGTAGTTAGTTATATGTCCCGGAAATGGGAGTGGCCCAGATCCTGCTGATTGGAAGCCCTGTGTGGTGCCCACGGCCTCCCTTTTCCTGTGCAGCCCTTGACAAGTTTGTTAAAAGTTCCTCCATTCCTACCCTCCAGATAAAAAATAGCAGTGACATAAAGCGTTGTTCGTATTCCTGAGTGTATGGTTTTGTCAGCCGCCAGGCTCCTCCTCAAAGGAGGGCCTTCGTTTTTATTTTTTATTTTTTTTGATGACCTGTTTGGGATGCTGAAACAATAGTCCTATTGATCAGGATGTCTCAAGTCTTCAAACCCCGTAACCTCTTCCAGATGGTCTAGGCACCAGACCCACGCAGCTGTGCGTCTCTGCTTTCTGATATTAATGCTAGAAATGTGGAGTGAGCCACCTGCTCCTGTTGGATGTGGCTAACCGTGCTGGGCCTGTTTGCAGGAGCACTGTGCCCAGAGTCCCGGACTGGGTCAGTGTGTGCCACTGAGCAGGCGTGCTGAGAGCCGTAACGTTGTCTGATGTATTAAATTCTCAGGAATCGGGATTAAAGGTTAACCAGCCAGCCTCCTTTGCTATAAGGCTGAATGGGGCAAAAGGAAAGATTGATGCAAAGGTGCACAGCCCCTCCGGAGCCGTGGAAGAATGCCACGTGTCTGAGCTGGAGCCAGGTAAGCCGTAGGCAGGGTGTGCGGTCCCACACCAGCACTCTCCACCCCCCCCCGCCACCCCCACCCCCCCAACATGCATCCTGATGGAGGACCAGCCGGCCTCACCAAGGCCAGCGAGCCCTCAGATTCCCTTTGCTGTTCTTGCCAGACATTGCTTGTAAATTAGGGTGTAAACATTGCCAAGGACAGACAGGGGGACACTTTGAGATTTAATATCCTCCCTTTTATTCTTGTTTTTGTTCCTGTTCCTCCTCCTCTCTCCCTCTTCCTCCTTCCCCCTCCTCTTTTTTTTTTTTTTTTTTTTTTTTAACAAACACTGCTTTAGTTTTTCATATTCCTTTCACATTACAGTCATTGTGATTTTCTCTCATATTTTAACAAAATCTTACAGATTTTATTATATTGTTGAACTTATGAATAAGTTCACTTTGACCTGACTTCACTCTGAGAAAAGGTCAATGATGTTCATCTTGAAATTTAAAAGAGAATCTGGTGGTGCAACATACAGACCTTGTAACATAGGAACCAACTCCTGAAATCTGTATGTTCATGTTGGCCAATGTCACCCCAATAAATTTAATAAAAATATTTTTTAAAAAGAGAATCTGGGTCTCCAGGACACTTCACAGGAGGCCCAGGATGCTTAATCGCATAAGATCTTGCCTGCTTCCTTGACGCATGGAATACCATGTCAGTCACTTTGAGACATTTTGCCAGTGAACATTAAGTGTCAAAGACTTGGCAAGACGTGACTCTTGCTCACAAAGAGGAGCTCAGAGTCGAGTAAGGACCTGGCCACAGCCTGCAGAGCACGTGAGGACCTGTGTGGTCACCAGGACCACAGGATTGAGAACCAATTGGCGAAGTTGGTTAGAGCAGGAAAGGAAAGCGTTGTGCCTTGCCAAGGTCAGGAGGGCTTCTCAGAGGAAGTGAACTGACCGTGGGCCCTGATGCATGAGGAAGAGCCCTTAGTCACTGCCCTGATTGGGTATTTGCTGTGGCCCTGCGGCGTGTACAGTGAGGGCAGAGATCAAGGACCAGGGTCAGCATTACACATCTTTCTCCCTCGGGGCAGAACAGGAAAGGGCACTGAGGAGCCTTAGAAGACACAGTGTGTCTGTGTGGGGGTGGAGCCCTGATCAGATCTTGGTGTAAGTCTGACCACATCATAGAGAAAGTGTTGAAATATCTGAAAGGCAGAGTGGTCCGTCTGAGAAAATAACATTAATCAGCAGCGTTGGAATGGAGAGGGGGAACCTAGGCCAGAGAACTGTAACACTCGTTGACCAGTTTGGCCATAGGGAATGCATGTGAATTCAGAAAGGTTACATGTAGCTTGGTGATTGGGTAGAAAGACGATGCAGCCATGGGTAGGTGAGGCCTTCATGAGAGTTTTGAAGTGTCCCCAAGATATCCAAATAAGAAAGTTTAGTAGATCTGTAGAGCCACTGGGATTTAGCCAACAAGTGAAGTTTGGTATCTGAGACCGTCAGCATGCCACAGTTAGGATGCTGTTGGTTGCAAATTACAGAACACCCAACTGAAGCCAACTCCCACAATAAAGGGGTCTGCTCATTCACATCCCTGGAAAATGCAGGGTCCCAGGCGCAGCAGTTTAATTCAGCCGTGCAGCTGTGTCCTCCAAACCCCCGAATGTCCCTGCTCGCTCTCCTGCTTTGTGGGGCTCGCTCTGAGACCGGCCTTCCTCTTGGTGACAAGATGGCTGCAGACCCCGGATTTCCCACCGTCACACCACACCAATCTTCTCTCCTCAAGAGTCTTTCCCAGAATCTAAGCTACTCCTCTTCCAGAGGTCTCCTGCCAACTTCCCTCCTGTCTCACCGAACACTGAACACACGTGCCATGTGCTAATGGATGGCGGGGAGAAAGAGGGGGGACCCCCCCCAGTCAAAGCTCATACCTGATGTGGGGGTGGGGTCGCCTTCCCTTGAAGCGTATTGGCTTTAAGGGAGGAGTGCTGGGTACCCAGTCAGAGGCTGTTGGGGAAGTGCCGTGTTGAAGGGTGTGAATGGGCAGTTGCATGCAGATGTTCATCAGAGGAGAGGAGAAGAGGGTTTGGGTGGAGCTTTGGGGGACAAAAATTCTGACAGGGTGAAGGGTGAGAAGAGGGAGAAAACAGACCTACCTGCATCGCAGGCGAGCACTTCAAGGAGGAAGGGGTGGTCAGGTGATGCACGATAGGTCGATGGATGTTGCAGGTGTCCCTTCCAGGGAACAGTTACCGTGCCTCATGCTGTGACCTAAGCTCACAGTGAAAAACCTGGCTGTTATTGGGCGGGGGAGGGTGTAGAGGTGTGGGGGAGGCAGTTGCCAGCTTGGAGCTTAACTGAGGAGTATTGGCCCCAGTTGGAACCACTCTTTCCCCTTAAAGTGGCCAAGTAGAGAAACTTTGCAAGAAGTGAACTTTCATAACGGCCCTGTTCTCCTGAGCAGAGGCCACAGAGGAGGAAACAGAACCTGAGATTTGGATGCATTTCCCAGAGGGCTGGCTGAGGACACACAAGCAGGCCCGTCTGGCTTTGAAATCCAACCTGTGGGGCGCCAGGCTTTCAGGAGAACCGTTGTCTCATGAAAGATTTAAAATTGGCCGCGTGGGGTTGCTTCCTGTCCTGGGTCCTCGCTGCCTCGGTGGGGCCCGCTCTTACCCTGTGCTTTTGCTCACTCTCCCAGATAAGTACGCGGTTCGCTTCATCCCCCACGAGAACGGCGTCCACACGATCGACGTCAAGTTCAATGGGAGCCACGTGGTTGGAAGTCCCTTCAAAGTGCGCGTCGGGGAGCCTGGACAAGCGGGGAACCCGGCGCTGGTGTCCGCCTACGGCGCGGGGCTTGAGGGGGGCACCACAGGTAACACACTGCCTCCCCCTCTCCTCTTCAGCTGAGCCGGCTCCAGGGACAGAGCCAGGTGGCAGTCTCCAGCCTGTGCGCCTGTCCCCAGGGACACTGGGATGAGGTGCACTTGGGAGGCTCTCGGGCTCACTACCGCGTGCTGTGCCTCAGCTGGCTTCCCCTGCCAAGTTCCCGGGCCGTGGGGCGGGAATGCTGACACGGAGGAACACGGCCCAGCACCGTTCATTCCGAGGGTTTCCTTGCCTGAGCAGAATTCACGATGCATGTAACTGGCCTCCTGGGCGGTCCGTACCCATTAGTGCCTCTAGTGGTCCCCAGGCCCCAGAAACGCACTGAATGGGCAGTAATGCCTGTCACGGTCTGTCTCCTCTTTTGATTCTCTGGTCCTAATGGAGGAGGAGAAAAGTCTGAAGCAGTTGAGGAATTCCGAAGCTTTAGAACTTGTTACGGTTTATTTTTAACCTTTGCTGCAGATGAGACACTTTGGATTGTGAAAAACTTAGGCAGCGACGAGGTGTATAAAGTGAAACGTATTCCATCTCTTTGCGTCTCCTTCCTCCCTCCATCTGGTCCAGGAGGAAACAGGGCTCACAGCTCAGGGGAGGCCCTCGGGGTTGTCTGTCAGTCTTCATTCTTGGTCGCGTGGTTGCTTAGCTGGCTGGTTCACCAGAAAGGTAGACACATACTGTGGTTTTGCTTTTATTTTACAGAAGTAACCTTAATGCGCATATTGTTGTACCGCTTGCTTTTTGCTCTTGACATCTTAAAGAACTCTCCAGGTCAAAACATACCCCACCCCCCCTTGTCATGGCTGCAGTTGGTGTTCAGACGGTGACCCTAGAGGTGGGCGTTGGGTGGTGTCCAGTGCGTGTCCAGCCATGCTCCTCTCCAGGGAAAGGCCAGGCGTGGGCTCTCGGGGACACGGTTTGCATGTGGGTGTTGATTTGGGCCCCGGGGAAGGCCGCCGGTCCCAGTTTCCGGAGTCCCTCGTGTGTGGGCACTGCTCTCAGTGTCCCCCGATGGGGTGAGTGGACAGAGCAGACCCGCCTCCCCGTGGCGAGGGGATGAGTGGCCCCGGTTACCTGGGGGTGAGAGTCCTAAACGGCCCAGGTGCCCTGCTCACAGGCAGGAGAGAGTTGACCCGCTGATGTCCCACCTGGGACTCTGGCCAAACAGTGGCCTCAGCAGAACCACTCGTGGGGGTGGCACAAGTGCCTCTGGACTCCCCGGGCCCATCGGGCTCCACACTGAATGCTGGTCCAGCAGCATGTCCTTTGTTTAAGGCATAGTATGGTTTCAGCCTAAGCGCTGTCCATTGTACAGATGAGGAACGTGCGACTCAGAAGGTTGAGTCACTCCCCAAAGCTTACTTAGCTGCAGAGGGCAGAACCAGGACTCCCCCCAGGCCCCCCCAGGCCCATGCCTCAGAGCCTGTGCCCTTCACTCCTGAGTTTTGCTGCCCCCCCAAACGTCTGGCTCACCCAGGGGCAGAGACTGCACCTGTGGCCCACTCCGCGGTGGTGGTGGGGTCACAAGCCAGGACCCCTGTCCTCCGAGCTGCCGTGGAATGTTTCTCAGGCAGCAGTGCACGCCTTTGGCCCCTGGCAGGCCACCCGCCGTCGGAGCCCAGGTGGGGTCCTCCTGGTACTTGGAGCCACCGCAGGCCTTGGCCCGGGCCCCACAGCAGCCACTGAGGTCTCCTGCGGCCGCCAGCAGCCACCTCTGCCTCCTGCTGGGTCGCACCTGCTGTGGCGGGGCCTCTGTGCTTCCCCTTGGCTGTTCACGGGCCTTCTCGGGAGCTCTGGTTTCAGGCTGTGTTTTCCAAGCGCTGGATGCCGCTGAGAGGAGCTGGTCTAGGGAGACTCCCAGCCGGGCAGGAGAGGCACAGAGCACGCCTGTTTCAAACCCTGAGTAAATATTGCTCTTGTCAAGGGGAAGGCGTCTTGTTTTCCTAGCCCTCCTGCTCCCAGCCTTTCCCCAAATGCCCGTCCCAGGGTTACACAGCTGCAGTGTGCACGGAATGAAAAGGTGGCTGTGCTCGCCGCCCGAGGGCCTGGCGGCCTCACCTTCGGGACAAAGCAAACGTCCCTGTGTTTTCAGGGGTGGGCTTGCTGGATCTTTGGGCCCGAACCTTAAACGGTCCGTTCCGCAGGTTTGGGAGCAGGGCCTGTGGAGAGTCGGGCAGGGACTGCTGCAGGGAGTGGAGAGGCTGGGAGGCAGACCGAGGCTGCCTGGGTGTGAGCGCAGCGTCCCGAGGAAAAGCTCCAGGAGCCCCAGTGGGCAGGACCAGGGAGCCCCTTCCCTCCTCGCCCGCCTCGAAACACATGACAGCCACGGGAACTCGGCTGTGCGTGCGGGCTGCCCGGGATGTTCGGGGTGCCAGTGGTCAGCTGGAGGCAGTGGTGAGGGGGCTCCTGCGTGGGGATCCTTTCTCCTGTCTTCTCTCGGGCATGTGCGTCCGCCTCACGTTGGACAGAGCTCCTGTTTAAATCTCCACGGTGGAGAACCAAGATGGCGGCATAGGTTAACACCGGAGTTTGCTGCTTTGAACAACTACTTCAAAAGTGAAACTAAAACACGGAACGGACATCACCCAGAACCCCAGGAACGCTGGCTGAGTGGAAGTCCTACAACTAGGAGGAAAGAGAAACGCATACGGACACTCAGAGGAGGCGCAGTGCTGAAGTCAAATTCTGAGGTGCGGAGTGCGCAGAGCGGGCTGGCAGCGGAGGGCGCGGTTGGCGTTTTCAATCGGGAGGGAGTCGCAGACTCTGAGCTCCAGATACAGGCGAGTCTTTAGGGACCCAGACTCAAACGGGAGAGGCGGGACTGTCTGGCTTCCGTCAGAGCGAGTGCAGCTTTCTCTCCGAGCTTTGCAGCAGGGTGCTGGGACTCAGAGAGGCAGAGCCCCTGGGGACAGGACTGAGAGCCGCCATAACTGCTCTCTCCAGCCCACCCTGTTGATCCTGTGCGACCCGCCCCGCCCAAGCCCTGCACAGAGGCATTTGCCGGATAGCCTCAGGCAAAGGCTAGATTAGCACCTCCCTAGAGGACAGAAGTTCTCTCACCGCTGACACAGCTGATTCTCATAGCCACTTGTCCTGGAGGTCAAACCCTCCCTGGAATTAGCTACAACAATCAAGATTTATCTATAAGACTGCGAACAAAGACCACTAGGGGGCGCACCAAGGAAGCATAACAAAATGCGGAGACAAAGAAACAGGACAAAATTGTCAATGGAAGAAATAGAGTTCAGAACCACACTTTTAAGGTCTCTCAAGAACTGTTTAGAAGCTGCCGATAAACTTAATGAGATCTACACGAAAACTAATAAGACCCTCGATCTTATATTGGGGAACCAACTAGAAATTAAGCACACACGGACTGAAATAACGAATATTATACAGACGCCCGACAGCAGACCAGAGGAGCGCAAGAATCAAGTCAATGATTTGAAATGCGAGGAAGCAAAAAACACCCAACCGGAAAAGCAAAATGAAAAAAGAATCCAAAAATGCGAGGATAGTGTAAGGAGCCTCTGGGACAGCTTCAAGCGTACCAACATCAGAATTATAGGGGTGCCAGAAGATGAGAGAGAGCAAGATATTGAAAACCTATTTGAAGAAATAATGACAGAAAACTTCCCCCACCTGGTGAAAGAAATGGACTTACAGGTCCAAGAAGCGTGGAGAACCCCAAACAAAAGGAATCCAAAGAGGACCACACCAAGACACATCATAATTAAAATGCCAAGAGCAAAAGATAAAGAGAGAATCTTAAAAACAGCAAGAGAAAGAAACTCAGTTACCTACAAGGGAATACCCATACGACTGTCAGCTGATTTCTCAACAGAAACTTTGCAGGCCAGAAGGGAGTGGCAAGAAATATTCAAAGTGATGAATACCAAGAACCTACAACCAAGATTACTTTATCCAGCAAAGCTATCATTCAGAATTGAAGGTCAGATAAAGAGCTTCACAGATAAGGAAAAGCTAAAGGAGTTCATCACCACCAAACCAGGATTATATGAAATGCTGAAAGGTATCCTTTAAGAAGAGGAAGAGGAAGAAAAAGGTAAAGATACAAATTATGAACAACAAATATGCATCTATCAACAAGTGAATCTAAGAATCAAGTGAATAAATAATCTGATGAACAGAATGAACTGGTGATTATAATAGAATCAGGGACATAGAAAGGGAATGGACTGACTATTCTTGGGGGGGAAAGGGGTGTGGGAGATGTGGGAAGAGACTGGACAAAAATCGTGTACCTATGGATGAGGACAGTGGGTGGGGAGTGAGGGCGGAGGGTGGGGCGGGAACTGGGAGGAGGGGAGTTATGGGGGGGAAAAAAAGAGGAACAAATGTAATAATCTGAACAATAAAGATTTAATTAAAAAAAATAAAAAAAATAAATCTCCACGGTGCCATGTTCTAGCCTCCACTTCCTTCCCATAAAATGGGAATAACGAGGGAGCCCACCAGGCAGGCTCTCCCAGGTCCCTCTGGGCCTCTGATTCCTTATTTCCCTTTCCCACCGCATCTTCCCTGCCCTCGGGCCGCGCAGCCAGGAGGAACCGAGATTTCTCCGGAATGGCGCAGCTTGTTGAAAAGGGTGGGGCTCCTTCCCGCAGCCAGGCCTTCTCCACGTGGAGTCTCTCCCTGTCGTCTTCATCTGGCAGCTCCTTCCTAGGATGCTGTCCCGTGCTCGTCACCACCCGCCCCCCACAGCCGCTGCAGCAGCGGCTGCCTGAGGGGCTTCAAGGCGGCGCAGTTTAGATGCAGGGTTGAAGTGGGGGGCAGGGTGCTGGGTGGGGGAGTGCTGGGACCAGAGCCTCGAGAGCTTCCAGAAACAGCTGGGTTGTGTTGGGGAATTGCATGATAGCAGCTCCTTTGTTTTATTGATAACCAGAACAATCATTCTTTCTCTGGCCTGGGAGCTGTAATTAAACCAAAATAGTTCCCAGCTGGGACACGTCCAGGGCTCTAGAGAAAGCACAGCCCTGCATGGGGCTGCTATGCCAGGGACAGCCCATAGAGGGCACTGTGGCAGGGGCACAGCTGGTGTCTGGCCCCCAAGTGGCCCTCACAGACCACTCATCCCCTCTAGACTGGAAAGAGGCCTGGGGGTGGGGAGGCTGCTGCCATCGCCATCGGTGGCACTCCTGCCCAGCTTGCCTTCTGTTGTACCCGTCTGTGCAGGAGGTTCTCATGGGCCGGGCAAGAGGTAGAGTGTCCTAGGGCTGCACTAGGGCATCCAAGGCAGCCACACTGTCCACCCAGTGGCCAAGAGCTGGGCCTGGGCTCCGAGCTGCGCAGACTGCTCAGATGCCCCTCTCACCGTAGCTCTGGTTGGCAGGAGCTGAGCCTCCGAGTCCTGTTAGCACCTGAACTGCGATGGGGCTCAGTTAGCCTCCGCTGCTGTGCCGGTCCTGTTCCTGTGGCCAGTATTATTCATGGCAAAGGAGGGGTGGCAGATCCTAGTGGCTGCTGCGGTCTCCAGGGTGGTGTCTGGGTCAGGGAGCCCGTAGAGGAAGGAGGAGGCGCTGACTCCTTGGCTTCCCTGAGTCCACACAGAGGAGGCAGGAAAGGTCAGAGGGGCCCACGCCTCCCCGCGCCCCTGGAGGCAGAGCTGGACAGCATGTCAGGCTCACAATGACCCTCAGACCTTTCGCCCATAGCCGCCTCTCGTGCCCAGAGGAGAGGACAGGGTGTCCAGGCAGGGTGTGCTGGTGGGCGAAATGTCAGCCACACTCCTGCCTGGAGTTGCCAACCCCAGGGCCTGAGGTGCTCTGTGCCAGGAGTTCAAAGCTAGTAGTGGTGGGTTCCCATGCCGCCAAGGTGACCCTACTTTGAGGGATCCTGTGTGTGCCCCTGCCACTGCTTCAGTGCCCCCGGGAGAGCTCCCCAAACCCTACCCCCGTCGTCCCTCCAAACCATCCACATGATCTTGACTCCCACCTCCTTTCTCCCAGGTATCCAGTCTGAATTTTACATCAACACCACCAGAGCAGGGCCGGGGACGTTATCCGTCACCATCGAAGGCCCGTCCAAGGTTAAAATGGATTGCCAGGAAACCCCAGAAGGCTATAAAGTCATGTACACCCCCATGGCCCCTGGGAACTACCTGATTGGCGTCAAATACGGTGGGCCCAACCACATCGTGGGCAGTCCCTTCAAGGCCAAGGTGACAGGTAACCAGATACCTTTGAAATGATCCCCCCCCCAAATCCTTTGTCGAAATATCAACAGAGCTGCTTGATCGCAGAAACCGGATGATTTTAAATACGTTGAATCTACTTTGAATCCTGATTGTAAAGAGGTGGTAGGGCCCTGTGTGGCTCAGTTGGTTGGCGTGTTGTCGATTCCCAATCGGGGCACATACCCAGGTTGCAGATTCAATCCCCAGTTGGGCCACATGCCAGAGGCTACTGATTGATTTCTCTCTCTCTCCCCCTTCCTCTCTCTAAAAATCAATCTAAAAAAAATAAGAAATGGTAGGACAGGTAGAGGGGGGTGCATGTTTGAAACGTGCAAAATAAGTAGGTAGAACGGGAGGGCAGAAGTTTAAAAAACGTGTTAGATGGATTCTGCCTCTAACAGAAAAAAGAAATGTTTACATATTTGAAATCTTATGTATTTGTTTAAATCAGGGTTTAAAAAAAAAAATCACCCCGATCATTTCCCTTCACTTTAAAAATAATTAAAAGTCTTTATTAAATTTATAAAAATGTGCTTCCTTCAGAACACTGGAAAAAATACCAAACAGTAAAATCACCTCACAGCCTCCATCAAGGTAACCACCATAAGTGTTGTGGTAAAGTCCTCCCACATGCCTCTCTCTGCTCACTGCTATATGAATAGCATAGGTTCACTGCAGAAAAACTAAAGATTCGGACAGGAGAATCGTCAGCTCCCGTGCAGAGAGAACCATTTTTTATATTTTGTTATGTCCTTGCAGACTTCTCCACTGCTTATCCCTATATGCTCTACAGTGTAGAGCCTACACTGCCCCACTACAGTGTAAGTCTACAGGGTAGAGCCTACCCTGCCACACTACAGTGTAAGTCTACAGGGTAGAGCCTACCCTGCCACACTACAGTGTAAGACTACAGTGTAGGGTCTACCCTGCCACACTACAGTGTAAGTCTACAGGGTAGAGCCTACACTGCCACACTACAGTGTAAGTCTACAGGGTAGAACCTACACTGCCACACTACAGTGTAAGTCTACGGTGTAGAGCCTACACTGCCACACTACAGTGTAAGTCTACAGGGTAGAGCCTACCCTGCCACACTACAGTGTAAGTCTACGGTGTAGAGCCTACACTGCCACACTACAGTGTAAGTCTACGGTGTAGAGCCTACACTGCCACACTACAGTGTAAGTCTACGGTGTACAGCCTACACTGCCACACTACAGTGTAAGTCTACGGTGTAGAGCCTACACTGCCACACTACAGTGTAAGTCTACAGGGTAGAGTCTACACTGCCACACTACAGTGTAAGTCTACGGTGTAGAGCCTACACTGCCACACTACAGTGTAAGTCTACAGGGTAGTCTGCACTGCCACACTACAGTGTAAGTCTACAGTGTAGAGCCTACACTGCCACACTACAGTGTAAGTCTACGGTGTAGAGCCTACACTGCCACACTACAGTGTAAGTCTACGGTGTAGAGCTTACCCTGCCACACTACAGTGTAAGTCTACAGGGTAGAACCTACACTGACACACTACAGTGTAAGTCTATAGTGTAGAGCCTACACTGCCACACTACAGTGTAAGTCTGCAGTGTAGTCTACACTGCCACACTACAGTGTAAGTCTGCAGTGTAGTCTACACTGCCACACTACAGTGTAAGTCTACAGTGTAGAATCTACACTGCCACACTACAGTGTAAGTCTACAGTGTAGAGTCTACACTGCTACACTACAGTGTAAGTCTACAGTGTAGAGCCTACACTGCCACACTACAGTGTAAGTCTACAGGGTAGAGTCTACACTGCCACACTACAGTGTAAGTCTACAGTGTAGAGCCTACCCTGCCACACTACAGTGTAAGTCTACAGTGTAGAGTCTACACTGCCACACTACAGTGTAAGTCTACGGTGTAGAGTCTACACTGCCACACTACAGTGTAAGTCTACGGTGTAGAGCCTACACTGCCACACTACAGTGTAAGTCTACAGTGTAGAGTCTACACTGCCACACTACAGTGTAAGTCTACAGTGTAGAGTCTACACTGCCACACTACAGTGTAAGTCTACAGTGTAGAGTCTACACTGCCACACTACAGTGTAAGTCTACAGTGTAGAGCCTACACTGCCACACTACAGTGTAAGTCTACGGTGTAGAGCCTACACTGCCACACTACAGTGTAAGTCTACAGTGTAGAGCCTACCCTGCCACACTACAGTGTAAGTCTACAGTGTAGAGTCTACACTGCCACACTACAGTGTAAGTCTACAGTGTAGAGTCTACACTGCCACACTACAGTGTAAGTCTACGGTGTAGAGCCTACACTGCCACACTACAGTGTAAGTCTACAGTGTAGAGTCTACACTGCCACACTACAGTGTAAGTCTACAGTGTAGAGTCTACACTGCCACACTACAGTGTAAGTCTACAGTGTAGAGTCTACACTGCCACACTACAGTGTAAGTCTACAGTGTAGAGCCTACACTGCCACACTACAGTGTAAGTCTACGGTGTAGAGCCTACACTGCCACACTACAGTGTAAGTCTACAGTGTAGAGCTATGTATAGGGATAAGCAGTGAGTCTACCCTGCTGATACTCAGGGTGCTTTATGTAAACGGAAACTGTGGCTTCTAAAGGGAGGGGGGAAGGTTTCCAGGCTGGAACCTAGTTAGTTGTGTGGGGCAAGACCCGGGGGTTGGGGAGGGGGGTGGGGAGGTTAGAAGACATTATGGGTGTGAGTTGGGGAAGTGGTGGCTTTTGGATCCAGGTGTTGGGGTGTGGGGGCACTTTCCTCCTCTGGCTGAGGGACCCACTTGATCTGGTCATTCATGCCCTCCTCCCTCCCTTTCATGTCCTAGGCCAGCGTCTGGTCAGCCCCGGCTTGGCCAACGAGACCTCGTCCATCCTGGTGGAGTCGGTAACCAGGTCCTCAACAGAGACCTGCTACAGCGCCATCCCCAAGGCATCCTCAGACGCCAGCAAGGTGACCTCCAAGGGGGCAGGGCTCTCGAAGGCCTTCGTGGGCCAGAAGAGCTCCTTCCTGGTGGACTGCAGCAAAGCCGGTAGGCAGCCTGGCCCTGCTCCGGGAGGGGGGGGGCGGGGGGCGGGGGCCAGCAGCTGGGCACCACCTCTGCTTTCGTCTTCCCTGCTCCAGTCTGCAGTGCCCACCCTCCCATGTAACCCAGCCATTTGCAAGTAACTGTGCTTATTACCTTATTCTTTTGTACTTAGTATTTTTAAAGGATTTTCCTCTTGAGTTTTTTCTGCCCCTAATTCCTTCAAACTTAATAGCAATTTGGACTTGGGTATTTGTTTGGGTGTCAGTGGTGAGTTGGCTGGGTTCTGGCATCGAGCACATCTGGCTGGAAACCTGGCTGGTTCCACCACTCACTCATCCCTTCCTCCTTCCTCCCTCCCTTCCTCTCTTCCTTCCTTAAATGCCATGTGACCATGGGAAACTTACTAAATCTCTTTCTAAAAGTCAGTTTTCTCTTCTCTAAAATAGGAATAATAGTACCTTCCATAAAGTTCTTATGAGAATAACAGATCGGAACAATCTACACCTACAGGGACAACCCTTATTATGTGCCAAGGGCTTCACAGCATACTCCTCCCCATGAGGCTGGTGCTAGTGTCGCCCCTGTTTCCGGATGGACGGGGAAGCTCAGACAGGGAGAGGTGAAGTTCTATGTCCAAGGTCACCCGGCTAGGAAGCGCAGGGCAGGGATTTGAACCCACAGTGTTGGGCTCTGTGAGGCCTGCTCAGAACCCCACACTCCCACCTCTCAGTCCCCAGCTTCATCTTAGAAGCTCAGCAGGCGGTAACTGGTATCATTCCGCTGGCTCCCTTCTGGTCCTCTGCCTTCTGGGGTTCATCCTCACGTAATAACCACCTCCCTCTGCCTCTCAGGTTCCAACATGCTGCTGATCGGGGTGCACGGGCCCACCACCCCCTGCGAAGAGGTCTCCATGAAGCACGTGGGCAGCCAACAGTACAACGTCACCTACGTCGTGAAGGAGAAGGGGGAGTATGTCCTGGCCGTGAAGTGGGGAGAGGAACACATCCCCGGCAGCCCCTTCCACATCACGGTGCCTTAAACGCCTGCTCGTCAAATCCCGGGAGGTGCTTCAGGTGGTTGCTTTTGTTGCTTGTTTATAACTCGATTTTTTTTTTTTTTTACAAAGTCCTCCGGCCTGTTTGTGGGTCTGAAACCCCGTCCCGAAAACATTGCCATTCTAAAGTGCCTTCAGAACGAAATCCTAGACTTGACTCATTGGGGACGCGTTGGGGACACTGGGGAAATGCAAGCTCGAGCGGTGGGCTGAGCAAATCTGACCTCTTGTGGCGCAGATCGTCCCCTGCAGACAGACCAAGAACACGGGCAAGGCTGGTGTTAGACACACAACCGGGTACCAGCTTATGAAACCAGACAGGGACGAGGGGCAGGGGAAAGAGGGGCCCTAGCTTAGGTTGTTGTTTAGAAAAGTAGACGGCTTGAAACCAGCTTCCTCTCGTCCAGTGCTCACCCCATGTAAGAAAAGGCTACTAGGTGGGCACGTTGCTTTGACCACTCGTTCCCACCCCACGCTGCTCTGTGGCCTTTTTACCACGCGGTGGCCGACTGGCCTGGAGGGGTTCCCGCCGCCTCTCCCTCATCTGCTGATCATTTCCCTGCAAAGTCCGGACGTGTGACCATCTTGGCAGCCATGTTTTGTTCTTGCTTTTAAAGTCTGATGAGTCTTGGTCTGACGAACGTCTGCAGTGACAAGCAGCCCCCCACTTGCCAAAGACCCCTTTTTGTAACCAACACTAGCCCTTGTGCTTAACACACACTCCAGCCACTTGCCAGTCTGATGAGCTTTACCAACGCGTTCCCGGTGGCCGTGAGGGGTCCGCGTGTCAGCGGAAGTCATCACGCGACACAACCCAGCCCAGTCTGTCTCGGGGGCCACTTTTTCTGGAAAATAGTTATAGATAGGAAAGAAGGAAACTCCTGCCAGCCTTTGGTCTGAGTCAGGGACCCGTCGAGCGGGGTGGACAGCAGCTCATCGCTGGTCCTTCACTGTTTGGCAGAAATAGCAAAAGGTGTGTATTTGGCCCTGGCCCCGTGTCATCCAGATGGTATTTGGAAAGCAACATGCAGGTGCAAGATTCCACAAACGGGGTGTAAGGCCTTGTGCACCCCTTCCTGCACCCCCGCTTTGGACTAAAGCTAAAGCGTCAGGGACTGGCTGGCGGCAGGGCCCGCTGTGGAGTGTGGTTGGGCAGGCAGACCCTCCTGGTTGCTGCTCAGTCCTCAGGAAGTGGCACTGTGGCTGAAGTGCCTCCGTGGGTGGGGCGGGGCCCGGGTGGGGGACCTGCACCGAGGGATCGCAGCTGGGGGCCAGTGTTGGCAAACGCCCAACGTTCGAAACTGGAGCGGCCTGAAGCCTCATGTGAAAGGACCACAGGCCTCGTAAACTGGGACAAGGAAGCGAAACTGGAATCAAATGCCGACTGTAAATTGTATCTTATAACTTATTAAATAAAATGTTTGCTCCTTAGAGCTCAGTCTGGTAAATGGTTGGAGCCTGACCTGCCCCTCCAATCCCTGGCCAATAGCACACAGATGAGCTGCTTGTTTTGACCAGGAGCCTGGCCTCCTTTGCAGGGGGAGGCCTAGCTTCTCCCTGAGCCTCGGAGGGAATTTACCCAGACAGGGCCCGCCCGAGGGTGTGGGATGCTGGAAGGGGGTGTGCGGGCCCTGACCCCGCCACACAGCCTCCTGTGGAGGTTTGCTGGGACTTGCCCTGAGTAAGAATCCCACATAGGAAACCCACCTAGGTGAAGGCTGTGGATTTAAAAAGAGCAAAAAAAAAAAGCCTCTCCTACCTACGCGAGCAGCCCCATTGTCGGGAATTTATTCAAACAGAAAACAGTGCCACCTGTCATCCCACTGCCCGTGGACAGCGGGGCTCGGATCTGGTGCTACAGCCGTCCCTCTCGTCCCTCTCCCTCTGCTGCTCCTTCCTGCTGCGGGTGTCGCGACCTCCATGCCTCCTCCTCCCCTTACGGCAGTTTTGTGACACCATTTTACAGCGACAGCACTAGCTCGGGCTGCAGTGACATGTCTGCACTCTCCAGGTTCCCTTGAGGCAGACCCTGGGTCCCTACCAGTTTGTCCTCCAGAGCGGGGCTGCCTCCCTGGTGACACCTGCAGGAGCAGTGGCCGTGGTGATGGGAAGTCCCAGCTGCCCCCCACCCCATCCCTCACCTCCATTGGAGTTGAGGGGTGGAAGGAAAGGTGTGGAGAAAAGACTCTGGATCCTTCCCTGTGTCTCTTCCTGACACCCCTTTGTTGATGAGGGTGGCGATTAGTTGACGTCTGACAGGTGGGAGGGGAGGAGGGTCTGTCCTGCCCCTTCTGGAGGGAGCAGCCTAGCCTGTGGGCCCGGACTCCCGACAAGGTCTGTGGCCTTCGAGGGGTGCAGGCTTTGCCCAGGGGGTCTGGACAGGCCACAGTAGGCTGGGCTTGTCCCCAGGGGAGCACAAGGCAGAGCCACTGGTCTCTACCTGGTTGGAGCCGGGCGGGTTCAGGAGGCAGCGTTATCAGGTGGCAGGGTGGACTTTTCATCAGGCACCTTAGGCTGGAACAGTGGCTCAGCCACCCACCGTGGGGCTCGGGGAGGCTGCTTCACTCAGAGGGCGCCCCCCCGGGCGGTTGGGGGGTCACATGAAATCCCACGGGGAGCGGTGAGTCTCAGCCACCGCTGTCTGCTGCCGTGACTGCCTCCTACACGGCGGGGCCTGGCGGTCCCCTGCCGGTTACTTCAAAGACATCCCGGTGGAACCTGTGCACTGTGGTCAGCAGCTAGAGCCCCGGGCAGCTCTTATCTGCACCTGGACTGGCTGCTATGGGAACCGGCTGTTGTTCGTACAAACACCGTGAAAACTGCAACTTAACCCTGGACAGGCCGGTGCCAGACCCTTCCTCACTCACTGGTCCACTGGGCCCTGTCCTGCCAGGACCATCACTCGTTAGTGGCGAAGGAGGTTAGGCAGACGCCAGGTGGACCCTGCCCTGTCGACACCAGATGCCTGCCTCCTCATCATCCAGTTTCCTCTGAAACCCAGGGCCGCACTCATCAGCAAGGCTGCCAAGAAGAGGAAACATTTAATTAACATGTCTCTTTTCGATGCGCTTGTAAACACTCTGGCCCAGGACCACATGTCTAGTCTTAAGACTTCAAAGGGGCCTTGAAAGCCACATTTTGATGAGTTTGGTGTAAAATGAATCCGGCGCATAGGGATTTAATTTCCCTTGAAAACTGCACAGCCTGAAAAATTAGCAAAATGAGTTAATTTTGCTAATGGCAAAAATGAGTGCTCAATTCTTGTCCACCCCCCAAGTGTGTATTTTGAAATGGGGGAACAAGATCGTTAATTTCAGTGCCCCTTGGCCTTCGTGCGACCGGATGGAAGCAGGGGGTTCTGGGAAAGGAGTGGATCAGTCCAGGTCTCCCTTAAGGTGTGGGGGAGGGGCTTTGGAATCAGGGGAGTCCGCTCATGAAAACTCTCCCAGAACACATCTTGTTTAGCTCATTTGTTTTCTCCTCACAATAGCAAATCACAGCTCTCAGAGGGAGTAAAAATGTCATATCGCTCAAGGCAAGCTTGAGTTTGATTTTTCCCCCTGGCTTTGTCCCAAGGATGCTGCCCAAACACTTGGTGGGAGGAATCGTTTTAAACAAAAGGATCCTTTTGCTTCGTGATAAGGCTTTTGTCTGGGCCCCTGAGCACACAGGGAACCAGCGTATGTGCAAGGAATTTAGGGTGGCCCACACCCCACACCCCTCTTTCTCAAGAGTCCCAGCAGGCAGGCCGGGGATGGGGAATTTACAAGCCTGACTCATGTGGCTCGCGTCCAAGGGTGTTTCGCATTCTGGACTTGCTTATCTCCCCGGACAAAGCTGAGATGAAAGAACCCGTGAGCCTTTTATTGCCCACATGACACCCTCTGCCATGACCACCGCCTTCCCAAGGCACCAGACGCTTCTCCCTGTTGGCGTGGACATTCTTAGGGCAAAACTGGCAGGTGATCTCAGAGGAGGAAACCCTGGCAGAGGTGCCAAGCCCCGGAAATGCCAGCTTCGGGCCCAGCTACAAGCAACCAGTGCAAGTAGCAGCAGAAAAACCTGGTGCACGAGCTATGGGGGGAAAAAAGAGGAACAACTGTAATAATCTGAACAATAAAGATAAAAAAAAAAAAAGAAGAAAGAAAGAAAAACCTGGTGCACGAGAAACGCTCAGAAAGCGCTGGGTCGAACGCTGCAGGTTCACGTCTGGATCCCAGTCCCAGCTCTGCCGCCAGCTCTGTGCCTCGGTGCCCTCATCCATCAAGTGGAAAAATAATGGGAAACTTACAGTCTAAGGTTAACCTCTAGAAAGATCCTACCACACAACCACACCCCCACTGGCTGGGCAAACCACTCCCCACCCAGAGCTGCTGGGAGAGGGGCTGCCTGAGTACTGGGGAGACTTGGCTCCCCAAGACAGAGTGGAAGGGGTACCCAACGAGGGGTGTGGCTTGTAGGGCAGCCATTTAGCTGGTGGTTACAAGCACGGGCCCTGCCACGGCCTCCAGCAGATCACTGACCCTCACAGGAGAACAGTGCCTGGTTCTCTCTCCAATAAACTGGGCAGTGGGACCTACTCCGTAGTGTTTGAGGATGAAGACATATGCATGTGAAGAGCAGTGTCCATCCTGTACATGGTCAGTTCACAAAATCACAACAATGCATGGAAGGTGCCTAGAGGAGGCTCCCCACCGAGAGCTTAAGCCCAGGAGGGGCTGTGAGGGACAGTGAGCACTGCGTCCTGGAGAGCCAGTGACAGCCCCAGGCTTGGGTTGGGGTGGAGCCTTACCAGTGGGCGGGGTGGGCCAGTGACAGAACCGCAGCTAGGCGGGCTGTTGGGGGTGTGGCCAGAAAGGTGGGAGGGTGCCCAGCTCCCACCCCAGCCTCCCCCGGTTTCCCAGCTTCAGTGTCCCCTTTCCTCAGCACAGGCGAGGCCAGAGACAGGCCTGGGGCTGACCCCACACCTGCCCAGGGGTTGTTGATGGGTTTTACATGGGTCACTAAAGAAAATTATCGTCGCGAATGACATTAACGCTAGGCACTTAGGATTATCTTCATTTTACAAGGGAGTTCGCAGGAGCTCAGAGAGTTTAAGAGGGCTGCCTGACATCACACAGGCAGTAACTACCAAGGCTGTGCTAAAACCCGGGGGCCTACATGTAGGAAGCGGGCATGAAGCCCAGCGCAGCGCGCAGGGGTCTGCACGGCGTGGGGCCCAGAATCCGGAGGCGGCTCTCCCTGCGGACCGCCGGCTGCCCTTGGGCCCGTTGGAAGGCAGCACTTTGGGGGCGCTTCTCTGCTCCCTCCCACTCCCCTCCCCTCCTGGGGAGCCTGACCATCCTGCAGGGGAGCCGGTGGTCCCCCGCCTGCTCTGTCTGCTTGTCCGCCAAGTGGCGGGGAGGTCGGCTGCCCAGCGGTCGTTGCCATGGTGACCGCCAGGGGTCGCCTTGGACACGCAAACTGCGGCACCCAGCGCAGCCCTTGGGGCGGAAGGCGCAAGGTCACCAAAGCCCAGAGAAGGGGACACCCACTGCTGCCCTCTGCGCTCTCGGCACCTGGACTTACCAGCCTGGGGGCGGGGGCGGCCTGGGCCAGGGAGGCTTTCTGGAGTTCAGGGATCGGCCCCGCCCCCGGGCCCTGCCACCGCTCAGCCCGGCAACTACCGACTTTCTCCCTCCCTCCTTCCCCACCACCAGCTGCCACAGAGCTAAGGTGCAGCGCCCTACCCACCGTGAGCCTTTTTCTAAGCACCTGCCTGTGCCAGGCAGCACCCCAGAGGTACAGATCCGGCGTGGAGGCGGGCGGGGCTCAGAGGCGCAAGCTCCCCGAAGCCTAGACATTTTGTGGTTTTGTTCGCTCGCAGCTCCTGGCACACAGGAGGCCCTCAGTCTGGAAGGAATGGTGCTCACAGCCAGGTTTTTAAAGCCTGGATTAAAACGGTGTTTGCACAATTCATCAGTGACCACCGTGATGGAGACTGCAGACCCAGGTTGTCCCACTTAACCAGCTGGCGCTCAATTTCCCAGACTTCCTCAGAGCCCTCATTCTACAGGTGGGAGCACCGAGGCCCAGAGGACAGTCCGGGCAGCTGTGTCCTTCCTCGCCTTTCAGAAGGGGGTCCCATCTGTACGTCTTCTCCCACGCTGCCTGGCTCCCTCGGGTCCATAGTTCAGGTCTCAGTCAAAGGACACTTCCTCTGGGAAGCCTTCCCTGACCAGCCTCCCTCTCCTGCCTCCCCTTCTACCCACCCCGTGCTGCGTCTCTCTCCCCTTCTGCACTGTGAAAGCCTGTCCCTCCTCATCTACCTGTAGTGCCTGGCTCTGTGCCTGCTCAAAAGCAAACGAATGTTTGTGGAATGAATAGGTGAGAGCTCAACCTGCAGAGTGAAAAGGTGAGTGGTACTCACCTCCTCCTCACTGGCTCTCACCCCTGGAGGGCCCTGGTCAGGGGCAGAGGGTGCTGCGGAGTCCTGGTGGGTCCTCCTCGGCCCCACCCTGCCTGTGCCCCTCCCATGGTGCTTGCCACACTCCACGGTAGAGTTTGTGTTTGTAATACATGACATGGGTTTTCCCCGAGTGAGCATGTACTGTTGTTGAGCTCAGTTTCCTCATCTGGAAAAGCGAGTTAAGCCTGGTAGTGAGTCGCTGTGAGGATTAAGTGAAATCCCTCAGGAAAACCCCAGCTCAGGGCCTGGCACAGAGGTACCACCACATACCAACCTCATGCCCTGGAGCAGGCCCAGCCTTGCCCTAAGCCTCCATTTCCCCATCTGAAAAGGAGGCTCTGAAAGCCCCGTAATCGAGGGGTGATTTAAAGTGTGTGGAGCACGGCTGGTGCCAGGCAGGTACTTGCTGGACAACCGCCGCTGACACTCAGGGAGGGCTGCTCTATGTCAGGCACGGCCCAACTTGTGATGCACTGGCCTAATGCCGTTCCCTCAATGCTGAGGGTCCTTTCCACGCTCCTCTGGATGTGCCAATGAGGCCGTGCAGCTGTGGAGTGGCAGAGCTGTGTCTAGGAGTTGGCACCCAGAGTTGCCATGGCAACCCCCCATCCCCAGCCATGTGTCCAGAGCTTCCTGAGGGAGGACACTAGGCCTCTCTCTGGACCCCCTGGGATGCCTGGTGGATAGTAGGTGTACACTGAGGTTTGCTAAATGGAACAGAGGCAATGGCTCCCCATGCATCACCCCAAGACCCCTGAGCCCTGAATCCCTCCGGGGCAAGCACCCTGGGTGGGCTGTGGTGGCTTTGCTCCCTTTTCCAGCCTGGTCTCTCCTGCAGCCTATGAATGGCCCCAGTCCCCGCTATGCTCAGCCCCTCCTCTCCAGCAGGACCTTAGCAACCCAGGCCTCATTGGCTTTACGTATCCTTGGAGACAAGACACCAAGCGTGCAAACACAGGCCAGAGAACTGTGGGCAGAGTGTTTCCAACCTCCCTGCCATGAGGGATCTGTTCACCTTCCAGAACCAAGCCTGCTGGGAGGAGCGCCTCAGGAAGGAGGCTGCCGCCCGAGCCGCCTGGAAGGTCAACCATGGCCACAAGTACCCCAGGGAGAGGTCCCTGCCCAGGAAGCGGCTCCAGCAGGCCCTCCTCCACTCAGCCCCGGGCGTGGGGTCCTTGCCTGCCACCAGCTCCCCTGACAGAAGGACCGGATTGCCAGAGACCCAGGGGGTCAGGGCCCAGCCGTCCGGGACAGTGGGAGTCCCGGAGGCCCAAAGAGCAACTCGGGAGCCCGCAGGCCAGACCAAACGAGGGAGCCTGGAAATGAGGCGGGTGCCCTCGAGCACCCGGCAGCTGCTCTTCCAAGGCCTCTCCCACGACGGCCAAGGCCGGGCCTTGTACCTCCGGGAGCGGAACCGAAAGAAGCCAGCGGAGAAGTTTTGGTATCCCGTCTTATCCTCCTGGGAGTACGGCTGGCACGTGGGTAAGGGCCACCACCTCTTGCCATTCCAGGCCTTTGCAGGCAGCCTGGACCCCTCCCCAGCCTCGTGCTTCATCCCCCCTCCCTCACCAGCACGCCCTCCTGGCTCACTCCCTCTGAGCAGGCAGGCACCTCCACTCTTCCAGGCCTTTGCACATCTGGTGTGTCTGCCTGGAATGTTCCTCCTGCCCCTCTCTCTGCTGGCTAACTTTCCTATGTCACCACCTCTGGGAAGCCTTCTGAGAGTCCTCCAGGCAGCTTTTTGAGTCTGCAAAAGCCCTGGGCCCACTGTGTCACCATTCCTTGAATATGCATCTGGTCTGGTGAGCCCTCTGGGTTCCAGGATTTCATAGGTAACTTTATTAATGTCCTCCCAGCTCCCAGCTTGGGGCTGGTACTCAGTGACATTGGAATGAATATAGCCTAGGGAAGGAGGGCTCCGTTTGGAATCAGGGAGTGTGAGTTCAAGTCCTGGAGGAGGAGGGGCGGTAGCTCAGCCTTGGGCAGGATCCTGGAGGTGCTCACATGGAGCACTGGGCCAGGTGGGGTGCCACTAGACTGGGGGAGCAATGCGATGAGGGGTAAGTGAGTGTGGGGTAGGGATGGGGATAAAATAGGTAACAATTGGAATGGCCTGGGTGCCATCCATCAGGCCACATCCTGGCACTTGAGCCAAAGCAGGGCCTCCAGGTTGCCATGCTGTGCCAGGCGTGCCCGCTAGTTATTGGTCCTCGGGAGGAGTGGGTCCTCTGGGAGAGGCGGTGGCAGCTGCTAACTGCGCAGGGGACTCACTACTCCAACCACCGGAGCAGTGGCAGCAGGGGGTGCCTGCCGGCCTGAGGCCCGGCGGGAGGCGTGGTGCCCCCTGCTCAGCGGGGCCTTTTCTATGTTCCAGGGGATGCTGTGAAGAACACCAGGCTTTCAATATATGCCAAGTGCCAGCCCATCACGGAAACCTTCCACAGCAAATGTGGCGTCTTCCATTTTCCTCGGCGAACAGACCAGCTAATGTGAACTCCGCGGGATTCAGAAGTGGCTCCTTCCTTTGCCCTCGTCCAGCTAGACCCTGCGGAGGGGAGATGCTGCGCCACCCGCCCTCCCTGTGCTGGCAGCCCGTCCCTGCTGGGCACCCCGGGACTCAGGGTGGCCCACCTGCTGCCTCCATCTGCCCTCGGTGACCGCAGCTCCTCACAGAGCTCCCACCACCATCCCCAGCCTGTGCCACCACCAGGTCAAACCCGAAACCCAAGTAAGTGCCCTGACCGAATCAAACCCGCCCCCCCCCCCACCCCTTGTGTACAGGCCGGCGCTCCAACCAACTGAGCCACCCCGGCCAGGGCGATAGTTTCAGCTTTGTGGGCCATCGGGTCTGAACCACAAAACCACCCAGCTCTGCTGTTGTAGTGTAAAAGCAGTGTGGACAGAACATAAACAAGTGAGCATGGCTGTGTTCTAATAAAACTTTATTTAAAAAAAACTGGTGGTGGGCTAGACTTGACCATAGTAGTAGTTGGCTGAACCCTAGGTTAAATGAAATATATTATTAAAATTAATTTTACTTGTTTTTTTCTTTATTTTAATGTGACTACTAGAAAATTACAAATTGGCTCACGTGGCATCCCTATTGGATCTAAGCACTTTGCAAACTGAGGGATATTTTGTTCCCCAGGGAGAAGCCTGTGTGTGTGCGTGTATGTGTGTGTGAGTGTGAGCATGTGTGTGTGAGTGTGAGCATGTGTGTGTGTGTGAGCGTGTGTGTGTGTGAGTGTGTGTGCGTGTGTGTGAGTGTGACTGTGTGTGTATGTGTGTGTGTATATGTGTGAGTGTGACTGTGTGTGTGAGTGTGTGTACGCGTGTGTGTGTGTGTGAGCGTGTGTGTATATGTGTGTGTGTAGGGGTGATGTGTGAACTCCGATGATAACCTAAGCAGAGCCTGTGGAGGTGGCTCCTTTGCTTGGTTATCCACTGCGGAGAGGGAAGCCCACGGGCAGACTGGCGGGCGGCTGCTTTCAGCGGGTGTTTGAACCGCACCCTTTCTAGGTTCCTCCTCTCACTAAAGGGAAGTTACCCAGAATACCACCAGGTGGTGCTGTCCGTCTGCCGGGTATGGTGGTTGGACCGGGAACGCATTCTCCTCTGGGCTCTGCCTTCTCGGCTGTGTAGCCTGGACTTCCCGTCCTGAGCTGTCACATTGGGTGATACCGGACTAGTGAAATGTGCACTTTGCAGGCAGGCTGACCTGATTTGACTTCTGACTCCACTAGGGACATTATGATTTTTGTGGGTCTTAGGCACCTGTGACTTCATGAATGCCTTCTTACATTAAAAAAAGTAAGAAGTTATATTTTACATGGGGCCAGTGTGGCTTAGTGGTTGAGTGTTGATCCATGAACCAAGAGGTCCCGGTCCTGGGACGGGTGCCTGGGTTGCGGGCTTGATCCCCATTAGGGAAGGTGCAGTAGTCAGCCGATGAATGTTTCTATCTCTCTATTCTCTCTACCTTCCTCTCTCTAAAACCAATAAAAACAATATTAAAAATGAATTATATGTTACAACTACATTGATTTAAAGAAAAATATATTAATACTATACATTAAAATTTTCTTCAACCTAAAATTTTATTTTTTCCTTCTTATTCTCAAAGAAATTAAAACATTTCCATAGCCCTAAAAGTCTCATGGGCCCTAGACCCTACCCCTACGATGCCTCATAGAGGAGTCGCCCTGGGCTCCACTCACCAGCTGTGTGACCGTGGGCAAGTTGTTTAACATCTCTGGGCCTCGGTTTCTTCATCCATAAAATGGAGACAACAAACCCCACCTTTTCAGTGCTGTGGTTGGAATTTAGTGAGATAGTGTATACTGCTGTGCCTTCTTAGAACACAGCCTGGCACAGAGCAAACCTTGGCAAATGGCAGTTATTATTATCATTATTTATCATTATTACTACCTTTAAAGATATTTTCAACTCTAGCTTCTATGAAACTTCTAAAATTTCTCAAGCAGAAATCTCAAAACAAATAAGTCAGAAAAATGAAATGAAACATCCAGGGTATTTGATAGGGGAAATAGAGTTTCCTAAAGCAGAGAGGGTCAGGAGGAATTTTTACAAATGACAAATACGTATTTTCTCCTGCCATCCGGGAACTCATAGAGGTAGGGACGTGGGCTTACTCCAATCAGCCCAAACCTGGGACACCTGGGGAATGTGTGCCAGCTGGGCCGACCCTTAAAAAGGGGTGTGTGTGTGTGTGTGTGTGTGAAGCATTTGTCTTAGAGAAGGGGAGATTTGCATGGAGTTTTGAAGGCCATCAAAGCTTTAGACCTATGGAGAGAGAGACACTGTGTTTGCAGGGAAGAGGGGCAAAGAAGGAAGGGAAGGCAGAGGGAACAGCATGTGCAAAGGCCTGAGGCAAGTGGGTAGAGAGCAAGTTCAAGGAAACACAATGGCCTAGCGGTTTGGCTCAGTGGATAGAGCGTCAGCCTGCGGACTGAAGGGTCCCGGGTTCCCTCCCAGTCAAGGGCACATGCCCAGGCTGTGGGACTGATCCCCAGTGGGGGGCATGTAAGAGGCAGCCAATCAATGATTCTCTCTCATCATTGATGTTTCTATCTCTCTTTCCCTCTCCCTTTCTCTGTGAAATCAATAAAAGTGTATTTTTTTTTAAAAGCAACCTAGTGATATCTACCGCTAGTGGATTTTAAGGTTTAAGTTCTTCTGTCCTGTTGAAATCCCATTTTATATCCTTCAAATATTATTTGAGAAACTTTAACATACTAGAGGGCAATTTTTCAATCCCTAATTTATGCCCTCAAAAATCATTCCTTAACTTTTTAAATTAGGTGTTTCCATCTGGATTTCTAAAAGAAAAAATACAACAATTTACTACTCATTATCTGCTACCTTTTGCTCAAATATTTTCTTTCTGTAAAAGCTATTATCATTTTAAAATCTAGGGGACAGGGTTCTTGAATTTGTATTTTTCACTGAAAAAAATCATTCATAAATTAACATGCAAAAATAGACATTGGATAAGTAATTACACGGGTAACGAGGGTTAAGAAGGAGCCATACAGGGCGCTGTGGGAAGATGTAACCCAGAGTCCCAGAATAGATGGGGGAGCTGGTCACAGAGGGCCTCCCTGACCGAGCGGGGTTTAAGCTGAGTTTTGAAGAATGAGAAAAAGTTTTCTAAGTGAATGGGGGAAAAGAGCGATGCAGAAGAGGGAACAGCACATGAAAAGGCCCAGAGGCTGGGGAGAACACGATGAATGTAGGAACTAAACAGTGTGGCTATAGTGTACAGACGGTTGAAAATGGAGTTGGAAAGCTAAGTCAAAGCCCAGACATACGGGGCTTTGCAGGATCTGGTAAGGACTTGGGTCTTTATCCAGAGAGAAATGGGGAGCCATGGAGGGTTTTAGGCAGAGGGGCCATAGGATGAAGTTTGCATTTTAGGAAGCACACCCTGTTTGTTGGGAAAACAGATGATAGGGAACAACGGTGGAGGTGGTGGGACTAGGGAGGAAGCGACTGATTATCACTGAGTAAGACTCTGTGACTGGGGCTAGGGCAGCCCCCGTGGCCCTTGGCCCTGAGGAGCCTGGCGCCTGCCTGCAGCTTTGTCTCGCTTACGTGGGACCTGGGAAACCAAGCAACCGCTCGGCTAGTGTTCCGTTCAGGGCACTGTTTCCCAACCCATTTTCTCTGAAGAATCAAGTGTGTGTGTGTGTGTGTGTGTGTGTGTGTGTACACATCCTTGTTCCCTGAAATTCCCTTAGTGTCACTTCATTTCAGTAGCCTCTCTGAACGCTAAGGCTTGGAGCTGCTGGGCTGGGTCCTGAGGCCGGGGTGACCCACTCTCCTTCAAGACGTGACTGTGGCTAAGACTCCGTGACCTCCCGTCCCAGCCATGACCTGTGACCTCCGCCTTCAGGGCCATCTGGGTGGAAGCTCTGATGGGGACTCGTGGCAGCGATGCAGGTGGGACCCCTCTCCTGGCTCTGCCCGCCCCACGCCCGCCTGCTGGGGAGAGGGATGTCCTGGGTGTGGAGCTGCCTTCACGTCCTTCTCCAGCCCGAGGGACAGGAGCCGCTGGCTTGGAGCGGCCCCTTCACCCCACCCAGGGGACAGGATGAAGCGGGGCGGGGGGAGGCAGCAAAGGGGTGCTGACGAGGAAGAGAAAACAACAAGGGCTGGAAGCAGGGGCGTCTCCATTTCTCGGGGCTCACTTGCCCACATACTTGCTGAGGACGATGAAGTGGGTGGTGAAAACTCATTCCCAATCATTGGATGAGAGCCACATGCACCCAAGCTTAAAGCGGCCGCCCTTCCACGGAGCGAGGCCTGTGCATGAAAACCCAGCTCCGCCTGTGGAGGGCGGGCTGGTGTCGGGCACGTGGCGTTTGACCTGCATTATCGTGTTTAAACGTCACCTGTGCGGCTGATCCTCTCATTGACCCCATTTGGCGCTTCAGGAAACGGAAGGTACGCGACCTGCTCAGTGTCCCACAGCCAGGATGGCTCCCAAGTGGGCCTGGCCCTCCGCACGCTGCGCCTCTTCTCGCTAAGGAGGGCTGGGAGGGTGAGTTTAAAGCCGGGTCCTCAGTAAATAATTCATGAACGGAAAGCCTGGCCTGCAGCCACCGGGGGCTTGTTAAGTGGGCAGGCTCGGGCGGGGCTGGGGATTCCCGTGGTAACAGGTGCGCCCAGTTACAAACCTGTGAACGAGGCTGAGGCTGAGAGAGTGCCTACGACCAGGCGCGCTCCCCAAAGGGCCATGGGAGCGCCGTCCAGGCAGGTGACCCAGGGCGAGGGGGCGGGGGGAGTCTGCAGCTGCTTCAGGCTGTGGCCAGTGAGGAGCCCCACTCTGTGCCTCCCCCACCCCCCGCCCCCGTGTCCAGCAGTTTGCCCAAATTGAGAGCTGGCAGATGCCATGGCTCCTGTAACCTGCTCTGTACAGGGACAGAGGGACAGAGGGACAGAGGGACGGAGGGATGGCTCATCACCGAGGAGGCCGCAGGATTGGGGGAGCCAGGTCAAGGCCTTGGGCACCCTCTCTTAGGGTCTGGTCCTCTTCCCCTGCCCCCTCCCCCCACACCCACCAGCACAGGACTCCCGTCCCAGCCACGACACTGGCCCGTGGGCACAAGGACACTCTCTCCTGCGAAATAAGTTCATTTGTGAAGTGCCCGCTTGACCGTTTGGACCTCGGAAACTGGACGTTTTCTGGGGCGGCCCTTCTCAGAAGAGGGGGCGAAAGAAGCCTGACAGCCTCGCCACCTCCCCTGCCCACGCCGGCGAGACCTCTGAGGTTAGTTGGATGTTTGGAGAAATGGTTTTCCCCGCTTAAGCAGGGCCTTTTGGTTTTATTCTCTCGGGTGTTACCAAATTTCGAAAATCAAGCTTGTGGTCAATTTTCTTACATAAGAAGCCACATGGTCTCTCATATATTAAGGGAAATGAGCAGAGTGGGGCCATGCCGATAGCGTGCTTTCCTCTATATTTTCCAAGGTTACATATGTGCTCGTTTATGTACAGACTCTGGCAGAATGCGTAGCTGGGAAGGGGGGTTGCATCTGAGACAGGAAGCGGGGGTGGAGGGATGGGGCGGCATCCTCTGTCACTGCTTTTCCTCTGGTGCTGCTCGGGTCGTCAGTCATGTTCACGAACTGCTTGGACAAGGAGACAATGTAAGGAAAAGCAGCAAAAGCAGTCACCGCACAGGACGCCGGTCGCGTGTGCCCTGCCGCTGGGCCCCCTGCAGCTCTTTGGTTGCAGAAATATGATAAAATCCTCGAGTCTCTGTCAGCCACCTGGGCCTTTGATCCACTGGGTCCCCCAAGGAGCCCCAACAGTGGCCTTGGTGACAAGTGCCATGTGGGGAACGTTACAAGAGGGATGCAGCCGACATGGGGCCGGGCACCTCGCCCCGGCTCTGGGATGGGACAGGGCACATGGGCACAGGGAAGGGGCGGCCCTGCTGGGCGCAAAGTGCCAGGTGGGACGAAGGGGAGTCTGACATGGCACACCCGACACAGAGACCTTCGCGGCGTCCAGAATCTCTGGGCTCTCTCCAAATGGTGGCCTGTGGTCAGAATAAAATTTCAAAGGCGGACACTGGTGGTCACTGGGCTGGCTGAGTTGGAGGACAGTTCAGAGGCAGGAAGGCCAGGTGGGAGAAGCCTTCGCCCCTGATCCCTGTGAGATGTGATGGTGGCCCAACCCCAGACAAGGGGGCCAGGTTCCCCAAACAGTGAATTGCCCGAATCATGGGGTGCAGGTGGGGCCTTGGCATATCTGGTCATTTCCGGTGGAACAGGGTCCCTCGTGAGACTGAAAGCGGATGTTCTTCCTCCTGCAGCAGCCTCTCCAGGGCCAGCCTGTGCAGCGGCCATGCCGGTGGCAGGGCTCTCGCGCAGGGCGTGAAAACCCTCCTTTTGGCTGCAAAAGCCCCGTTTCCTCTTGGGCAGTTCCGGGGAGGTACCAGCCACGGGGGATAATGGAAGAGTCTCCTCCCAATTCGGGTTAAGTCGGGTTAAATCCAAGCTGAAAAATGAGAGCAGCGGGCCAGTCTTGTTTCCTGGCTGCAGGGAGCAGTTCATGCTGTTAGAGCTGTTTGTTTAGAGGCAAGAAACGGTTAAGAACACGGTGCCCTTGGGTCTAGGCGCTACGGGCCCTGGTTCTCTTCTTTGAAGAGGAGGATCTTTTCCTGTTGGTGGAGACCTTTGAAGATTGTAGTTTGAATTCAACTGGAAAGTGGTCACTGACCTCCAGGGCCTGTAAGGATGCAAGGGAGAGACATCTGAGAATGAGGAGGAACTCTTACGCTTGTGATGAGCAAATTCAGGCTCCAGGAGAGAAGGTGGGATGCTCACAGTCACCCAACAGCACACACCCTGGTGAGCATCGTCCCTGGACCAGCTCAATTAGAAGCCTAGTCAGGTCCTCAAATCACAGAACCATAGGCACTGAGACTCAAGGTCCAATGGCCCAATGTTGGGGCTCTAGTTTGGCCTCAGTGATGACACCAACCCATCTGCCCAGGACAGTGGCTTCGAAAGACAAGGTGGCAGCCATACCTCCTCTTCAGTTAACCTGTACGCTTTCTGGAAGTCAAAGATGCTGCTTGACTTGGGCACAACGGAGTTGACGAGCTCTTGTCCTGTCAGCACGATCCTACAGAAGAGGAGGGAAGACCGTCATGTTAATCCACCGCTGATTTCTGAGATCAAACCAAGGTCCATGTTTGACAACTGAAGTTGACTGAGCAGCCTGGACCTGTCACTCGGTGCTCAAAGTCCACCCCCGGTTTTAGCCTGTGACCCTCAGGACAGTGCCCAAGATTGGGAAATAGGATTAGCTCCTCTGTGGCCCTGTGGGCACCGGGACAGTCGCTCCCTGTGTGGACAGGTAGCCCTGGTGGTGGGAGAGAAGACTTTATATGATACAGGGACACTACATAGCAGTATCATGCATTCTAAGATTATCGTTTCCTTTGCAATTATTTTTCAGTTTTCCTGATTTGATTATGGAGAAAGGTGCTGGCTTGTATTTAATACTCCCTAAGCTTCCACTTTGACCAAGAGAGAGCAGGCTGCAAGCAGTAAAGAGGCAAGAGAATTAAGGCAGAATTTGCATTGTTCAGTTTTCACTGGAATTATTTGTATAGTTATTTTCGACTTATGGCAAATGATGCTGGTTTCTTACCTTGGTATTATAACATTTCTTTAAAATTAATTTATTTCAGTAAGTAATTTATTTCAGTAAATCAAATGTATTTAAAGACAAATATGGAGAAAAACCAATGGGTACATGATAGTTAACTGAGTTTTGGAAACATGAACTCTAATGGATACCAAGTGGGGTGATGCACTTGGGGTCTGCATGGCCCTGACAGACTGACTAAAGACTGACAAGATGAGTCCAACCGCTGGTTCATGACCATCCACTGAGCTTTCCCTGACTCTGAAGGCTGACTGGTTTCCTGTGTTGGCTAACGCCATCACCTGGTTAACTTTGAACTCCATCCACAAGTAAACTCTTCACATGCAGGTGGAGATTTCTGAAAGCCATCCTTTCCAACCCAGAGAGTCAAAAAGGACATAGTTAAGGCTCCCCCATTTCTGACTTCTACTAGTTGGTATGTGCACAGGTGGGCCGGCTGATCCTGCTAAGCTCTTCCGAGGCTGGCCCAGAGCCTGGGAGGTGTTCAAGGGATATCTGAACACAGAACAAAGACTCGCATTGAGTCAAAAACAAAAACATTTATATGACTTTTACAAAACCACCAAAGATACATGCTGTTAAAGAAAACATAGACTTGACGTGGGGTGGTGAATATAAAATACAGTATACAGATGGTGTGCACCTGAAACCTCGATACTTTTATTAACCAGTGTCACCCCAATAAATTTAATGAAAAGGAAAAAAATCACACGTCATCCTGCCATCCTTTGGCATGCATGTGTGTAACACCGGGGTCCCAGGAAACACCGTTTTTAACCTGTTCCCCACCCCAGCTAATCTGCTGTGAACTTCTTTCCCTGTGATTCACTGTTCTTATGCTTCGACATTTTCCATCACCTCCCTCGCATTTGCTGGGGAGAAGAATGGGGCCACAGAAAGGACTTGATGTGCCCAAGGCCACACAACTGGCATGTCCCTTGCTGGCAGCCCCTCAAAATGGAAGGAGGGGAAGAGAGCTCAGTCTCCCGGGGCCTCCCACCTTGACGCTGCTCCCCCAGTGCGAGGGCTTCTTCCACCTCCCAGGGCTGGAGTGACGACTTCTGCACTGGACACACCAGCCCTGAGAGCTCCGAGAGGAACAAAGGCGGTCATGGGGTGAAAACGAAAGCCAGACCTCAGAACGAGAGAAGTGAGAACAGTGTGCGCTCGCAGGTGGCCATCGCATGCTTTCTCCGTAACAGGCTGAGGCCTGGGAACGGAAGCCAGCGTGGGACCAGGGCTCCCAGGGGGTTCCCTGCCTGTGGTCTCTGCTGTGGGAGGCCAGGTCACGAGCATTCACAGGCTTCGGGCATTCTCACCGCCTCCCCCCCACCCCCCCGCCTTAAGGAGCAAAGGTGAAAGCTGATGGAACATCCCCAGAGAGATTTTACACATACAAGCGCATGCAGTTATTTAAATGTATGTATTTTCATTTTGGAATGTGCAGCAAACGCTTTAGAAGTGTAAACACTTCCTTGCTCTAACTGCTCTCATATTTTAGGGTTTTACCTTAAGGAAATCATAAATATATGCATAAAGTACATATAGAATCAGAAATGTTTAAATAACTGACCCTGAATAATATGATAACCTAATGTCCAATCCTAATGCCTAATGATAAGGGATTGGATGAGTAAACTGCGACATGTCTTTGTGATGGAATAATTAACAGCAGCCAATGTCCTGAGCGCTTATATGGCAGGCTTGGTGTTACAGGATTTACATCTGTTACTGCATTTCATTCTCATCCTGTGTCCATGAATGAGGTATACTGTAATCTCCATTTTATTGGTAAGAAAACAAAGGCACATGTCTCTTAGTCACAGACATATTAAGTGGCAGAGTGAGGGTTTGAACCCAGGCCTGTCTGACACCGAAGCCCATGGTGGCCACTGCTGAACTACGGTGCCCAGTTCATGCAGTTTGTAGGTGGTGCAAAGCTCTAGGCCAGCGGTTCTCAACCTGTGGGTCGCGACCCCCTTGGGAGTCGAACGACCCTTTCACAGGGGTCGCCTAAGACCATTGGAAAACACATACATAATTATATATTGTTTTTGTGATTAATCACTATGCTTTAATTATGTTCAATTTGTAACAATGAAAATGCATCCTGCATATCAGATATTTACATGACGATTCATAACGGTAGCAAAATTACAGTTATGAAGTAGCAACAAAAATAATTTTATGGTTGGGGGTCAGCACACCATGAGGAACTGTATTAAAGGGTCGCGGCATTAGGAAGGTTGAGAACCGCTGCTCTAGGTGGAGAGGCCTGAAATGTGACTCTGCTCTCCAAGCCAAATGCCTCATCTGACCAGAGGGGGGCGCCTCTTCTAATGCATATAAGCCCTGCCTGGGCTAGCGGCGGCTCGGCCGCTGTCTCCCACCTGTCATATGCACAGTTGGTGCTCCTCCTGACAGTAGTGTCCTCTTGGTCCCCGATCAGCCAAACGAACTTGCTGTCGGTCCTCAGGCGGATGCTGTTCCAGGCCTTCTTGGGGACGTAGTTGCAGTCGGCATTGAAGTCGCCCATGAAAATGAAATTCTGAAAGACATGATTTGGAGCATCAGTCGCCGATGGGCTTTGCGGCCAAGCTCTGTCACTCGGCACTGACAGCAATGACTCCGTCCTCCATGCTCAGCAAATGGCGGGATACAGTGTGTCCCTCCCACATTCGTGTTTTGAAGTCCTAAGCCCAGCATCTTAGAATGGGACATTATTTGGAGAGAGGACCTTTAGAGAGGTAATTAAGTTAAAATGAGATTATATGGGTGGACCCTAATCCAGTATGACTGGTGAGAAGATTAGAAAGGGAGAGGCCTCCGGAGGAACCAGCCTGCTGACACCTTGATCTTGATCATCTAGCCTCCAGACTGTGAGGAAATAAATTCGTGTTGTTCAAGCCACCCAGTCTTTGGTACGTTGCTATGGCAGCCCTGGCAAACTAAAATAGGGTCTTTCTTAATTTCTTTTTGCTTTTTACAAGAAGAGGCCACAGTTTAAAACTGAGTCACAGAGGGGACTGTAAGCCCAGAGGGAGGAGGGAGCAAGCAACTTCCAGAGTCGGAGGGGAGAGGTGTGGAAAGGGCACCCCCCTCCTCCCCCCAGAGGAGCCCCAGGACGTCCATCTTTGGAACCCAGACACCATCATGCGAGGAAGCCCAATCTACATGGAGAGACCCACAGGGAGAGGGATGAAGTCTCCAGGCAGCACCAATCTGCTAGCCATGCGAGTGAGCCAGCCCCAAACCAGCCTTCAGAGACCGGAATCCCAGCTGACGTCTGACGGTGCCGCCCCAGAGAGAGCAGGAGCCAGAACCACTGAGCCAGGCTGCTCCTGGGTCCCTGATCCCCATGGGATCATAACTAATGAATTGTCATTAAAAAAATAAATCAATGAAACTGAGTCACAGTTTTGATGAGTATTTGACAGGCAGGTGTGTACAAGGGAGGGTGTTCTTAACAGGGAGGGGGTGTTTGCTATAGCTGCTCCCTCCTGTTCTGAGTCACCATGTCTCTATAATTCATGCAGGGTTAGGTGGGGATGAAAGAAGGCTGCTAATTGATTCCCTCGAATCTTTTTTCTCTGGCTCAAACATGAATGAAGCAATGCCTTTTGTTTCCAAGCAGGAAAAACGAACTTGGGTGGTGTATTTAACAGCGTGGGCACAGCCCTCTCCTTCCTATTGTCCTGAAGCTGGAAACTTATTCCTGTGAATTTTGTCTGTGGAGGAAGTGGGAAGACCCTTAGGTCACCAACAGAAACACGCTATCTTGGAAGTGTTTTTCCGTGGAGGGGTCTTGGGACAGGATTTTAATTTTCCCCAATCCTGAGGAAGTGCCAGATTTCCTTGTTTGTGCTATTGTTTGGGACTGTTGCTGACTTTAGAGTTTTCTTCAAAAACAACTTATTTTGACCTCTGATCATGGTTCTCCCTGTGACTGATGGGCACAGTTGAGGACAGGATGTCATCCTTAACCCTAGTGACTACCAGCTTCTACTAATAAAGGCACGATTCACCGAGCATTCTCTGTGCGCCAAATCCAGCATTAAGTATTTTCCTGAAGTTTCATTTCAATCTCACAAACACTCGGAGGTAGAAGGGCCTTTAGCCCCTGTGGAAACAGGATAGAGGGCCTGCTCTACACCACTCAACTGGGAGGTTCAAGGGGTAAAACCAAGAACTGAACCCCAATCTGCCTCACTGGGGGTTTCTTCGGCACGAATTTCTCCTCTTCATTTTTGTGCCACTGATACCTCCCCAGTACCCAACACTTAACAGATGCTCAATACATTCTTCTTGAATGAGTGAGTCTTTCTCTTGACCTGCTCTTCACAAAGAAGCAATGAAAGACACCCCCTGTGTTCTCCAGACCCAGCTCTGGGCCACACTTGACTCATTTGCACTTCCAGCCGTGGAACTGAGAAGGAGGACAGGACCAATGGGGTCACATCCCGAAAGGAGGAAAGAAGAGTGCAGAAGAGCCCTCTCGAGCACTTCCATATTTGCCAAGCTCTTCCGCCGACCTCACAGCCACAGGTGGTGGCCTCCCGGTTTCCCATGTGCGGAAATAATTGAGGCCAACGGGATGGTAGACGTGTTGTCCTGCTATGAGAGTAGCAACCCTCCTCCCCTCAGCCCCTGAGGTCGGGTGGAGCTGACACAGAGTTAGCCGGTCAGAGCCTCTCAACCCCCTGGTCACAGTGATGGGTTCAGGGCTGGACATGTGACCCAATCAGAGCCAATAGGACTCACTCGCAGGGTATTGGCTGCATGGTGGGAGAGGAAATTTGTCATTTGGTCTAGAAGCTGCTGGTGGCCGTCTTGCCGTCCCAGAGGGGAGCCAGCCTGAGCCTGGAGGGCCCCCCCAAGAGGAAAAGGGGGCCAAGGGTGGACAGAAACAAGCCAAGCCCTGGTTACCCTGCGGAGCCCGGGACCAGCGGTGCCTGAGCCACTCCTGGACATTTTAGTTACAAGAACCAATAAATGGCTTCTGCCAGTTTGAGATCCTGTCACTTGCACCTGAAAGACTGCCGACCTCTGTGTCACTGTTCTCACACAGTGAGATGATACAGGTAGCGGCCTCGTGGGGTCCCTGGGAGGTGCAATACACTCGTCCATGTCCAGCCGCAGCACGTGCCCGGCACCAGCTCGTCCCTCAGTGAACGTCCGCAGCCGTGTGAGTGGAGCAGGTGTGAGCGCCCCAGACCCACCCAGGGGCACCAGGCAGATTTTGAAAGAAGGAGATTTAGGGCTGAGGAAAGGCCCACAGTGAGGCTCCGAAGGAGTGGTCTGCACAGGCTCTGAGCCGCTCACCCGCCCGGGGAGTCACCCCTCCCTCCCGGGGACCAGATTCCGCCCCTGCCAGCGGGGAAGCCAACAAACACGGAGGGTCACCACCTTTGCCTTCCATCGGTTCTTCACGTACTCGTAGACATCGACCAGCTCATCGATCTCCTTCACGGACGCCTCGGGCGTGGTGTGCAGGGGGACAATCACGAAGTCCTTGACAGCTGGGGGGCAGGAAGGAGGCAGAGGTCACGCGGTTGCCCTGCCAGTTCCAGGGCTGAGGGAAACGGCTGTCCTCCCGGAAGGCGCGCTCCCTGCCCCGGGGCCCCCACTTCCAGGGGGTCCCGCCCGCCCGGGGCTGAAGGTGCATGATCTTAGGGTCACGAGGCGGCTGTTTTCTGTACACGAGAGCCTCTCTTCTCCCACTCGCCCTTCGCGGCTGAGAGAAAGCTGGGAGACCGTGCTCCTTGCTGGCACTGTGGGTGTTTCTACTTTCTCATTTTTTTAAAAACTGTATCTTCTATTTTTTTTTGTTTTAATAATAAGGCTGGCTTTTGTACTAAGAAGTTTTTTTCTAATGAAAAAAATCAAAGCACGTCAGTTTATACACCCTTTGCAATCAGGGGAAAAAAAGCCCAAAAATGTTATTTAAAAAATAAAGCGGATGTTTGGGAAGTGTCTAGAAACCGGGCCCAACGGAGAGGCCCGAGGGAGGGCATGTGGGCGGCCTCGGAACCAGGCCATGCCCACTTGCCAGTAGCAGCTGTTGTGCTCTGAATGCCTAGTCCTCCGGCTCCCCTCGTCCCGTGCCTGGGTCCCTACTCCTACTTGGGAGCTGGGTGCTGCTGGCTGGTCACACAGTGGGGAGCCAGGACCTGGCAGCCTGTCTCCAGGACACAGATCCAGCAGCCTCATCTCCCACTCTGCTCCTCACACCTCCACTGCACCCCCGTCCTCTTGGTGGTCCCCCCTGTGCACCCCAAGCCCTTTCCCACCTCTGAACGTGTGTGCTCACTCTGCCCTCCCTCTGCCATCTGCCAGTCCTCTCCGACTGATTTCTTCAGGTCACAGCCTAATGTCACTCCCAGGGGCCTTCCCTGGTCTCCACCCACCTCGAAGGTGGGCCCCTCACCCTGCTAGGCAATACATCTTGCTCACTTCCTTCATGCTCTGAACTTATTTGCTTTATGTCTATGTTTGGCCACTGGAACCAGGGCTGTGAGGGCAGGCTTATCTGTCCCGCTCACCCGCTTGGCTCCAGTATCTAGCACCGTGCCTGGCACGTTGGAGGTGCTCAAAATGTTTGTTGATGGACTGACTGGCTGGCTGACTGAATGAATGAATTAAAAGATATATGAATAGCTAACTCCTTCATCTTTCACCCCAGATAGAGAGGACATAGGAGCTTTTCTCAAACAAGAGAGAAAACTAAACAGGACATGGCTGAGGTGCCATTCCAAGGAGAGAGAAAGGGGTAGAGAAGAGTGGAAGTTGGAAGCTCAATACGGAAAGGTTTGTTAGCAATTCACAAAGGACTCACTAGGAGAAAATATAGTCAGCAAGGGGCATGGGGTGCTCTGAACATCGCTCCGCTCAGCTAAATGTGAATCATGAGCGTGAGAAAGGATTATTGCACGTGCTCTCTGAAGGGCACTTCTTGCCCTCAATAGCCCCACATCCTCTCTTCCCTCCTGGGAATTCCCTCCCCATTCTCCTATGTTTGTCAGCACCCTGCCTCTGAGGTCACTGACCCAGGGCAGAACTAGTTCAGGGTGTTTATATTTGTAGTTATAGGTATACTCACCTATAGCTCTGCATAGATTTGCTTGGTCATTATCTGTCTCCTCTGCTAAAATATAACTTCACAAGAACAGGGACCTTGTCTATCTTGTCTGGCACCTGGGAGAGTGCCTGGCACATAGTAGGTACTGAAAATATATTTGCTTCTATACAGCTCCAAGTGGCAAACCAAATTTATTCTTGACTTCCCTTGAGTGTCACATAGTGGGTAAGAGCATGAGCTCCTGAGATGGTGGCTTGAGTCACAACCCTGGCTCATTTACTTCAATAGGTGCTGGGTGAACTTGGCTCAGTGACTCCATCTTTTTGAAGTGGAGACAATCCTAGTTTATTTCAAGGAGTCTAGAAGCCTGGCACTAATCAGTGATCAACAATGGTTAGTGGCTAATACAAGTACTATTGTTGTTCAAGTTCAGGCTGCAATCATTTGGATTTCTGTGGAGGAGACTTCTATGTAGTTACTAGAGGGAGAACCTAGGTTGAAGAGTTCAACTTTGCTGGCCATCACTGGGATTTTTTTCTAAACGAAGAAATGGTTGTACTTGGTTGGGACTGCGGAATTAAGGTAAATAATTCCTATCAGCCTAAATGCTCCAAAGACAGTGGAGTAATCATTGATTCCAGAAGGTGGGCTCCAGGCTGGGGAGTTCTTGAGTCATGGCATTCTGAGAAGCCAGCCTGGTGCCATCAAACTATACTGCATCTTCTACAGTCATTAGAAGTTCATATATATATTAATTTCAGAGAGGAAGAGAGAGGGAGAGAGAGATATAAACATCAATGATGACAGAGAATCATTGATCGGTGGCCTCCTGCACGCCCCTTACTGGGGATTGAAACAATAACCCCTGCATGTGCCCTTGACTGGAATCGAACCTGGGACCCTTCAGTTTGTAGGCCGATGCTCTATCCACTGAGCCAAACCGGCTAGGGCCAGGTATTAGAAGTTCTTAATGCCCTTCTCCATCGAGCATAAAGCCTCCCCAAAGATGCTGCAAAAACTCCAGGGTCACAGCTCACACTTAGGGCTGTTGCCCACTTGCTCTGGGGAGATCGTGGGCAAGAGAGGTGTGTGGGTCTCACCGGTTTGAGGTGACTGGAACCAGACCACAAAGGGCTCCCTGGAAAATACATCTGTGTCTCCATCCTGAAGGTCATGGTAGAGGTAGTTTTTCTTCACAGTCACTAGCTTTTCCCTAGAGGAGAAAAAAGAAGTCCACCCAGCTGAGTCAGCTGTCTTCTTACTTCTTTCAAGAAGTAATTATGTAGGTTCCCACGGCTTCATTGGCCTCCCGAGTGGGCTCGAGAGCTGGAAAGGATCTTTACCTTGAGAACAAGGCTCAGTCAACTCTTCTCAATGGCCAGGGTCCTTTGGGAGCCAAGGAGCTGAGCAGTACTAAGTCTCTGGGGCACCCACAGTTAATGTTCAGACTTAGAACAAATTACTAGTAGGAAGAAGGTGAGAATATGAAGTTCTGGAGTCAGCTGTGCTGGGCAACTCAGGTTTCCATCCCCGGACCAGGACTTGACTACGAAGAAGGAAGAAATCCTGAACCCCTTGACCAGGCAGCCACTGGGTTAACCAACAAATTAGGTGTTAGGAAGCTGCTCATGTTTTCTAGTTTGAAGAGTTAATACTTTGCACCAGTCCCAATTTCGAGGGCAATTACTTTTATTGATATTGAGAACTGGTTAGAGATCAAAATTTCGTTTTGAAGAAAGGGGATGCATTTTGATTAAATTCATAGCCATCATTTATACATGAACCATGTTCCAGGAAGCATAGATGATACTTACTTGTAGATAAAGGCATACTGTTCTTTATATGTCTTTCTTCCGAGCCGAGAGCTAATCTCACAGTTGTATGTTGTGGCTCTTGAATTTCTAGAAAACAAAGATTTTATATTGAATCTTAAAAGAACACATTTCCCTATTGCAGAGGTTCCCCTCTCTCCCATCTGCCTCCATGTCTCCAATGGCACCATGGAGAGTTTAATAAGAAGGGCCACCATTGGCTGGAAATGTAACATCCGCCAGGACCTTTATTTCTTGTCCTTATAGGTAGATGCTACTGTTACCCCATTTTTATCATTTGTAAGCACTAAGCTGGGATTTGAACCCAGATCCTACTCACTCCCGAATCCATATGTTTGGGCCTGTACCTGTAAGGGACCATTGAGACCATAGAAGCTTTGGGCCAGAATCAGCCCAAACCCCACTCTGGGCCATGGCTGGGGCTGCAGCTCATACTCCCTGTTGGAGCAACCTTTTCTGGTCACCTACCCAGGCACCACCCCTGAGCATTTATTGTATGCAGGATTCTTAGTCACATTTTCGTTGGACATTCTTTCCTGCTCTGAAAACCCCCAGGCATTAATAAGCCCAGAACTATAACTTCAAACCAGCTGTTGTTTATGTTCTGGAAACTGGGGATACAGCCATGAAATCCCATTGATCCTAACCCTCACCTCCCTGGAGAAACCCGACTCTCAGTGTGTTTGCCAAACCTGCTGATCACTCCGCCCTGGCAGAGCCTGACCCGGTGTTCCTCCCTCTGGCCGCAGAGAGATCTAGGGCATGTCTGACTCCAGGCATGGTCTCAGGTTCAGTTGGAAGAAAGCAGAAGGGACCTTTAGGGACCCAGTTAGACCCCACAGAAACTCCTGGGGCTTTAGCTGCATGTTCTAAGGCAGATTGGCCCCTGGAGCCCCAGGAGTGTGGACAATGGATTCCTCTGGGCTTCGAGTCTGGGAAGTTGGCCCTCATCTGATTCTGGACTGCTACGTCCCGGGTTGGCAAAATGTTAGAAATGACTCAGCTGTCAACTGCCTGAGGTCCCTCTTGGCTTCCAGGGGAAGGGAGCAAACAGGCCTGGCTCTGCCTGGGGTCCATAGGACAGTCTAGGGAGGTTGGGGGAACTGAGATAACGAGGCAGGAAGACTCTCCGGGCCGACGGGGGGAGAAGCATGAAGACCCCTTCCTCTCGGTCCCCCATACTTCTGAAAACTGACTGGAGCTGCTCCAAAGACAACGGAGGGGGCTCAGAATAGAGCACTGGCTTTGGAGTCAGACCTGACCCAGGTTCAAAAGTAGGTTCAGCCATTTGACGACTGGGTGACCTTGGGCCGGTCACTCTTCCCTGTGCCTTAGCTCCTCGCCTCTAAGAGGAACAGTCATAGTATCTACCCCACGAGGTTGTAAATGAATTAACAGGATGCCTGGCCCATAGCCAGGGTGTTGATGGTAGCTGTTACATGGTGCCCCCTGGACCATCGTCTGCCATTATAATTCCACTGCTACATGCCAGGCACATGCATGACTTAATTACATGCCTGATTTATCTTCCACATCCCAGGAAGATTGCTTCTATTGTTAGCCCCGATGAAGAGACAGGGAAAAGGAGGTTGGTCAGTTGCTTGAGCAGAACCAGGATCCAAACCCAAGTGTCTGAGCTGAGCATCGGTGCCTAAACCCTGTGCTGCAGGCCCCCTTTCCTGTCAAAGGTCAGATCCAGAAACAGAACACCTACCGAGGACAAAAAGGAGAAGCTCAGCTCCTACTCTGTGTTTTCAGATGAGAAACCGAGGCCCCGGGGGAGGGAGGGTGTGCGGGGACCGGCCCAGGGGCCGTCTGTGTCAAGGGGAATGGCCACAGCTGTTCCGCCTGGACTGACCATTCACTTCTAAACAACCATGTGAGTTTTCCTAATTACAAAAGTATAATAATGGCCAGATGCTCTGCTGCTCTAGCTGTATAGTGTCTACAAGGCTGTTTTCATTTTCTCTGTGCTTTTAAGTATGTTTAAAGTATTTCCTAAGCAAAAAGGAAGGGGAGTGTAATATTCTCACTGTAGAAAATTTTGGAAAATAGAGAAAAAATGTAGAAGAAATCCCATTTAAATTCCTTATAAATTTGTACTCTAAGATAGCCACTGTCAACATTTTGGTTCACTGCTTTTGAATCTCTTATACATTTTTTGTTGTGTTTTATTTTTATTTTTTTTACATAATTGAACTACTTGGCACATATTGTATACTTGAGTTTGTTTAATTTTATCATGTGTCTACAAAGAAACATTATATTAGAAGTTTTTAATCAGGATGCACCAGAACCATCTGGGAAGCTTATTGAAATAAAGATGCCCCTCTCACAGAAATTCTCATTCCATAGACCTGAGGCTCTTAAATATGCACTTTTAATTCACTCTGTGGTGATTTTCAGGTGGGTGGGTCTGCTGATTATTCTTTGAGAAAGAATATAAATTATAAATTATAAATATAATCCAATGTTATGTAAAACTATTTGAGGACATTATTTTTGTAATTTTTAGCTTGTAAAATCGATTCAGGCTTTTTGTAAAATGTTCAAATAATATAGAACTATCCTATATAATAAAAGGTTAACTGCAAATCGACCGAATGGCAGAACGACCGATTATTATGGCGTGCACTGACCACCAGGGGGCAGACGCTCAACGCAGGAGCTGCCCCCTGATGGTCAGTGTGCTCCCACAGGGGGAGTGCCTCTCAGCCAGAAGCCAGGCTGATGGCTGGCAAGTGCAGTGGCGGTGGTGGCGGGAGCCTCTCCCACTTCCGCAGCAGCGCTAAGGATCTCCGACTGCTGGCTTAGGCCCGCTTTCCACAGGGAGCGGGCCTAAGCCGTCAGTCAGACACCCTCCGAGGGCTCCCGGACTGCAAGAGGGCGCAGGCCAGCCTGAGGGATCCCCCGAGTGCACAACATTCGGGCCTCTAGTATAAAATAAAAAGCAAATGTCCCCCATTCCTTCCCTGGCCTCCTACACATGATCCTCCAATCACAGCCCCCAGCCCCCCAAAGTGAGCACAATTAACAGGTTGGAGCACATCCTTCCAGTTTTTCTTCTATGCCCATGCAAACTCAAACATACTCTTATTCCTCTATAATGTGATGTGATTAATAAACTGGGTTGCTCTACCTACAATTCTGAACTTGTTCTGTTCAGTTGCAGCCATCTCTCCATGCTGGCCTGTTTAGGTCTAACCTGTTCTGCAGTAAACATGCTTTATAATGGCTGCATAACATCCCGGTCTGTGGTCATTTCATATTTCCTACTGGCACCTGATCTTTCTTGAGAACAGCACTTCTCAGCTCAGCCTCTTGTCTGTTTCTTTCATTTCTCTGTCTCTGTTCTGGCTCCCCATCTGTTTCCCTTATTTTGTTTCATCATATTAAAGCTAGCTGGTTGAATGTTCTTAGAACCGTGGCTAACAGAGTTGGAAGCCACATGGACTGGTGGTCAGAGTGGGTGCTTGCTCTCACGCTAAGTCAGTTCCCTGGGGCTTTACAGGTGCCCTTGCACTTGACCTTGAACCCACAGAGGGTCTGGGCCCCATCTTTACCCATTCAGCCTCTCCATCAGCGAGGGACAGATCTGGTTGGCGCTGTCCTTGATTTCCATCAGGAGTATGATGTCACAGCGTTTGATGACCTGCAGAGAGAGAATTCCCAAGGGGTTGAGAGCACTTACTACAAATAATAAAAAACCTTTTTGGGGGGCACTTACTATGTTTTAAGTATCAAATTGGGTGCATTGCTAAATTAATTAAATTCTTGCCTAAAATAAATGCAGGGCTCCCCGAGGGAGGTGCTGTTACCGCGTCCATTTTAAAGGCAAGGAGCCTGAGGCTCTGGGAAGGGGAGGAGTGTATCCAGAGTCACCCAGCCAGTGGCAGAGGCAGAATGGGAACCTAGGCAATCCAAATCCACAGCCTATAATCAGACCTGACTTCCCACCTCTCGGCGTTCCTTGAATAATTACTATAATAATCACCAATATTCATTAAACCCGTAGTAAATGAAAAGTACCGGGCTGGATATTGAGGTATAACCACAACGATAATGACTGTAAGAGCTGACATTATTGTGAGCCTACGCCGAGCCTCACCAGCCCTGTGAATGACCGTTAGTCCCTGACGCGCAGAAGTGAACCAGCTCAGAGGCCTGAGCGACTAGCCGAAAGGCACAGCCAGCAGAGGTGGTGCAGCCAGGATTTGAACTCTGGTCGGTGTGACTATAAAGGCCACCACGCCAACCTGTTAAAACACAGCCCTGCCCTGAAAGACTGATTGATGGTCCAGAGAGAGGGACAAATGGAAACAACTAGCTACCATGAGAGGGACATGACATTTGGACTAAACAAGGCACAGCTGTAGGAATGTTGAGGCATAACTAATTCCTTCTGCCCAGACACCAAGGAAAGCTCTGAGGAGGAGAGGGCATTTGAAGGCCCTGGCAGGTGAGAAGGAGCTTAGTGGGTAAAGAATGCAGGAGAAGTTCCTTTCCCACACGATTTCCCCATTATATCTATTGACAAAAGTGGCAGCAAAATGACTAGCCCATTGGTTCAAAGTATGGACTCTGAGTCAGATGGCCTTGGGTTCATGTCGTTTTTAAAGGTATATTTTTATTGATTTCAGAGAGGAAGAGAGAGGGAGAGAGACATGGAAACATCAGGGATAAGAGAGAGTCATCCACCGGCTGCCTCATGCATTCCCTACACTGGGGATCCAGCCCACAACCCGGGCATGTGCTCAGACCAGAAATCAAACCGTGACCCCTGGTTCATAAGTCAATGCTTGACCACTGAGCCACACTGGCCGGGCCTTGGATTCATGTCTTGACTCTGTCACTCACCAGCTGTGTGACCTTGAACAAGCCACGTAAGCTCCCTGAATGCCAGCTTCTTTATCTGGGAACTGGGACAATTCCCCCTCATAGGGATTCGGTGACATAGTAGATATAAAATTCTGTCCAGCCCACGGCACAGAACAGATGCTCAGCAAACAATGGCAATATTTATCATACAGTTTTCATCTATTTTTTCAACCTAATATTACATTGTGTTTCCCTCACAGTCAAGATTCAGTTTTCAAATTCATTCATGACACATTTTTTTCTGCCCCAACTTCAGGCCAGAAAAAATATATTTCAGACAAGGAAAAATATATTTCCCCTGGCTCCATTTCCTCAGGACCTCAAGAGGAGGAGGGTCCCTGGAAGGCCTTCTCAGCCCTGTGAGACTCTCCTGACTCTTCACAGAGGGGAGGAGAGGGGAGAAGGGGCAGCGCATGGCTAGTGGTGAGGGAATCCCAGCAGGGGGTGTCATGGGTGAGCCTGGGGAGAGGGGAAGGGGCAGCCTGGAGAACTCTAGAAAAATCTGGGGCAGAAGGCAGCCTATGAAAGCCTCTTTCATGCCCCTAAACAGAGCAGCCAGCAGGGTGGGGAAGAGCCCGGATAGGGTCAGTCAGGCCTCAGTGCTCTGGGTGGCTCTGTTTTCTGATGGCCTCCACTTACAGGATGGTTTTTCAATAATGGGGAAGGTCAGGGGCCTTGACAAAGACTTCAGACATGGGTGGTGTCTGGTGTGATGGGCTGTCCATCAGTCAGCCCTCTAGGACACAGTGCCTTAAGGGAGATGCGGACTGTAGACCCCCTCCATGGAATCACCAAAGAACAAAATGTCAGCCTCTTAAGCCTGTGGTGACATTTCCCAGGTGGAGTAAGTGAGGAGGGCGACAGGGATTCAGTAGGCACCCGCTCTCCAGGGGCCCTTCCCCACGGGGAAGTGGGGAGATCATTTGCTCGCATGTCAGTTTCCAGTTGAGCCAGGGAGTCACGGTTCTCATAGGCTTGGCATGGCTGTCCTGGCTGAAAACCGACATCCGCAAGGCCTTGGGCACCATCCAAAGGGCAGGGATGAGCAGGTCTGCGAGGACCGTCTGGGCTAGAACAGAGTGTGCTAGTCCTCACTCTAATCCACTGTGCCGACTGACAGAGCGGCAGCTCCTGTCTGCGATCACCTGCCTTGTTGCCTGACTCACCTTGCCTTTGCTCAGCCACACTCCGCTCCAGGTTGTGTAAGGCCCATGTTCCTGAAAGGCCCTGGAGGCTCAGGGAGCAGAAGGGACTTTCCCAGCTCACTTAACCTGCTGCCAGGTGGGATCTGAACCCAGGCTCCTGGCATTCCCACTACAGCATGGTCGGTGCCTCCGGAGTTTTCTAAAGTAATAACACCCAGTCCTAGTCCTGGGAAAGTTTTCGGCAACCATCCCTCCCTCACTTCCACTCTCTCTGAAAAGCAATGGGAAAAATATCCTCAGCCCTAGCCAGATTGGCTCAATGGATAGAGCATTGGCCTGCGGACTGGAGGGTCCCAGGTTCAATTCCTGGTCAGGGCACATGCCTGGGTTGCGGGCTCGATCCCCAGTAGCGGGCGTGGAGAAGGCAGCCAATCAATGATTCTCTCTCGTTGTTGATGTTTCTCTCTCTCTTTCTCTCCCTTCCTCTCTGAAATATATATATTTTGGATATATATATGTATATATTCATATTATCAGGTGAGGATTAACCAAAAAATAATTAATTATTAATTAATTAACCTGTAGGATAAAGAGAGTCAACTGACTCCAGAGAAGTGTGGGCAGAGTTCCCAGGCATCCTATATAATAAAAGCCTAATATGCTAAGTGTCTGGTCATCTGGTCGGCCATTTGACCAATCAAAGCATAATATGCTAATGATATGCTAAGGCTGCTCAACCACTCACTATGATGTGCACTGATCACCAGGGGGCAGACAGTCAACCGGTCAACCAGTCGCTATGATATGCACCGGCTACCAGGGGGCCAGACACTCCCACCAGAGGGTTAGCTTGCTGCTGGGGCCTGGCCAATTGGCACTGAGTGAGATGGGTCGGACACGTCCTGGAGCCCTTCCGCAATCCCTCCCTGGCTGGCCAACCTCCCACATCCCTCCCCAGCCTGCACCCTCTCACAATCTGGGATCCCTTGGGAAATGTCAGAAAACCAGTTTTGGCCCGATCCTGCAGGCCAGGCCAAGGGACCCCACTGGTGCATGAATGTATGCACTGGGCCTCTAGTTGTTTATATTATCCAAGAAAAGTCTTATCTAAGTAGAGAAAAAGATTAGAATTGGGAGTGGGGAAAAGGTTGATGGGGTGGGGGGCAGGGAAGGAGGAGGAAAGGAAGAAGGGGGAGGGGGAGAAAAAAAGAAGAAAGAGAGAAAGAAAGAAAAAGAAAAAAAGAAAGGGAAAAGGCAGGCAGGAAGGAGGAAAGGAAGAAAGAAAGGTAGAAAGCAAGTAAAAAATCTGTGCTGCAGTGATGGTTCAAAGACCAGGCTGGCTGGCACCCCAGCTCCCCACCCGCCCACCAGCTGCACGGTGTTACTTCACCTTTCATTGTCCGTCATCTCTACATGGGGGATAAGTGTCCTCCTTCCTGGGGGTTGCGAAATGGAATCTTGTGCTTAGAGTGCTGACACGGCATTCAATAAATGGTGGTAAGAATTATAGGAGTAGCCCACCCTTACCTGAGCTTAGTGGGAGCCAGGTATTGCTTTAGGAGCTTTATATTTATCAACTAATGTGTTCTTCCAAACAGTCCTACATGGCCCTGACTGGGTAGCTCAGTTGGTTAGAGCATCGTCCTGATATGTCAAGGCTGTAGGTTTAATCCCAGGTCAGGGCACATACAAAAATCAACCAATGAATGCATAAGTGAGTGAAACAACAAATCAATGTCTCTCTCTCTCGTCAATAAATAATTAAAACAACAACAACAACGTCCTATAGGGAGGTGATAATGACACAGAGAGGTGAAGTGACTATTATAATTACTGCTGTTGTTATTGTTATAAAATTTCAAGCCAGCTGCTACCTTCCCCAAGGAGCTGACTTTAGTTCAATTCCTCCTGAGTCTCTTCAAGTCTGAAAGCAGTGGGCAGGGTCCCACGATCCTTCCCACAGAAAGGGGCTCACCTTCACAATGACATCCATGACCTTCTGGTTTTCCCTCTTGGTTTCCCCAAAGGACCTGATGTTGAAGGAGCAGATCCTGAGGGCAAGGGCGCCGTTGATGGCGAGGAGGAGAAGCAGGGCGGCCAGCGGCTGAGACATCCTGGCGCTGCTCCTGGGCTCAGGGCTGGGTCGGGGACAGCAGCGTCCCGAGAACAGCAGTGCGTGAAGTCCCAGCGCGTCTTCAGGCCGCCACCTCGTGCTCAGCAGACTTATAAAGCCTGCAGACAACAGGAATTACTGGATTCCTGGTTGCTACTTTCACTTCTCTGAGGAACTGAAGATCATGGGTTTCATTCCCTAAGGAAATGGGCTTGTCTTTTAGGATCCCCTGTTTCTGTCACTCTGGTAAGGAAATTGGCCTGCCTCATTTAGGCACCATCCCCTGCAAAGTCACTTGTATCTCCACCCGAGCCAACTCTGACATCTGGGAGCCAGCTGTGGCATCTGGTTATCTCTCCTGTGGTCCCAAAAGGCCTTGTGCCTTTTCCTGAAAATGGATAAACTTAGAAGTGGCGCGCCCCAGGGGGCACCTGGGTGATGGAGCCTCCGGTGGGGGACGGGGAGGCAGGGGCAGGGGGAAATTCTACTGTTTTCTGCCAGCACCGGGATTTGGCAGCCAGCTGTCCCTTGGCGCACCCAGGCTCTGATTCTGCAACCACTCTGATGGGCGTCATTAAGGTCAAGTCGAGTTCGAATGACATAATTTTTAAAGGCCGTTTTACTGTGTATCCTTTAACACACCAAATGCTAGCAGTGTGCTGCCAGGGCGAGCGATCCCTGGTCTGCTAGGATGGGTCAGAGAAATGTCCTTGGGCTGTTAAGGACATTTAAAGCCCCTGGAGGCATCCAGGATCCAAACGGATGTGATGTTAAAACCTGTGAGAGCCATGTGGCCCCGAGAAAGGAAGTTTTGCAAGAATTGGAGGGTTTCAGCTCAAGTAAATGGACTCCTAGAGATTTGGGCAGGAAGATCCGAAGATCTGCAAATCATAAGAAACATAAAGTTCAGTCAAGTTGGAAACCCAGGTGAGATTTCCAGACTTTGGCAAAGCAAATCCTTCTGTGAAGAAGGCAGATGATGAGCATAACTAGAAACCAGCGTTGGGATCTCTGGACCACAACCTCTTGAAGTGATGGGCATGTGGCCGTAGCCCAGGGGAAGTATGTATGTTGCCAACATACGTCCAGTCAACAGCCTGGCCAAAATCTCTGGTCAGAACACCCAGGCATTCTAAGAAGATAACCCCACATAGTACATGGAAGGATGTAAGGGTTTCCTGAGCTCCTGGTGAGCTGAATCGCCTGTCACCTATGGCCCAGACCTTGGGCCTGGGTGAATCTCTGGCGAGTGAAGCTCTGGCCAACGGGGTGGTGATTGTCAGCCTTGACAACTGGCACCTCCCAACTGGAGGAAGAATTAAGTGAGGCACACATTTTTTGTGTCTTTTAAGAAGGGATTTGTATATATGTGGTATTTTATAAACTTGTAACATTTTGGCCTATTAAATTGACAATCGTATAATGCCAACATAAAATTTGCAATTGCTGAGGGGTGGGCATCAACTTAGATTTGTGACTTTAATTTGAAACCTGAGTTAACGTACAGTTCTGGAACATTTATAAAAATTTTAGGTTGAGGCCTGGTAGCTCAGTTGGTTAGAGCATTGACCCCAAATACCAAGGTTTAGGGTTCAATCCCCGGCCCAGGCTTATATAAGCCTTAAGCAATGACTGCATAATTAACTGGAACAACAAATCCATGTTTTTCTCTCTCTCCCTCTCTCTCCCTCCTCCCTCCCTTCCTCTTTCTCTCTAAAATCAAGCAATAAAATTAAAAAAAAAAATTTAGGTTAACAGTGTTTTATAAGTTCAATTTATTAGAGCTAGAATTATTTAGTATTATAAAAAGATAGCTTTTTGTTAGTTCAGACAGTTAAAAAACTTTACAAGAAAATAGGGTACAATTTAAACATTAAAAAAAGTTTTAAAATTTTGTAAACGGGCCCATAAGCCCTTAAAAGTAATCATTTACATTTGCTAGATTCAGGGTTAATAGATGTAGCAAATAAAAATACAGAGCACGAAGTACATCTGACCTTTAGGTAATTCGAATTTAATTTGGCATCCTATACTTGGCATCCTAGCTGGCCTTATCAAAAGAATAAGAACTTTCATAAGCCGAACTGAAAAGCATGGCATTTCCCAAGGCAATCGCCACCTTGTCAAGGTCCTGGGAAGGTTTTATTTTCGTTCCCAGCGTGAAAAATCAGCTAACCTATAAGATGATCGAACGAATCTGTTTTTGCATTATTAACTTCAATAATTTAAATATTAATTTGAAAAATAAAATAAACCTCTGAAGAGTGGCTTCTACATATAGTTATTGCCCTTGAGGACTTAAAAAAAAAAGTCACATGAACAGACCGAAGAGATTGGCCCCATTCTGTAATTAGCACACTCATTGCATGGAATTGGGCTTTAAAAAGTAGCTGGGTTCTGGAAGAAAAGCCCTATGCTTCAAAAATTCCTGTGCTTCATCTCACTCACTACTCCCCCAACCTCTTCCTGTGGCGCCTCCATTTCACAGATGAGCAAACCAAGGCTTGTGCCCAAGGATACACAGCTAGCATCTGGCAGAGCTGGAATTCAAACCCAGTCGCTGACTCCAGACCAGCCTTCTCCCTGCCAAACCAGGCAGAGTCTCAGTAAGGAACTCAACGGCTAGAAGGACTTCCACTTTTTACCGCATGCACTTTGGTATTTGATTTTTTTTAAAAAAACACGCACTTATATAGTAATTAAAAAAGAAAAGTGCTAAAAGCTTTTTATGTTTAGAGCAGATTAAACAATGTTCATGCCAACGTGTCTCTGTGAAGCTAAGCTGTGGGCAGCTTGCACCCGGTTCCAGGAGTCATCGGCAACGGAGGGCCGGTGACAAGGCTGTGCTGTCCAGCTCGGCTTGGCAAAACCGAAACCTTCCCTCATCCCCTGCTGGGCTGGTGTTGGGAACTGGAGAGTGTGAGGCAGTTCCCTTAGGAGCCTGGGGCCTGGAAGGAAGGGCAGCCACTGGCCTGACCCACGCTGAACACCGAGGGGTCCTTTCTTCTGCCGCTCAGTGGCTATGGGTGGCATTTCCTGGGGGATGTACTTCCAACACTCGTCTACAGGATGCTCCTGAGAAATGGATAAATATATATATCGCTTCTTTCTGGAGATTTATAATCCACATTCGCATATTAAATGTTCTGAAAAGTTCTGAATTTTTTGTCAATGGAACCCTTTTCTTCATATAATCCCATTTAATATCTTGAGCAACGTCCACCTTGACAATTACAGGAATAGTCAGACCTTCAAGGCCGTAAGCTCAAGTTCTTGTCTTGCCAATCAGTCCCTACCAAGGAGTCCCATGCAAGTCACATGAATGGGCAGAAATGCGGTCCAAGAGTTCAGACACAGTGGCAGCCGTGGCCATGCACCCCGGGCCCTGGCGGGCAGGAGTCAGGGGGGGCCCATACACTGAGGTGCAGGACACCTCAGAATTTGAGGAAGGCAAGATGGAGATTCCAGAGGGAGTAAAGGTGCCACAAGCTGAGTCACCCAAAGCAGCAACAAGAAACAAGGGGCCTGTGGGAAAGTCCCCGATACTGGCAGGCGATGAGTCCCGTGACCCAAACAGGTGTTTCCATGCGCGAAGCTACTCTTCGTCTAACAAGGAATGAGCCCCAGCAACACTCTTCTAATGTATGCCGGTCGCTCCAGTCATCTCGTTTCACAACCAGCTGGGGTTTGGCGCAGGGGAGGTGTGTTACGTAAGGCTGCCTGAGGGAGACAGACCTCACCTTTGTCTGATGGTTTCCAGCCAATGAAGCAGGCCCGGGGTTTATTTATTTAAAAAAAAAATACATTTTATTGATTTTTTACAGAGAGGAAGGGAGAGGGATAGAGAGTTAGAAACATCGATGAGAGAGAAACATCGATCAGCTGCCTCCTGCACACTCCCTACTGGGTATGTGCCTACAATCAAGGTACATGCCTTTGACCAGAATTGAACCTGGGACCCTTGAGTCTGCAGGCTGATGCTCTATCCACTGAGCCACACTGGTTAGGGCCAGGCCCTGAGTTTAGACCTCATGCAGCATGTTCCACACAGGCCTTGCCTGGACCTCAAGCAGGTCCCTTTCTGGAAGGCAGGCCTTGGTGTGGCACTGCTCTGATGAGAACCCTTGAAACGATCTTTATCTGCCATAAAGGCAAGCTCCTTACTGAGGCCTTTACTTATGCACCTCTTCAAGGTCACATGGCTCTGCTCTCCTCTTCCTCCCCCACGGGGCTCCCCTCACACAGCCTAGCTTTCAGTTCCCACCTCAGGGCCTTTGCACAGCTGTCTCTTCCACCTTCAATGCTCTCGCTTCCTCCCATCTCGAGGTCTCAGCTAAAATGCCACTTTCAGAGACACCTTGCTGGGCCCCTCAGCCCAACAGGCTCTTTCCTCTTACTGTCTTTCATGGCCTAGTTCTTCTGTTTTGTTGTCTAATGTCTGTCTGCCTCCCAGACAGCTCTGTGGGGCAGGGACACCTATGTGTGTGTGCACCGCTTAGAACAGGTCTGGCATGTAGCAGGTGCTCAATAAATCATTGTTGAATTCCTGATATGATGCTCTGACTCCAGAACCCAGCTTCTCCACCACCTTGTGAGAGTGCTTACATGGTAGATCTGTGACAGTTTATTGAGTTTCTAACTGAAGGGCAGACTCAGCACAGTGTCTCAATCAGGGTGATATTCTGTCTTCAGTATGAACTGTGCACAGAATGGATTGCTATCACTATTTTACAGATGAGAACATTGAGAGATAAAGAAGTCAGGCCCCAGCCGCTGACTGTGAAGTGATTCAAAGGCAGGAATTCGGGTTCTCAGGATTGATTCTTTTGCCAACCCTTTCTTTACAGACTCAAAAGGGCACGTTAACTTGGACCTTGTCTGGCCAGCCAAAAACTCTGTGCTGATGCCGTTGCAATGAATGGTTAGATCTTCCCGGGGGCCTAGAGTGAGGAGAATGGCACACTGGCCTCTGATGCAAAATGTGAGCGGGAGCTAAACAACTCAACGATCCAGATAAATAACATTTTAATGCAATATTTTGAATAACCAAAATTAATGCAGAAACATCCATGATGAACAAAGTATCAACATCTTTAATAATGACAGAACCCAACCCTGAGCTTCCACGACCCTGCCTCATCCACCTCACCCTACTCCTGCCCCTGGGATCTGCAGGTCTGTGAAACCATTCTGGGCTCCCCCCAGAGTGGAAAAGCCTGTCGGTCAAAGGATGACACGGGAGAAAACAGAGCCCTCTTCTGGCTGATAGTCAGCACTGTTCCTCTCCTGGGGAGCCAAGTTCACCGTCCGTGCATCTCAGTGCTGGGACAGACCCTGTGGGCACCGCCATGCTTCTCACCCTGACCTCTCCATGAGACACCCAGGTTGAGAGGTTGAGGCAGGTCACACGCTGCCATTGAAGCCCCAGGCCACCTCTTCCTCCTGGCCACCTGCAGGGCACTGGACCCACTGCCTTTCTCGCACGGCGGTGGGCCCACTGCCTTTCTCTCGTTACCACCAGAGCAAACATGCCCCAGGACATGTCCTTGGCCAAACTGCCTTTCTCTCGTTACCACCAGAGCAAACATGCCCCAGGACGTGTCCTTGCCTCTTGGGCAGATCCTAAAGCTGACTGCTAATACACAGTAGGCCTTTCCAAGCCGACCATGAGAGGGGCCGGTGAGGAAACAGGTCCCAGAGGTGGAGGGCTTCTCACAGCTGCTGGCGCGTGGGCCTCGAGCAGGGAGCTGGCTGCCTGCCTAACTGCACAGTGTCTTATTCTTCTTAAGGGTTTGGTAGTTTCTCAGCTTTATTCTATTCATGTTGTATTTTTCAATTATTTTAAACGTGCATAAAAGTTGCAAATATAGCCCCAAACTCTTGTGTACTCTTTACCCAGACTCATCAATGAATATTTAGCCCCATTTGCTTTGTCATTAGTTTTCTATATATAAGGATGTCTCTCTTTTTTTTCCTGAACTGTTAAAGAATTAGTTGGAGACATTCTGACCCTTTGCCCCTAAACACTTCAGGGTAATTTCTCAAGGACAAGTACATTCTCTTATATAACCACAGGACAATATGAAAAGTGGAAGGTTTAGCAATTATAAGATATCATCTAATTTATGAACCTTATTCAAATTTTAACAGTTACACTAAATAATGTCCGTGACAGCAATTTTCCTTTCTGGCCCAGGATCCGATCCAAGATTGTGCATTGCCCCCAGCAGCCCTGTCTCCTTGTCTCCTCCAACCTGAGCACTTCCCCGGCTTCTCTGTTTTCTGTGTCCTTGATGCTTTCAAAGTGTACAGGCCAGTCATGTTGTTGCATCTCCCTGTTTAGGTTTGTCTGAGGTTTCCTCATGATTAGATTCGGGGAATGCGTTTGGGGCAGGAATACCACTTATGCATCTCACGGAATTTCTTAAAGGAGCTTCCCCTGGTGTTCACAGGACAGCCGGTGACTGAAACCCAGGACGCAGATTATGATTTAAAAGGCGAAAGATTTATACGATCTGAAGAGAAACCAGAGTATGCAGATTATGATTTAAAAGCTCCTAACCTCAGCACCTTAACTTTTAGTGCGTGCTGCTATTTGAGACTGCATTTGTTGATTTGGGGGGTGTTCTCCCTTGGAACAATGTTGTTGGGGTGCTAATGTTGGATCACAGCAGTAATAAAACAGTAATAGCAACTGCAGGTATTGAGCTGTATTAGGCCCCATATTACACATCGTCTTTTCATGTACTAGGCCTTTAAACCTCACTACCACCCGGGTACTACTCTTTTTTTTAAAAAATATATTTTATTGATTTTTTTTACAGAGAGGAAGGGAGAGGAATAGAGAGTTAGAAACATCGATGAGAAAGAAACATCAATCAGCTGCCTCCTGCACCCTCCCTACTGGGGATGTGCCCGCAACCAAGGTACATGCCCTTGACGGGAATCGAACCTGGGACCCTTGAATCCACAGGCTGATGCTGTATCCACTGAGCCAAAATGGTTAGGGCCACCCAACCAGTTAGGGTACTACTTTATCTTCATCTTATGGGTGAGGAAACTGAGCCTCAGGGAGGGTCCATCTGTTTGCCTCAGGTCTTCCAGCTAGGAAAGGCACTGCCAGGACCGTTGACCCCTGAGTACAAGCACCTGGTCTGTCTCCTACACCATGTCGCCCCTGGCACCTGCTGGTGACACGGACCCACGAGTATTCCAGCTTGGAACACTGAGATAATCCACGTCCCTACCCCCTGCCCCAGACTCCCAGCAAATGGGGACGTTTTCTCTCCGTATTCTGGAACCCCCTGCTTACCCAGCACGTAAGGGGCATGAGAGCTTGGGAGACACCCAAGCTGTGATTAGCAGACCTCAATAGGTTGTGTGATGTCCTCTAGGAGTCATCATCATGCATTGGGCAATTATTTAGAAATCCAACTGTTAACGTAAAAACCATTGAAACCTGTGAAGAATTTTTGTGAGTTTATTTGAGCCAAACTGTCGACATATGCCGGGAAGCAGAACCTCAAGGCATTGAGGTAATGCTCCAGAAAATGGTGGGGTTACATTTGTATTTATACATTTGCAATCAAAGGAGGGACGTAGGTGGGTTACATGAAATTCATTGGTGATAGATTGAGGAAGGATAAAGCAAAGCAAGGGAAACCCCTGGGATTGGATAAAAAGTAAAATGATGGACACATACTTAGGTGGGTGGAGGATCAATGAACATGATAGTGAAAGAATTTGTGGTATCTGTCCTGGCGCCCAGCACATTTCGTTGTGCCCCAGGGGCTCCAGAAAAAGGGAAGTTACAAGTTACCCAGACATTTCAAGGGTATGTTAGCATAGATGCAAAAAGACAGATAGGCTCAGTTAAGGTAAAGGCTGACCTTGTCAGTGAAGATACTGGCCTAGGACGTAACTGCTCACCATAACTGCTTTTAGTTAAAGTTTAATTTCAGACCATCCTTTGTGGTTACTTTAGGTCTCTGAGTTTGCAAGACTGCCATGCAGGCCTCCCCTGAGCTTGTCAGGTCAGCATGTGGCCCCTTTTGTCCACACAATGAAAACTACATCTATCCCAAAGACAAGGTGACGTGAGCAACTATGAGCAGAAGATGTCAATCCTTATCAAACAGTGACTCATGAATGAGTCTCAAGGCAGGAACCACACTCCAGGAGGAGAGTCCCCGCCACAGGCAGAACCTGCTCCAAAGTCATCTCAGAACCAGATTAGGTGCAGGCCAGTGACATTCATAACACAGGACCTTAAGAAATCAGCCCTGGAGACTTGTTGACACAAACCTGGGACTAGGGATCATCTTGCACTGTGGGTGTTTTGGAGGATTTCACTATTTACTCATTTAACAATTCACCCTACTAAGTGTGTGTGTGGGTGGGGGGGGGGGGTACAAAGATAAGTAAGACAGTTCCTGCCCTTGGGGGCTCATTAGGATGTGGGGTCTAATTGAACTAAAATTAGTTCATTGGACTTACCTTTGGATTCATAAGTTTCCTGCATCCCTGAGCTATCAGTCCACATCCATTGGCCACAGAATGGTCATGATTTTGCATGACCAATGTAAATCTTGGACTCAAACCTTATAGACCCCCATGGCCACCATATTATCTGGACTGTTGTGACTTCTCTGTGGAGTTGGGGAGGGTGACCAAGCATCTCATTTGCCTTGAGGAGGAAACTGGTCTTTGCAAGGCCTGTCAGGCCATAAAAACTTTTATGCACTGCCCTGGGGTGGGGGCCCCAGGACAGATCGTCCCATATGACCTGGGAACCCCCAACACCTGGGGGCCTTCCTATAAGCCCACGAAAGGGGGCGGAACCATATCTGCAAGACAAAGAGCCCAGCGGGGTATATATAGAAAGGCTCTCTGCATGTTACTTCACTCTGATTTGGAAATTATTCCCGGAGTCTGTAATTAAAACAGTGTTCCTCCACTTCTTTAAAGCTTTGCTTGGTTTTTCTGGGGTCTTCTGCAACAGCCTGAGACTGAGGGGGTGCTTTCAGTGTACAGGCAGGGAAAGTCCTGAGCAAATCTGGATGAATTTGTCACCATAGTGTTGGAACAGGGGCAGCAGGAGGGGAATAGGTAGGTGGGAGAGGATTAGCCAACACTCACTTGTTTACAACTTTAGTAATACTTAGAGCAAGTTTATGAAGTCAATACCATCGTACCCTTGTTTATAGAGGTGCAAACTTGTCGGAGTGGATTCTGTAAACGGCAGAGTCAGCCTCCCAGAAAGCAAATCCTGTGTTCCCAGCCCTGACTGCACAGCCTCAGAGATCACACATGTAAATGTAGTGACATGAAGTCTCAAGACTATATTTGTAATTAATTCTCAGAGATTGGAAGCTGACTCCTCTGGAAGCAGAAGTCATTGGAACTTATGTTTCTATGGAGACCAATCATATCCAATCAGGCTCACATATAGCTGCAATGGAGGGGAGCTGACGTCACTGAAAAGAGGTGCATTTTTCTTAAGGAAAAGACGCTCAGCCGCAATTTCCTGAACACCCCCCAATGCCCATTCCATCATTTGCAACGTCAGTGGAGTCTGCAAAATGTCAGTCTTACACAAGCCCTAAAGGTGCTCATGGAGCACCATGGGAGCAGTGGGTTGAGAGCATGGATTCAGGAGACAAGTCTCTATTGCACCAATCGCTTCCTATGTGACCTTGGGCAAGTCACCTAACCTCTAAGCTTAGCTCCCTCATGTGTTAAACTTGTGGACATAACAACACCATATGTGTGGCTGTTGTGAAGATGAACAAATGGGATAATGCATGAAAAGCACAATGCCAGTACCAGTACAGAGCAGGCAATTAAGAAATGTACACCAGTGTGGCTCAGTGGTTGAGCATCAATCATGAACCCCGTTTCGATTCCTGATCAGGGCACATGCCTAGGTTGCAGGCTCGATCCGCAGTGCGGGGGGAGGCGGGGTGCAGGAGACAGCCAATCAATGATTCTAGCTCTCTATCCCTCTCCCTTCCTCTCTCTAAAATCAATAAAAACATATTTTTAAAAGAGGAAAAAAGAAATGTACACTAGCTACTAATTGCCATCTGCCCACCTTACGGCTTGAAATAAAAATAACCCACTTGGGAACTAACAGGAAGGAGCAGATGATATCTATACCTCACAACTGGCTTCTCCTAGCTTCACCTGCCCCATCCTTCCCCGCTCTGTCCCAATACCCATCCTGCTTCTGACTCTTTGGCCTGTTCATGACCGAACTTGGTTCCTCCTGCTCCTGGCCCCTTTGGGTACCCAGGACTCCCAGTTCCCAGAACCCCAACCTGAGCACCAGGACCACAGCCTGAAGGGAGACCAGGCTGTGATCCATGCATACAGATCTGCGCCCTGGCTCCCTGCAGGACCTCAGCAGACCGGAGAAGAGATCTTTGGCCCTAACTGGTTTGGCTCAGTGGATAGAGCATCGGCCTGCAGCCTCAAGGGTCCCAGGTTCGATTCCAGTCAAGGGCATATACCTTGGTTGTGGGCACATACCCAGTAGGGAGTGTGCAGGAGGCAGCTGGTCGATGTTTCTCTCTCATCAATGTTTCTAACTCTCTATCCCTCTCCCATCCTCTCTGTAAAAAATCAGTAAAATATATTTTTTTAAAAAGAGATCTTTGTTTTTAGTGTTCTGCAGTCTCACTACAATGTTTCTTGGTATTATGTATCCTGCTTTAGATATGTTATGCTTTGTGTGTCTGTGGATTCATGTCCTTTTTCTACCCTGGAAATTCTTAGCCATTACTATCTTTAATATGGCCTCTCCTTTTTTATCTCTGTTTGTGATGCTGATTGAATGGATTTTGATCTTCTCAGTCTATCCTGCGTATTCCATATCTTTTCAAAAACATTTTCATGTCATATCACTCCATGCTGAATTCTATGTAATCTCTTCAGATATGTTTCCCAAATCACTGTTTGGTTAATCGTATCTATGAGACTCCTGGGTGCTTTCCTACAGAAAGCATCCTTGTTTTGTTTATCATTGGAATGGAGTGAAGGAATGCTACCCATCTGAGACCACTTCAGCTCATTTCAAGGGGTCCTGATAAGTATGGGACTCTAGGTTCAGCTACTCCACATTGGAGCTGGATAAGATCTCCTAATATTGCTTAGGGTCTGATATATACGGTTGGTCTTGGGAAAACCTTGCATTTCACATTTATTTGTTTTTCACTGTCCCCTACTCTTATTTTGACACACGTTCAACCCAGCAACACATGACAAAGTCTATTTTATCTAGGATAGAGGTGTTTTGAGAAGAAGCATGCTTCAGAATATCTGGTGTACCATATGTTGAGATGCAATTTGAATTTTAAAAGTCGAAAAGTGAGACTATTAAATTTCACCATGTTTTTTTGGCTTATTCCACATTATTGAAACAATTTGAAATCCAAATTTTCTCCCCAGATTTTTTTGATTTAAAATTTGATGGCAAGTCTGGATTTCTGCTTACATAAATTCTTCTTCTTCTTCTTTTTAATGCCAGAGAACTAGATAATTCAATTAGAAAATTGCTTCCACATAGAACAGACTGACAGCTGTCAGAGTGGAGGAAGTTCGGGGGGTTGGGGAACTGGATGAAAAAAGGTGAAGGGAATAAGCAAAAAAAAAGCACCTTCGTGCGTGTGTGTGTGTGTGTGTGTGTGTGTGTGAGTGAGTGACATAGACACGGACAACAGTATGTGATAGCCAGCGGGAAGGGGGGGGGGGGTGGAGTTGGAACTGGGCAAAGTGGGGATAAATGGCAATGGAGACTTGACTTTGAATGGTGAGTGCACAATGCAGTATGCAGATGACATATGATTGAATTGTACACTTGAAACCTGTATGGTTTTATTAACCAATGTCACCCCAATAAATTCAACTTAAAAAAGAAAAGAAAATTGCTTCCAGTCTAATATTGTCAGATGAAAGAAAGTTAGGCCACTGTTTAACCCAGCCGTGGGCAAACTACGGCCCACGGGTCGGATCCGGCCCGTTTGAAATGAATAAAACTAAAAAAAAAAAAAAAAAAGACCGTACCCTTTAATGTAATGATGTTTACTTTGAATTTATATTAGTTCACACAAACACTCCATCCATGCTTTTGTTCCGGCCCTCCGGTCCAGTTTAAGAACCCATTGTGGCCCTCGAGTCAAAAAGTTTGCCCACCCCTGGTTTAACCGATGAATTCACTGGCCTGTGTTGTTATGCAGTCTAGATTGCTTTATCTTGCCCATAAACAGATAATAAAATGTTTTGTCCAA